>NC_139941.1:22950073-23017573 GCF_963454915.1 Gymnoscopelus microlampas
GGCGAACGCAACTGGCTCATGTCCGGTGAGCAAGCACATGCGCACACGCGCGCACACACAGAGTCAGAGTTGTAATTGTCAATCGGGGTGTTTGTGTATGTACACTGAGAGTACAACGTGTACTCAAAGAGACAGGCGCCTCACTCACCTTACTGAAAAAGATCTCCTCGCTGTTTGCGGTCTCTGTATCCACTGTGTATATATGATCCCTGAGGAGGGAGAGAGAGAGAGAGAGGGGGGGGGGAGAGAGAGAGAGAGGGAGGGGGGGAGAGATAAGGGGATAATAAGTCAGATGGTTGGTCAGACAGTCAGTCAAAATCTCAACAAACAATAAAGCCTTTTTTTTTCTCCCTTCCGCCACCCGACCCCCCTACAGGCAGAAAACAACGTTGGAAAATGGGTCTCTGTATAAACTTTGTCCAAACTAGGGGAAAAATAACAATAAACAAAAGGAGGCCAGAGCTATTTGCTATGTCAGACAGAAACAGTCAACAAAGGTTTAGAGTGCCGCAGCGTAGTCCTCAGGACAAAAGAGCCTTTGTCCCAGAGAAAGGTCTTCTGGTGGTGGCGGTGGGGGAGATTAGGGAGCGGAATGGGGGGGCAGTTTTGAGACAGGAGGTGCCAAGTCACTCAGAGCTGTTCAGGTCAATTAAGCCCAATGTTCGAGTCACAGGAAATCTATACTAACACTCATTAAAGCTCAGACAAGAAGACTTATGTGTGTGCGGCGTGGAAATACACAGGGCTTCTGCTGTATTACACAGCCGCGCTTATATATAGGCCCCGCCGGGGGCATATGGAAGACATAAAAACCCCACACAAGGGTTAACTACCTTTCCGACAGCCAGACTGGCTGGCTGGCTGACTTGGACATGTAGCTACACCTACCTACCATGGAGAATTAAGGTGCAGACAAGGAGGGGTGGGCTCTGTGGGCTGGGTACAAAGTGCAGAGCGAATACAGAAAGGAGTGGAGCGTTAAAGAAATGGGGGGTCGCCTTGTTTAAGGCGGGGCGGGGCTGAGACAAAGGTGACCGTGCCAAACGATGTAACTGCTTTAATTTGTCGGAGATTAGCCGGCGAATGTGTTTTTAATCAAAGTGTGTAACAGTGGCATCGTCAGACTCATGGCTTAATTATGTTCCAGCTCCCCAACCTGCTCCCAGCCAGCGAGCCCGCCTTGCTCGCTCATTAACTAAATCTAATAAAGTCTTTGGAGGAACAGGCATCCAGAAATGAATCCACTTACATCTGCTTTCCTGGGGCCCCCCCCTGCCATCTCATCCAGGATGAAAACCCAGTCTACTTTACGTTATTGGCCATGACGCCCAAATTGAATAATTAATCTTTGAGAGTGGTTGGAATTAAGACAAAAGCGCCACCTTCTCTGCAGTAGTTGCAACATTAACAGTATCTCAGTGGTGGTGTCAAAGACTCGTCTAAGCAGTGTTAGCTCATCTACTTTCTTTGTTTTGCTTTGTGTTTTGCGTTTGCTTTCTTTGCCGCTCAGTTCCTCACCTTCCCTATTCTCTGCTCATCCACTCTGAGAAGGTGCTCTTGAGGTGCTACTTCTATAAATGGTCTCGATTGTACTTTAAGTGATCCAAAAACTCTTCTATCTGTCTCTTATCCCTACCAGCAGAGTTGTGGAATACACAGTATGTTCTGTGATAACAGTGAGCCTGGTTAGGAAAATGGCAACTGACAAATGCAGGCAATCAGATTACGTATATAAATAATAAAAAAGACAGTTTGTCATCATTTGTCAGATTAGTTGGAAACATTTGAAAGGAAAGGCAATTCTCAAGGCAAAAAAACATTGGGAGATCATGAATACACAATATTCTTGATTTAATTGTTGATAATGGTGGTGAATGATAATAACCTCATAAGTCTTCATTTAATGCCTCTAAATTGTATTAAATTGAATTGAATTGCTCAACAACAAAGTAGAACAAATGCCATAATGCTAATCAGATTGCTGTGATTCAGTTATTCAGGTGTGTTACAGGTTATCATTTTTATTCCGCTAATCGAAATTCTGCAATGTATCGCCCTAAGGATTTGGAAAGTAACTTTCTCAGCCTCCCATGCCTCTTGCTTCTCCGCAGCTGCAGTCATCCCACTGTTGACTGTGGCTCTGGAAGGGCCAATGCGGTCCACAGCCCCAAGGCTGTGGTTTCTAGAACTCTGCGCAGAGTTCCAGCAGAGATAAGAGAAAGCCAAGCAGTGATGTGTCCCTCAAACATCCTGAGAGAAGAGCTGGGGGAGCACAATAGAGTAGCTGTCAACACCAGCTCTCTAAACACATACTATGTGTATGTGCAAGGCCTGTCCACATGCACGCACGCGCACCCACACGCTGAACCTTTCCCTATATACTCTGCACCTGGGCTCTAAATTCACTTCCTCTTGTCCTCCAAACATATCTCCTCAGCATCCAGAGGCACTCCTCTGCTCGCGCACACACATACACACACACACACACACGCACATGCTTTTTACTCCTTGTCTTGATCTCTGAGAAGACACAATAGCTTAGGGGCCTTGCTTAACATTTTCTTATCTTTGGCACTCCTGTAAAATCTGGTGTCCTCGTGGCTGACCATGTCCTTTTTTTGGCTGTTTAATCCAATAAAGCATCGAAGCCGTCAAATAACATGTGACAGTCTTGGTAGTAATCAGAAATTCAACGGAAACAGCGGCATTGTGGGAAACGACACACTTGAATGCTATGGAAACCCATGAGGTTATGTAGAGCAGCCAGTGTCGATGTGAATCATTTGGAAGTGGGCACTGTGCTTCCAGAAATTCACAGGCAAAAAATGTGTGAGTAGGACGGAAGGTATGCAAATATCCTGTCACAGACACGGATATGGGGGCACTGTAAAGGATGACTGGAGAGGGAACAACGGACGGAGGCCGAGAGAGTCAGTCACACTGACAGAGTGACAGAGACAGAGAAAGCGCAACAGAATGACGAGAGAGGGTCTCCGTCGGACATGCAGCCATGCAGGCCCAACAGAACACAGGGTCTTTGTATAGAAGAATGTGGTTTTCATAACAGCCCATTTCTTCTTTGGGGGGTGACCGCAGGCCAGCCTGGTCCATCTGGTGGGCCTTTTGTCAGACCAATCTTGCACTCCGATGGCAGGGGAAAAAAAGAAGGGAACGTGATTAGTATGCACCCCGCACCTAGCATACCCCACCCCTTTCCGCCAAATAAATGACTACACATCCCTCCACCCACACGCCGCCCCCCTCCATCCCTTTCTCACATCACCGTCGCCCCTATATTACAGCCTCTTCATAAGTAGATCATGGGTGGTAGAGAGAGGCGAGGGGGGCGGGGGGGGGGGGGGGGGGGGGTTTAGAAGGGGAACAGCAGAGCCAGTGGACACCATTACGTTGTGACGGGAGACCTTGAGGTTCTCAATGGACTGAAGCCATCAAGAGCCCCCCCCCCACCCCCGGTGACGTGGTGGCATGAAATACAACAAGTCAGAGTTCACTCCCCTCAAGCTGCAGCAGGTTGTGCTTTTCGAAAGGGGGGGGGGGGGGGATTCTCACCATAGTATGCTACTCTCTTTAGATTTGCTTGTGTGTGTGTGTGTGTGTGTGTGTGTGTGTGTGTGTGTGTGTGTGTGTGTGTGTGTGTGTGTGTGTGTGTGTGTGTGTGTGTGTGTGTGTGTGTGTGTGTGTGTGTGTGTGTGTGTGTGTGTGTGTGTGTGTGTGTGTGTGTGTGTGTGTGTGTGTGTGTGTGTGTGTGTGTGTGTTCCTGTGGCATGTGTGGGTGTGTGTGTGTTCCTGTGGCATGTGTGGGTGTTTTTCTTTTGGTCTGCCCGTGTGTTCATGTGCGCATGTGCATCTACAGTAAAGTCAGAGGTGTGATATCACACCTGTCGGGACGATTTCTAATTCATGATGTTCCAACTTCCAACTCCATGCAGAATGACAAACTAACTTTGCACTTGAAATTCAATGAAAATCTCTCAGACTTTGAATAAAGAATTAACCACTTTCACCCTGGCGTCCCGGCTTTGGGTGAAAATATTCAATACATTTCAAAAACATGTCTTGCGATGTGACATTTCAAAAACAGCAGCTCTACAAGCTCACAATGTCTTGCGATGTGACACGTTGTGAGCTTGTTGATCGGGTATTTTTGAACATTATGAATAGGGCAAAAGCATTGCAGTATGTTTTTCTTCCGCCTTAGGAATGATTTGAGGAGTTTTGAGGGGATTTCATTTAAACTTTGATTTATCAATTTGTTGTTTTTTGTGTGCACGCCGCATGAGCGTGCACTGCTCCATTCAGTGTGTGAATGTGGTGCCGAGGAGGAGAACAGTGTAATCCCAGTCATTAAGTGGGTTTTAACAGGATTTGGTGCTGCCACAATAATTGAGACTCTAGTGGCCTCCACTGTGAGGCCCGCGGAGACCCGGCACTGACAACACATGGCCACAGTGGCACGACTGTTCCAGAGGATTCAACTGAGAAACATGTGTGTAATATATGTATGTGCGTGTGCGCGCGCACGTGTGTGTGTGTGTGTGTGTGTGTGTGTGTGTGTGTGTGTGTGTGTGTGTGTGTGTGTGTGTGTGTGTGTGTGTGTGTGTGTGTGTGTGTGTGTGTGTGATGGGGAGGGTCATTTGTGAGTGAATGTTAACTTGATCTACAAGCTTTCTCTTTTCCTTGCCTCGCCTTCTCACCCTGCCCCATTCTATCTCTCTCCCTCTCCCACTTTCGTCCTTGCGTCCCCCTCTCATCCTGCCCCATTCTCTCTCTTCCCTATCTCTCTCTCTTTCTTCCTTGCCTCCCCCTCTCATCCTGACCCATTCTCTCTCTCCTCTCTCTCCTCTCTCTCTCTCTTGCTGTGGTTCCCATGCTAGACTGCCTCATACAAGGGTGTAAACAGAGGGTGGTTGGTGTTACCATGGTGAGGGCTGGTCAACGGCAGGGAATGGCGACTATGCCCTGCATGTGGAGAGACCTGGGGTATGCACACTACACAGTGAAATCTGGAGTGATTGGACCCTTACGGGTCTAATGTTTGTACTCTCAGAGGTAAATGAACACCCCAGCTTTTACGTGCGTGCATTGCGCGTGCGTACACGCACACACACACACACACACACACACACACACACACACACACACACACACACACACACACACACACACACACACACACACACACACACACACACACACACACACACACACACACACACACACACACACACACACACACATTCTATTGTGCAATCCCAAGACCGACAGAGGCCTCCTTGATTTCTCCCAGTAGGAAACCTCTCAGAGCAAAGCTTAGGCAGGATAAATCCCTCCAAGCCACTTCCATGGCTGGTGGCTCAAATCGAACCCAGCAGTTGATCTTGTGATGGGTTTCCGTTTTGCGAGAAAAAAAAAACACATACGCACAGGTACACGTGCACAAACGGGAACAATAGGAGCCCACACACACGCACGACAAACTTGTGCCGTGTGCTAGTGGCGCAGGCATAATGTAGTACATGTAGCGTGCACATGGAGACAGAGCCATGCGCGTGCACACGCACACACATACAGAGAGATACAGAGAATAGGTCAGAATGATAAATATCCTATTACACAATGATGAATCTCCGGCAAATGCTGTACAGAGTGCACCTTGGCCATGAAATATGGACTGGCTGAATACCAATTGCCCAGCATCCATCTCTTAGTACATCATATACACTTTATTGCTTGAACCGAACGTGACTCTGCTGCTAAACACATAAAACACAGGACAGCAGGTGGACATAAAAAGTTAAGCTTCTACGTGAATATGATTTTTTCTATGTTCGTTACTCATGCTCTAACCTTTATCCGTTCTAGGGTATCACAAATGATTTATGGCAGGGTTTTTTTAAAGAAAAAAAGTCATTTTGTCATATGATGAAATTTGACGCATGTTTGTGTTTCATTCTCATTACCAGGACAGAACATTTATCTTTAGAAACAATCTATCTTCTTGCTATGCTTCACATGCCCAAGAACAGTGTACGTGTGTGATAATTCAAAGGCCATAGCTTGTTAACCACAAATATGCAAGGCATCTTCCCCTATCAACTACAGATTTTATGGAAATATAAGAGGAAATCAACACGTTACCCAGTGCTCTGTCCCTCTTGTTAAAATTGAATGAGTTGCTGCACAGTCTGCATGTGAAAAGGCAACATTCTAATATATCAGCAGGAGGTACTGTCCTGCGGATAATATGCTCAGATTGGAAGCCTGCTGAGGAATAAGATGCAGAATATTAACGGATTCAAGACAGACACGAGCTGAATACATAATCAACACTCAACATCTCAGCCTTCAGTGGAAAAGCTAATAATATTTCACACTGATTAGATGAGGCACAACTCCTCCTCTTATGTTAATTGTGTCTTTTCTTTTTTCATCCGTTTTCAGTATATTGACATTACGGCCCACCAAAAGTGAACATCTTGATTTTGACCAAATCAATGCATTTCATTCAACATTGTCTGAAATAGACTGAATTCTCAATCACTGCATCTGTTGCTGAGTTCCAGTGCTGCCAAAGATTAGACTATTTCCCCTCTCTGGATTAAGCCACTTTTGTCTATTTACAATTTCATCTGTGGCCATGTTTGTATGCATCCCGCTGCTAAAAGCTTGTGTGATTCTATTGCCAGCAACGAAAACACGAGCCAAAGGGATTTAATACATGGAGCAGCCATTCAAAAAACAACCCGAAACAGTGTTGGGCTTTGGACGGCATTCACAGCAGCCATCTGCAATCTGCCGCACACCAAGAACTGAGGCTCACTGGTTTTCACGATGGCACGATGGCAAGGCCCTGGGACGCTGGACGGATAAACAAACAAGCCATCTGACTGGGCGTGCTCATAGTGTTATACGCCTGTCTTGCTTTGACGTTGCCATTGCAGTGTGCTGACTTAACCATCGACTCACTTTCACATTGATTTCTGTTGGTAATGATTGTACGGGCCATTTGCCTTAAACGGTTCAATCATTCAGCTTTTACGTTTTTAAGTATCGATGTCTTGTTGTCGGCTGACGGATCTCATTGTACAGCACCTCACTGGTGTGTCTGTGTCGTGTTATCGATTTAGAACGTTCTTGTCTTGGTCGGGATAAACGGCAGGCCGCCCCGTTCGGTCTAATCCTGGACAGCCATTCCAGTTATTCCAGGGTCACATACCCACACCATGTGTCAGAATTCCCATCGTGCTTTAAGACAAGTATGCGAATGTGGGACCAAACGTGCAGAGTGATCTCTCAAATGCGCACACTTGAATAAGTGCACAAACACATGCACAAACGAGCAGGCATGAGACGGAATTACGGGCTAACAAACACACACACACACACACACACACAGAAATGCACCCATGCATTTCAACAGCTGGGTAACACATACCCTCACACACACACACACACACACACACACACACACACACACACACACATACGCCCCTCCAATAAACCCTCTGTGTCTCATTTCCCTTGCATTGCCTTCAGACCCCCCTTCAACGACCCTGGAGCAGGTTGGCAACAGGCAGACCAAAGACTCTGGCCCCCGACACCACACACACACACCCACACACACACACACACACACACACACACACACACACACACACACACACACACACACACACACACAGTCACACACAGACACGCTCAGACACACCTCTCCTTAATGACCACAGATGTGTTAAAAAGCCCTGCCACTTAAAGCAGCAGCCTCCCCCTGGCCACTTAATTTGACATGCTTGGCGGAAAACAAAGAAAGCCCCCCTATTGTGGCTTTCAACAGTACCCAATCAAGCCTGCTACTCAATTAGCCATAGGCGCCACAGAGAACAAGTAGATAAGGATCCATTTTATTAGGGACCTTTTTTCAGCGCCGCGTCAACGGCCAACACGGCTTATGAGATTTCTTTTTACAGTATATCCGGCTGCTTTGCCTTTAGTTCACTCTGCCCATGCAGGCAAAGTGAGGTGAGGCGTTTCTAAAATTGCGTTGGTGGCAAAAAGAGAAGCCAAAAAAAAAATATATATATATATATCTTTTCTCTTCTCTCCTCACCACATGTTGGGGATGTTATCTATGAGAGCTCAGGCATATAGGAGAGAAGGAAACAAGAAGACATGGTGGTGGACAGAAAAATACTGTCCAGTCTATTAACAGAGTATTAGGGGGAGAGACATGCACCTAATGGTGCTTTATCAGGCATTCAAAACATGTTGATTCATTATCTTTTTAATCTACGAGGCACATTACAGTAGGTACCTTCACCTTATTCTAACTCAGTTCCGCACAGTCATATGGAAGACTGGCTGAGCCACCAGACACCTGTTGTCTGGTCTTTTATACTGTCTTCTCTTTAATTAGGTATTTTCTGTTGCAGTCTTTCAGCCTCCAATGTCTAAACAAACTCCTCATGCCTCGAACAAGAGAGAGGGAGAGAATGATTCGATGTCATTTCAATTTAAGGTGAAGGTACTGTAATGGGTGCCATGCCATTATTCCGACGGCCCGTTGGTCCGACTGGCCCCATTATAACTAACCCTAACCTCACACTAACCTAATGGTCGGAATAATGGGATGTCTGAATTATGACTAGAATCTGGCTCCTGTCTTGTCTTTCCTCTCCCTCTGCCCTTGGTTTCTTGTCTCTACACTAAAAATACAATTTGAAAAAAACAACAACAACAAAACAAAAAGGCAGATCAGGTTTAAAAAAAGGAACATCTTGTTCATTGTCTCTGCATTTCCCAACTGAGTTTAAGAAACTCTATAAAGGATTGACTCCTAAAGTATATTTCCTTCAGCATATCTCACGGGTTACATGCGTTATTGAAGTAAACATGGCATCCCATGTTACCAATTCATTTTGCACCCTCAGACCGACATCAATATCAAAGAAATGCATTCATAACTGAAAGAGGGTGTTCATGTGCAACATCTGTGGATGAGGGTGGGGGGGGGGATTCAATCACACTGGCAGTCGCATACCTACTATGTCTAAATAAACCTAATCTACAACGCATGAGTTCTTGTAGTGTTTCATAAATGAAAGCCCAATGTGGTTGTATAAAACTGTATCTGCTCGGATATTGCATTGAGAAGATTGCCGACAGTGCAGCAAAGGTAACTGTAAAACAAGATTGTTGTTGTTTTTATTACCGAACAGCAGGATAAAAAATTCCTGAGTGACCTATCTGGAAGTTGGACGAGTAATAACAGAGAAAATATAAAAGGAACATGAGAGGAATAAGAGATTATACAGAGAGACTTTGAGGTGAGAACTCAGGGCGTATGGGTATTTTAAACCTCAAGCTGTCTCAGTGTCAGCAGCAGAAAAGCTTCTGTGAACGTCTCTCATGTCAACATCAATTTCCTTACAAAATAATTCTTCAACTTAACAATTCAAAGCTCATTGTCAAAGATATTTATGCTTTTCTTTAAAGTCCCTGTGCAAGCCTTTGCTGGATGGGGATTTTGGGGGTAACTAGAAACCTGACACCAGGTTTATAGCAGTATCCCATTCATCTGACAGCAGTGGAGAAACATACCTGGCTGCGATGTATAAGGTCCTGTTCATGATCTGAATGAGTTGGATGTCCAGTTTATGTCGCTGCGTGTTGTTTCTGCCAGGTTTATGGCCCACAAATGCCGGATACTGCTTCGTATCTGTAGGGATAATAATAACAGTAGTAAAGACATAAATATTAACGCAAGGAACCCTGATAGAGAAATTCAAGTTGTATAACAGTAGGAGCGGTTAGAGAGAGTGACACATGAATTTACTTTATTTCATTTACGTGTCTGACAACAGGCAAAAAAAGGAATTGATACTGGCGAGTCTTTTGTCAACTGAACCCTGGGGTTTTTGGGTCCATGTCATTCCACGTGCCTCAGCTGGATGAGAGAGGTCCCCCTAAGATTGCAGGTTGAAATCCCACTGTGACCGTAAATTGCACGCTGAGAAATGCACTGCGCTGTACCGTGCAATCGCTGTATTGTGAGTGGCTTTGGATGAAAGCGGCTGCTTTGAATAAACAGTCTGATAGAAAAAAAGCAGGTCTCTGCCGATGTTGGCTGGCTACTGTTTGAACTCTCCTTACTGGGAGCTACAGCGTTCTGGTTTGGCCCAGAGAGAGGGAGAGGGAGGGAGAGAGAGAGGGGTAGAGCGAGACAGAGAGACAGATAGATGTAGGGGGCGAGAGAGAGAGAGAGAAACAGAGAGAAGGACAATGTGAGTATACCTTTTTTAGCCTGCCACCATATTTACACTATCACACACAGCATTAGAAGCCCAACAGAAAAATAGCGGATTATCCTTTGATGTAGGGTGGGCTCCGTTTCAAATGCTGCTTTAAGTCCTTCATTTTTAGTGTGTGTGTTGAGGGCCTATCCCCAGGCACCAAATTACACTCTGTGCCATCAAAATGCATTCAGTAGAAGGGCTGGCTGGCTGGTGGTGGTGGTGCGTGGGTGGGTGAGGGGGGGGGGGGGGGGTTAGGCGAGAGAAAAAGAGAAAGGGAGAGGGGATTTGGGATGGTATAAAAGGTGGAAGACAAAGAGAGGAGTGAAAAGGGTGCACAGAGAGAGAGAGAGAGAGAGAGAGAGAGAGAGAGAGAGAGAGAGAGAGAGAGAGAGAGTGAGAGAGAGAGAGAGAGAGAGAGAGAGAGAGATGACTGGTAATGAGGGGACAGCGCAGAGGTAGGAAGAAGAAATAGAAAGGAAGGAAGGATGGATGGGAGGAAGGAAAGAAGGAAGGAAGGAAGGAAGGAAGGAAGGAAGTTAGGAAGGAAGGAAGGAAAGGAGGATGGATGGATGGAGAGAAAGAAGGAAGGGAAAATCAGTTTTTGTCGGTGACACCATCATGTGATGTATATACATTGGCTTTGTAGAGTGGCAGATGAGAATAGAGCAGAGTGCCAGACGGGAGGCAGCACAGATACAATGTGCAGCAGTATAGGCAAGTAAGAAAGAGAGAAGGACAGAATGAAAGAGAGAAAGGAAGCAAAAAAGAAAGAAAAATACATAAATAAATAAATATACTGTATATATATAAATAAATAAAGAGTGAAAGATGTGAAAATGTGAAAAACACAAACCAACAACACGTATTAACACACTATAACACATAGACAGAGCATCAGGTGAGCATCTGAGGCTGGAGGCTGTGTGTACTTACAGTTGCCATGTGAGATGCTGATAGGCTCGGAGTCTTCGGGGAAGCCCGCCCCGGCTATATGTAGTAGCGTGAAGCAGAGTAATAAGGCCTCCGACCTCATGGTCGCACCCACACTGCTACTGCTGCCGCTGCTACTGCTGCTGGTCCTTTAGTGTAGATGTACCTCAGCCTGCAGGAAGAACAAGAGAAACGAAAGGAGAGAGAGAGAGAGAGAGGAAGGGAGAGAATAGAAAAATGGTTTAGCCAAATACATCTAAATCCACCTGACTGCTACAGTACCTCAATTGTTTCCCAACTTTGCAGTTCACACATATATTGCAGATGTGGAGGAGGCGACAGGGGGAGGAAAAGGAAGTTAGCCAAACAAATCTCTGGTCCACCTGAATTAGCTGTTTGTGCATTTTGCACGGCCCATTGCAATCTGTCAGAGATATATTTGTTTATGTATTTTCGATGACTCAAGTGAGCTGCGTCGCAAGCAGGAGAGAATTAATTGGATTAGGTTGGTAATACGCATCATAGATCGATGTCAGGCAGAGAGAAGCAGGTCTACCCCACCCCTCCTCTCTCTCTCTCTCTCTCTCTCTCTCTCTCTCTCTCTCCCTCTCTGTGACAGGGTCTTAGTAAAGTGGGAGAGCTCTTGTTGAAATTAGCCCGCTGTAGATTCTCAGCAGTACCTGGAGCTGAAGAGGGATGGCATGAGGCAAGTACCTAATTTCCCACTTGTCAGTCACACACACAAGTGTAGCAATCATACAAGTCTTACTTTTTGTTTCGTTTCGCCAGCATTGGCCATGTTTCAACCCCGCCCCACCCCCCTAAAAACTGAATTGTTCTCAGAAGTGCAGGATGCGTACTTGGCTGTGCATTGTGTTTATGTGCAGTGTTGCCAGATTCTGTAAGAGAAACAAGCGACCAGGTCTAAGAAAACCAGCGCAAAAGAAGCGACTACGGGCTATATGAGCACTTTAACAGCTTTAATCAGCTATTTGAAAATAGCAGATCTACAGTACAAGCTCACAACGTGTCGCGATGCGACGCTTTGTGAGCTTGTAGATCGGCTATTTTCAAATAAAATTTTGCGGGGACATTATAATGAGCAGATCTGGCAAACCTGTTCATGTGCGTTCACTCGCTTTGATTTCACCTGCTCTGTGCTTTTGATTCATCAACATTCCACTCCTCTGCCATCTATAATTATGCTGCAAGTATAAAAGTCAGCCATGCTGATGTCAGGGTAGATTTACGACAGCGACACGCCACACTGTGCTGATCTGATGTCTTCATTCCACATGCCATGGCAACGGCTTTTGTGTGTATGTGTGCGTGTGAGTGTTTTTTTACTGCACTTTGTGGAAACAAATTACCCCTATAAATCACCCAAGACAATTATTGCCCCCATGATCTAATCAGGAATAAAGCATTTCATTTACATAGAGCAACTTTATTCGTTTTCTCTTTTGCCCTGCTAGCCGTGGGGGTGAAGTCGCTATATATAGGTAGACAGGGGTAGAGGATGCTTTCGGGAGTGAGAAATTGAATGAAAAGGTTGATTTCATTGGCTCCCGTCTGATAAAAAAAAGAAAAGAAGTTGTTTATCCCACGGTGCATTTTCATAAGCTGCTCACTTTATTGTGTGTCTAACGGGGAGCTGGGAGAGGAGGCTGAAAGGAGGATGAAGAACGAATAGAATGAGGGAAGAGATAGAGAATAAGTAAGCGAGCGAGAGTCGAGAGAGAGAGAGGGGGGGGGGGTGTGTCACTCTTTCTCCTATGTTATCTCTCCTTTTCTGTCTCGCTCACTCTTTCTCTTTTTCCCTCTCTCTTGCTGCATGCTCCTGTGAATCTCATTCAGTGGCGGAATGAAAACACTATTCATTGGGAGAATCACTTTAACGCTGAGGAGAATACAAATACAGCCTGGATACGACCTTGATCCCCCCCACCCCCTGGTTCCCTCATACCCCCCCCCCTCCCGCCCCTCTGCTCTTTGCCCTATTCACCCTCACACTATTTCATGAAAACACATCAATGTGGCTTTTTTTGTTCTCTTCTTTTTCCAATCCGAACGTGTGTCAACAGAGCCACGTGACGTGACACACAGAAGGCTCTCTCTCTCATATCACCGATTGTCACAATCCCTTATAGGAATTTGCCCAGGTTTGTCCGTCTGTCTGACAGTTTTTTTGGTTTGATTGGTTGGCTGTTTTCTTTGATTTATTTTTTCCTCATTTTAAAGTATAGCTCAGTTGGTGGGCGGACTGAAATAGATTTATTTCCTTCACACCGGAAGTCCTCTTAACAAATTGACTGATTGATGAGCAGGAAGTGGCGTGAGACAAGGAGGCATGCCCTGTGGTGGTGGCGGGGGGGGGGATGCTGAGTGACAAATGGAGGTTGCACAGAGGTAGCAAACAGGAAAGGAGCGACAGAAAAAAGAAAAGAAAAAAAAAACAGCCAGCGACTAACTCAATACTACAGGATGATGAATGGGAACGGTTCTGTAATTATATTTCGGGATACGACTGGGATCATTGTAATGTTTCAGATGTTAAATTGAGACTGTGGACTTCGATAGCAGTGTTCTCCATCTCAATGTTAATGCGGTGTTGTTTCAGGTTATAAAATAAATGTATCTGGAGAGAACTAATTTTACTCCAGGAACCCATTTTCCTGGGACACAGTAGAGTACAGAGTGGTGTCTGGGGGGAAAAAGCGACTTGTATCTTCCTTTTAAATGAATGGGATGCAATTTAAAAAAAGCATCCGCTAATCCAAAAGCATTAGACAATTTTACATTGCCTCCCATAATACACAAAATAAATTGGGCACAAAATGAGTAAACTAAGCCATCAAAGGTCCTTTCATTACCAGCTGCTGCAGATGAGTAGCGGGCGAGAAACAGTTTGTCATTGCAGAATTACACTCTTTGCTGCAGGAGCAAATTGCTTCTGTGTGTGTGTGTGTGTGTGTGTGTGTGTGTGTGTGTGTGTGTGTGTGTGTGTGTGTGTGTGTGTGTGTGTGTGTGTGTGTGTGTGTGTGTGTGTGTGTGTGTGTGTGTGTGTGTGTGTGTGTGTGTGCATGCGTGATTGTGTGATAGATTTCTGCGCAAAAACACATACACATAATGGACTAATGATTAAATGTTCAAAGTTTAAAAGTGAACTATCTACTGAACAAGCATGGACTGTGTATAAGCTCACCTTGACAAACAACCAAAGAGAAGACATAAAGGATGAAGCAGCAGTGGCCCTGTATCTCTGGCTATAGCTGTTAATAGGTAATAGCGTTTTGAGAACAATAGCCATTATTGCCTTACACCTCCTGCATTGTAAGTGATAAAATAGCTGCTACTGTGGGTGTGTGTGTGTGTGTGTGTGTGTGTGTGTGTGTGTGTGTGTGTGTGTGTGTGTGTGTGTGTGTGTGTGTGTGTGTGTGTGCGTGCGTGCGTGCGTGCGTGCGTGCGTGCGTGCGTGCGTGCGTGCGTGCGTGCGTGCGTGCGTGCGTGCGTGCGTGCGTGCGTGCGTGCGTGCAACAGAGAACAGAGTTAATCAAACCGGATGCTGGCGGGAGGCCACCAGCAGGTAATAAAAACACAAGGACCCCCCAGGACGATGCTACGACTAGCTAGTAGTAGGGCTGCACGATTCTTGCTCAAATGAGAATCACGATTTTCCTCCATAAGAATTGAGATCACGATTCTCACACGATTCTCTTGTAAATATATGAAAAAAAAAAATTTCAATGTAAAAAAAAAAAAAAAAATGTTTTTTTTTTTTTTTTTTTTTTTTAACATTGAAAAAAAAATCGCCATAATTCAAAATCGAGATTGCATAGGTGTCTGAATCGAGATCACGATCTTTTTTCGATTAATTGTGCAGCCCTAGCTAGTAGCTACTCACACATGCACACATATATTCGCACTGACTATACCTTGATTTGCACAAACACACAAGGAGACGTAGACAAAATACATTGACAAACAGCAACACTCGCACATATTGAAATGACTTATTCATACAGAGCAAATTAGCAAAGGACATAAATACTTGGGGAGCACACAGACACACACACACACACACACACACACACACACACACACACACACACACACACACACACACACACACACACACACACACACACCTACTTTCCCCAGGTTCAGGAGTCCCACTGCGACTTGGGACCCCAAACAGCATTAGCTTTAACAATAAACACATTAAAAGGCCTAATGATGTTATCGCTGCCATTACATCAACACGTGGGCTACGGGGGCACGGAGCAGAGACATATACAACAACGCCACACAACACACATTCATTACATCGACAAGGTCAGCCACGGGGGGTTCACATGGATCGGAGGGAAGTACACAGCTAACGTTTCATGCTAGGTGTGGATTTAGTTATCTACAGTATGCTGACCAAACAGAAATACAAATGCACACACGCACGGGCGCCACACATGGGCGCGTGCAAGCGCTTACGCACAGTTGCACACCCACAGACACACACACGCACGCGTGCATACATACACACACACAGCAGGTTAATGTTGAGAGTTCCTAGGGTGCGGTGAGTGTCATTAGACACCTACAGGCATTCCGTCTCCTGAAGCTCCTAGATCAGCTCTGCTCTATCCATCACTGTGCAATGAAGTGGGAGACTGCTATTTAATTACCTGTTGGGAGTAGGAAACCACTAATGTGTTAGTGAGCGCGTGTGCATGTGCGCGTGTGCGTGCACGTGCGCGTGCACATGCGTGTGCACGTGCGTGTGCACGTGCGTGCACGTGTGCGTGCGGAGGGGAGTAAGAAATACAGAGAAAGACAAGAAAGATGAGTTGTTAGAGCAACGAGAATTGTTTCTCTTTGTCTGAATTTACCTCACCAGTAATTTTGGCAAAGGGTACTTTGCCAAAATTAGTTCAAAATAGAGTTTGATGTTACGGAATGAAACCAATACAACTATTAAATTGAGAGAGAGAGAGAGAGAGAGAGAGAGAGACACAGAGAGACAGAGACAGAGAGAGAGAGAGACAGAGAGAGAGAGAGACAGAGAGACAGAGAGACAGAGAGACAGAGAGACAGAGAGACAGAGAGACAGAGAGACAGAGAAGAGAGAGATATTTTAAAGGTGGCTGGGTAATTTGGGCTGCTTGAATAGCTACAGTGTGGGAACAGACGAACAGGCGTAGACCTTACACATGGGTGTGAACCCACACGCATACGCACCATGATTCGGGTACAACGAACAATAAAACCTTTTACAACTCAACCACACAAATGCTAATGCTATCTTCCCCAAAACCAGACACTAAAGAGAGACTAAAACCATGTAACACCTGTTCAGAGGCATGCTGGGAATACGAGGGGAGGAGAGAGGCCAGGGGAAATGGGAGGGGAGGGGATGACAGAGAGCAGCCGAGGAGACAAAAGAAAAAGAAGAGGAGAGAGAGAGAGAAGTGGAGATGAGAGGGATGAGAGAGAAAAAGTGAGGTGAGAATAATTCAGCTCTCCACCATGTGGGGATATGAAATGGAACAGGTCCAAGGCAGCACCTTGGGCTTCCTTTACTGCCACGGACGCCCAGGCAGGTGATTATCCCTGTCAGCCCTGGCTCTGAGAATTCAGCTGCACACAGACCGGAGGAGCTGTCTGCCTACATCCAAGAGAACGCCATAACAGTAAGGGAAGGGAGAGACCGACCCGTCTGTCTTTTTGTCTTTTGTTGATACTGAGGAAGGCCAACAGGCCGAAACGTCAGTCAAATAAATGACTGCATATAAAGCCAGAGTGTGTGTGACTTCTTTTCCTCCTTTTTTAAGTTTGTTCCAGAAGGTCAGCGCCTCACCAAACCCTTGGTGTGTGTTACCGTTCCTGCTACATCCAGGAGAACGAGAACGTCATAACAGTAAAGGAAGGGAGAGTCCGACCCGTCTATCTCTCTGAGAATAAGAGCCAAACTGCCATCCAAAGTACACACACACACACACACACACACACACACACACACACACACACAGAACCATCAAGAAGTACATGGGTGCTTTCCTTAGATGGTGTTGTTGTTGTTGTTTTCAGTATGGAGTGTCTGTATGGAGGTAATCAATCATGGTTGGATTATTAAAAGACAAAGGGGTGGACATGAATGAGGCCCCCTGTCGCCATTGGGCCCTTTATTGAAACACAGGGGCCCACGACTACAACAACATCGAGGACTCTCCATTTACAGGGAGGTGACGGATTGATTGGATTGAAGAGAAGACTTGGGGCAGAGGGAGAGAGACACAGAGAGAAAGAGAGACAGAGAGGGAAGTAAAGATGAACAACTGAAACAGAACAAGACAAAGAGATGGAGACAAAGAGAGAGATGGAGAGAGAAAATAATAACAGCGCATAGAGGCGGTTAGTAGTAGCAACAACATAACAATTGCTGTCACCATCTAGAGATAAGCTGGTATCTTTATAACTCCACGTCTGTGTCTGTGATCTAAAAGCCATTAGTCCCGGACATGCGTCTGTGCTTCTTAATCACACACACACACACACACACACACACACACACACACACACACACACACACACACACACACACACACACACACACACACACACACACACACACACACACACACACACACACACACACACACACACACACACACACACACACACACACACACACACACAAAACCCTATTATCCTCAGCGGAGTAATGGTTATACTTATATACAGAGTGTATTGAGAGTGCTCTTTTAAGTAATGTATCACTGATCTACAAATACAATGTGACAGTAGCGTTAAGAGTTACTGGCCTTCAGGACAAACCCTGACAACTCTGCCATATCGGCCTGTCTGTGAACGAGATATCGCACATGCTAAATGCACTGGGTGTTATTAGGAGATGAAAGGGAGAGAAGGAGGGAGTAGAGGAAGGTGACAAATTAAAAAAAAAATGAAAGGAAAGAGGGGGATGAAGGGCAGTAGATAACAGCAAAGGAAAAGCTACAAAAACAGAGGAAACCAGGCAAGTCTCGTGATCCAAGTAAAGCTGACAACAAACATAAACCCTCCCAGTAGCAGAGATAATTACCTACAACTGCATGGGTTTTTAGAAGTCAAGAGGCGACTGGGCTTGCCAGGGAGGCCTGCTAGTGGACTCCCCACATCATTCTGGGACAAATGCAACAGTTCGAGTTCTAGGCTACGTACAAAATAGGTTTTATTTTGTTAGATTAGCTGACAAAAACAAACTCCCAGAACAGTTTAGTTCGCAAAATGTTGAGTCCAGAGGACCAAAAATAAAAAAACAGTAAAAGTCTTTACAAATGCTGTACAAATAACCATGTCCCTCTGCTGCATCACATCACAAGTATAAATGGAAAATGTCGGTAATGACACAATGTTTTTCTGTCTTTATTCTTTCTTTCTCTTTTCCACTCCTTTCTTCCTTCTCATTCTTCCTTTTTTGCTTTTTTCTATTTATTTTGTTCCCTCACACCATCTCCCCTGGTCTCTGTGTCTCCCACCTCTCCCTCTCTCTCTCTCTCTCTCTCAGGTTTCATCCCGCTCTCATTTCGTCATACTTACCAGCCCTTTATTCTTTCCTCTACCTGAACTTCTCAATTCAGATAATAATAACATTCATTATACGCGCGCGCGTGTGTGTGTGTGTGTCCTTCCTCCCGCCCATCACCTCTGCTCTCTTCATCCACCCCCCACCTCCTCTCGTCTCTTCTCTTCATCTCCCCAAGCACCAGCAGCGGTGAAAATAATGCGTATGGTATGTGGCACTGGCTTTATCTGGAAAAATCATTTATGAAGCCCATAAATGAAACCCCACTACTCCTGGGACACACATTCACCCACCCACACACATTGCACAAACAGGACTGGTGCTTAAGACGTTGACCCCAAAAACGAATGAGGTTACAGATTTAAATATCAGAACCTTTTCCAGGCCTGTCAATCACGACAGAAGCGGCGCAACTTAATCAATCTGGAAGCAGCTGATACTCGTCCATGTGGGTAGAGCAGAGCAAATCACTGCTGATAAGGACAGGCTTGGTGACACACACACTTCCCCCTCTCTCGCCTTTGATCTCAGTCTCTACTCCGTCCGTGTGATGATACACTGCCACACTGCATGACTTTATACACAACACTAGGTCAAACCGACACAGTTATGGGTTGGTTACATATTGTAAACCCTCACAATTGGATAAATACATGTTTAACTTTATTGTATCATCCTCATCATCCTCATTCATTTTCATTGAATATGTATTTGTCGCAGACTTGTATGACCCACCCGTCTGCTGTGATGAAGTAAATAAAGGAGGTGTTATATAAGCATAGCCTCGATAAAGTTATTTTGTAAATCTTTTATGTAGCCTATTTGTATGACTTGGTTTGTAAATAGTTTACATATTGACACGTTGCTACTTGTCTGCTGCTGCTGTTGTTGTTGTTGTTTACGAAGTCAAATTCCTTTATGAGAACACTTTAGGAATACACTTGGTGAAAGAAATAATTCACAATCACCTGTAAATTCTTGATAACACTTAATATTCACTGACTCATGTAGAGCAGCATAAAATCTACATTTCTTTATTCCCTCATTTTTTATTTGCATTGCGTTAATATTCAACTTAAATGTCACTGATTTAATTTAGATTAAGATGCAATTATGTTCTTACTTACACTTCTGACCTACTTTAAACTAATCACATATACAGCATTAAACATATATTAACAATGGCTGTCTTTGTTATACTTTTGCTAAGCCACATTTAGAAGAAAATACAATACTGTTACACTACTTTCATTGCATTTATTAACCTAGTTCCGCCATTCAATTATGTGTTACATTGAATGCTCCCAAATATTGAAATAATAGACATCAGAGAGTAATAAACATCAAATTCCATTTAAGAAAGATGCCTACATAAGCGCACAATTGATTGTTTGTAGTTAACATGTTTACGCGCTAACTTGCCATGTTTTCATCAGGCAAACGATGCAGGGGCTTTTCTTTACCTATATTGTATTGTCTGCATTGTACCAAGCACGAATATAATGTACATTTGACATTAATGATTTCACTGTACCATCGAGTGCAGCGTTGGCACAGTGTTAATACAAACTACACAGCAAACACAGCAAAGTGTTCATTACAAAATGGACACAGAAAACTGTAGACTACGTCAGCTGGAGAAAACCTGACTTTTGACCACTGGCTAATGTCATCCGTTTCACCGTTCAGAGCGCAGGCAGATAAAGCGGTGGTCAAGAGAGCAGAAGGAGAGGGGAATGACTTAACAGGCAGAAACCTGGAGAGTGTATCTCCTGAGATACAGCAGAGAAGAAGAAGTTGCAGCAGCAGTGAAAACAGCAGAATGTCAGTGAGTTAAATACCACATTAACTTGAAATTGAAAGAGAGATGCCGGCATGGCCGGGCCAGCCCTGTGGAGCGGCGACACGGTCACAGAGACTGTCTTGCGGCCTAATGCCCTTTTTCACTCTCTTTCTAGAGGCTGATTGCCCAAAGCCTTGGTTTGCCGAGCTACAGTATGCTTCTGCATTGACCAGTATAATGGGAACTAAATGGATAACGCATACCGCCTTGGAGACAGCTGAAAAAGTGAGAAGTCTGGGACAGCTTTTCAAAGCTTTCCTTCTCAGTGAACATGATAGCAAGCCACCAGAGAGGGGGAGAAAACATGAAAGAGAACTCAATTTCAGTGGGTCTCTTGTTAAGTGTTTCCGGATCCAAAATGTATGAGGTTTAAAATGAGATTTAATGTCATTAGTGAGATGAAAAAGGCTTATTCGCACGCGCGCACACGCACGCACGCACGCACGCACGCACGCACGCACGCACGCACGCACGCACACACACACACACACACACACACACACACACACACACACACACACACACACACACACACACACACACACACACACACACACACACACACAGGAAATACTGTAGGTTGATAGACACACAGTAAATCTTGTCTTTGGTGGCCAATGCAGAATGAGTTTGGGTATTGAGAGGAGTGCAGGAGTACGTGAGGGACAGTTAGCGTTTGATAAATGAGGACGAACAATCGAAAAACCAGTAGCTGTAATTCTGGGTAAGCACCACAGGGGATAGTTACGCACGCCTTTTCCTCAACAGGACTGCTGTAAATGAGAAAAGTCTCAAAGTCAATACGGAGTGGCAGCTCACTAAGTGGTTTCATTGGGGATAAAATACGCAGGGGGATTTGGTGGAATGAAATGAAAATGTTTATCCTTACCCTTGAGGGACGTTGATTAAGTGGACAGAAAGTTGGAGAAATGATTGGATGTATGCCATATGGACTGTGCAAAAACAGCATCTCCTACCTTTTTACATGGACTCTACAAACTAAGAAAAGTGGCAGAAAGACTTGCAGATAAAATGGCAGCTGTGCACGCATGTCAAGTCCTTCACGTCGCTCTGCAGTTCAACAAACTTTCCGAAACATGGTATGGTCCAATTATATATAATATGCCACTCTATGCACTGAAATATTGAGATTGCATTCACAGCTACCGTGTTAAACATTAAAACCAGACACAGGATACAAGGTGGTTGCCTTAAGGCGTTCAGAAAGAAGTGCGATAGTGTGCTGCTGCTGTTGTATGCATGTGGTGCAATGTTCACATCTTGTAACCTCATGCTTCCCTATAATAGGTGTGCTCCTGGATTCTACAAGGTGCGATATCGTCTTCTTTGTCTCTCAGTCTGTATCTTATGCCCTCTCATTTCTCTGTCTCGCTGCCTGTCAATCTAGTACGTTACTCTTCTTTTCTCTCTCTCCGTTTCTCTCCCCAAGGCTGTAACCGCCCCTCCTTTTAACTTCTGTCATTCAATGTGGTCAAGGAATGATGTATTTTTCTAAACCTCACTACTGCAGCAGTATTCTGACTGGTAAGGCATTATGACTTCATGCCTCTCAGAGAAGCAGCTATGAAAACTATCAAACAAGCACTGCACTATGCAGAAACAATCTACCACTGTTTACTATGCCTATTAATTGACTTCAACACATACAGTATAAGCACTCTGGGTCTTTTTAAGTGAAGCCAAAATCTACGACCATATGCACAGTAAAAGTGCAATCTTCTGGAACACGTCAGCAGACACACGGACCGTTTCTCCCCGTATGATGATACAGGAAATCAGTTCTGCCCCGCTAATGGCATGTTTCTTGTTCATAGCGTTTCATGTTCATTTGATTCATGTTCCATTATGCTAAGTGATCAAGTCCCTGTCTTCGCTGATAACGGGCCAGCAAGCCGTGCGCTCCAGAATAGGCCTGGCCTATCAGATCTGACTAAGCATGATGCTAATCTCTCTCAAAAGGTAATGGGATGGCTGCAGGTCAGCAAATTTGCAACCACCCCTAGCTGAAGTAACTGCCTCCCTCAGTGACACTGCCCTTCATGCTGCACCTCTCTCTCTCTCTCTCCCCCCCACATGCCCGCCCGCCTGCCCGCCCGCCCACCCATCCCCACACACACACACACACACACACACACACACACACACTCCATATTCTCGCTCTCCTCTCTCCCTGCCATCTACTCCAACTGGGCAACAAACAAATCATCAGAATAGGAGGAAAACACTGTCCTCCACTCTATTGTCCTCCAGTATGAAAGGAAACAAATCTTTCAAATAGAGGGAGGGACAGAAACACATGGCTAAACCTAATAGAGTTATGTTCTGTGCTAGCCTGTGATATTGATAACAGAACACCTTGTTTTCTGGGAACGCCATCATATCCAGTTGTGTTATGAATCATCTGAGATAAACCAGGACATTCAATCCAGGACATTCAATCGCTGACTGGAAGAAAAAAGAAAAAAAAACACTATAGCTCTGTTGTTACAGTATGTCCATATTGTCACTGTGCAAAATGAAGCTGTCTGTATATTCTTATCTCAACAGACCATATTGTGGGAGTGCTGTGGCTAGCATTCAGCTGTAAACTAATGGATGGGACGACAATACTCAAACACACAGATCACTGAGAAAGCCAGGAACTTGTATCACTTTCTGAAAAGAAAGTGTTATACAATGAATTACAACCTATTACAAACATAGTGTTATACAATGAATTACAACCTAATACAAACATATCCGTAGTCGCTAAAACATTGTCATCATTACAATGAAAAACTATGTGACAAAGCCGTACGAGTCGAGAAGTGCTGCGTAAGCGGTAATGAGAATAATGCTCGTGGATAACAAGTCAAAGATCCATAAAAGCCATGCTAGCGGCCCCTATAGGAAGTTCCGCTCCTTACACCTAATCGGACCAAAGTGGTTTGAACCGATGACCTTGCCATCCATAGAGCCCTGTTATCTCACTTCTTGGGGCGGCCAATGGAATCAACGGAAATGTGAAACTTAGGGCATAATTGTGGTGGGGTGTGCAACTATTTTATATTGCTTGAGGTTCATCCTGCAATCTGCCTATTCTGAGATATCTTGTGTGCAAAGCTGGAGTTTTGACCCGAGGGTGGTGCTACAAGAAAGGCACTCAAATAGTTAGGGTGCATTCTCTGTGGAGCATGCACTTAGCAACGTTCATGGTAAATCCACACAATAGGTTTTGTGACATCTTGTGTGCAAGTGAAGGTTTTGGCCTAAGTATGGCGCTAGAGCAAAGGCCATGGGGTCAAAAAAATCTGTTGGGGTCATCCTCCAGGGAGTTTTCAAAATAAATATGTCATTTGAGACAAAAGTGTCGGGCGCCGGGCGGACAACCGGACGGACAGACTGACCGACTCCCCATGACCATACTTAGAGCCACTCTAGCTAGACTATTAACAGCGATGCAGAGTCAGAAAAGTGACAGAAAAGCAAAAGGCAGAGATGCAGCGCTGTACAGAATGAAATCATAACAAAATCTGTGCCGCTCCTAAGAGGATGGGTTGCTTTTTAGAACAACCAACGTCTCTGCTTCCCACCTAATCCATTGAGACCTGTTGCTACCTATACGTTGTTATACCTTTCAATCCGGATGCCACCTCTGTGTCTCATTAGTTGTTGCTATAATATAGTCATTATAGTATAATCATTTTTTATTTTTAGCGGTGCCAACCGCTCTACACTTGACTTTGTCCGTCCGTATGTCCCTTTGTCCGTTTGTCCGTTTGTCCGTTTGAGCACGGGCTTTAAACAGCTATAACTCCAGTTCGCAGCATGCCAGCAAGTCCAAATTTGGTATGTGGACTTAGACCACCAATAGGGATGAGCATTGACTGCTGAAGCCCCGCCCCGCCCTATCATAGCGCCACCAGGAGGCCACTGGCTTTAAACAGCTATAACTCCAGGTTGCAGCATGCCACCAAGTCCAAATTTGGTATGTGGACTTACACCACCAATAGGGACGAGCATTAATTGCTGAAGCCCCGCCCCGCCCTATTATAGCGCCACCAGGAGGCCCCGCCCCAAAGGCACCGCTTCCTTCACACAGGGTGTGATTTTTTATTTTTAGTAAGAATTTGAACGTTTTCAGAAAACTATGGTTAGGTTTTAGAAGGCGTTTTTAGAATCGGACTCAGGTCTAAATGGGCTAAACCAGATTAGGTCCAAGCCAATCAGCACACATGAGGCCCATTTATACTCCCATTCAGAACGGATGCGTATGTGCCCATAAGTTCCAAACGCAAGTGTTGTTGTTCACATAATCTTGTGAGTTAATGAACTAAATAGAGGTTCTGATTAAGATATCCACTGAAACAAATTAACTTTAGCTACTACAGTACGTCTGCAAAATACACAAGATGTCTAGCCTCGCACTATATCAACAGCCAGGGGTCATTGAGAGATTGCGCTTTACCAAAACTGAATAAATACCCAATAGAAAAACAAGACTTCACTATCTCAATCTTGTTGTAAATAAGATATCTGCCGGGGAAAAACACCCAAAACATATCATGGACATATTTAGCTGCTACAGTACAATTGCAAACTTCAATCAATAACAGTACTACTACAACATGCTTAGGGAAATTCTTAGGTGAATGTCCATGAGAAGAATGTGGCCATTTGTTTACAAGTGTTCTATCCGTTTTCAGCATATGATGTATACAATATCATAAATAATCTATAATTGGTTTGAAGTTGTATGGCTTGTAATGTTCTTAGAATACATAGAAGAATCCTTCTGAATGTCTTATTAAGCCTTTCTCTTTGTGTGGTCTAAGATAAGACTCCCCCAGCTAACAGCTGTTTGTTGAAGTTAGGATTGTGCTTAATTCAAAATGTGATTATAGAATGCATCAGCCTGGTCTAAAAGATGAATTATATAGTAACCCATTCCTGCAGTAGAGATGAAACAATTAGGCTCGCTAGCCGCTAGATCATTTCCCACTTTCTTTTGAGTCAGAAATGGTACTCAACTGTACTGTATCTCTGCTCCCAAAAGCTTTTACTCTACTCTTACTGATTACTGTAAATATTTCATGACCAGCATGGTCTTGTCATGATGACTCATGCCAAATCCAGAACATTAATGAAAGAAATACTCGTTGCTGTACTGTTGCTGTACTGTTGCTGTGCTCCTTACTAACCACAAATTGCAACTGCTAAGCTTATTACTGTAGGCTAATTATCCATTTACAATTAGCTATGAGCCTCCAACCAAAATCCCGTTGTTGGTTTACCTTAATTATATTATGGCAAGACCACTTTTGTAAAAAAACAAACATTTTAATTGCATATAAATGTATACAAAAAATGATAATAATATAATAATAATAACAATTGCAATAGAATTATGTTTGGTCCTCCCAATGCCCCCCCCCCCCCCCCCCGTATGAATGAATGAACCATTCTAAAGCGCTTTGAGCACTTGGAAAAGCGCTATAAAAATGCAATTCATTATTATTAATTCATTTGGTGGCATAGCTGTGGGACAGAACATGCACATACGAATGCCATGCCACCGGCAGGCAGCAGAGCGTAAAGGCCCCTGGGTACTACAGAACAGAGCATCAGCAACAGTGACATCAGACAATGACGCTGATGAGATGATAAAGAAGGTGGAGGTGGGCAGTGGTGTAAAGTAACCAAGTACATTTACTCAAGTACTGTACTTAAGTACAATTTTGAGGTA
This sequence comes from Gymnoscopelus microlampas, assembly GCF_963454915.1. NCBI lineage: Eukaryota > Metazoa > Chordata > Actinopteri > Myctophiformes > Myctophidae > Gymnoscopelus > Gymnoscopelus microlampas. The sequence goes on from NC_139941.1 coordinate 22,976,485, forward strand.
TTTTTACTTTAGTGGACTATTTCCAATTTTCAGTACTTTTACTTCTACTCCACTGCATCTCAGAGGCAAATATTGCACTTTTACTCCGCTACAAATGTTTGAAAACTTTACTTTAGTTACTTTGCAGATATAAATTATTATATTATAAAATATACATTAACCACTTCTGGCCTATGTTATACATAGGCCATTTGAAAATAGCCGATCTACAAGCTCACAACGCGTCGCATTGTGAAACGTTGTGAGCTTGTAGATCGGCTATTTTCAAACTTTTTAGTACTTTTACTTGTGGTACTTAAAGTATATTTGTTTTATGTCAATACTTTTGTACTTTTACTCAAGTAACATTTTGAACACAGGCCTTTTACTTGTAACAAGAGTATTTTTATATTGTGGTATTGCTACTTTTACTTAAGTAAAATATCTGAGTACTTCTTCCACCACTGGAGGTGGGTAGAGAGTGGGATGCATATATGCTGTGGCAGGAATAGGCAAGATGACACAGTTATAATGAGAACTCCATAATCAGCTGATTGCCAGGTATCAGCTGACGCCACAGCGGGCTTGACTATTATTGTCCTGCCAGAACTAACACTATTATGCTCTATCTAACCTTTTTTTGAATATTTATGTCTTTCAATGTTATGCTTTATTTCAGATAGGTCAGTGTAGAGAGGCAGGACACCAAGGACAGAAAGAGGAGAGACAAGACGGTAGTTGGATTTGAACTTGAGTCCTTGTGCTCACTAGGAACATATGGTACACTGGCTGACCCACCGGGAAGCCCTAACCTTGGTTGACTTGTTTATGACTGCTATATACTTCACTGGATGAGCTCATTCGATAATAATTAACCACTTGAGCCCTAGCATCCCTATTCTAGGAGAAACGTCAGTTTGTGACGAGTTGTGAGATTGCACTGTAGATCGGCGAAGAGATTTTGTGTGAGGGAAAAAAGGACCAGATCTAGTATGGAGGCCTGGGGGACCCCAGTCAACTTAAGTATATAGGGTTTAAGTGGTTAACAAAGCACTAAGAAATTATAAATAGCATGCAATTTGTTATGAGTTAAAACCAACATGAGCATGACAGGCAATGAAGCGTAATAAGCCAAATATATTAGGCTTATGTAATGAGATGCATGAGGCTAAAGCCATGAGGGAGGTTATAATAAGAACACCAAATCAATAGAGAAGTTCGCTCATTCCTCAACTTCGTTTTTGCAGCAGTGTAAAAGACCGCCAGAGGATAAACATGGGTGTTTGAAAATCTTAAAGGTAAGCTAGTGAGAGTAGAGAGAAGAAAACTCTCCCGCTGTTCTGTGAGCTAGAGCTAAACTGATGTAATGGTACTGAAAATGCCTGTGGAAATCTAAGTGCACGCTTGGGCGGTTGGTTAGCACACAAACGCTAACAACAGATGCTAATTATAAATGTAACAGTGTGTGACAACTTATAATACATGTTGCTGTCTACAGGGAGGTCACAAGAATCACACACACACACACACACACACACACACACACACACACACACACACACACACACACACACACACACACACACACACACACACACACACACACACACACACACACACACACACACACACACACACGCATGGACACACGCACGCGCACACCTTGGGATGCCTGACCTGACGCAAAGAGAAGACTGATGATGCGTTAAACACTCTCAGCAGAAAGAGAGTGAGTGGGGTACCATGGTGGCACAGTGTACTAACCACATGTTCCTAGTAAGTTGTATGGACTGAAAACAGCAGATCTACAGTACAAGCTCACAATGTGTCGCATTGTGATGTGTTGTGAGTTTGTAGATCAGCTATTTCCAGCATGTGACAGTTGTACAACAAAGTACAAAGTATATCGAGTTTATAGCAGTTTTAACTCATACTGACCTTATGATAATTATTGTTGTAAATACAGCATAATGGATAGTGTGGTGGGTGTTGCATGAATATGTTCCTGGCTGTAAGCTAAAAGTTACGTACGAACCAATTCATTTCATTGGGCAGACTTCCAAGAACATCCTGCGCTATAATGGTTATAATATACTATGGAGTCCATTACTGTTTTGGAGAATTTATTACGAGTCTTACACAGGACTCTTCTGAAAACCACAAAGTATACAATCCCTCTCAGCATCTCAGTCCCTGAGGCTTACCCTGTGGGAAGAGCCCATATAATGCAGTCTCTGTCTCTCCCTCCCATCACAAATTTCACCTAAGTGCTGATGACAGTTCTCCGATAAGTAATTTTCTGTGCTGTGTCACACGGCCTGTTTGATCACTAACTTCTTATATTAGTTGTGTCATGCAATTTTTCTAATGGAAATGTTGCATTAATTCGGCGGCCAGGGCTATGTATCATAATTGTAAATTTCCCAAGAGGAGAGCTGAGTCCGTCCAGGCCAGGTTAGACCAGGTCTGATCCCTGCCTGGCTTTCAAGGGAAGGCACTGTAGAGCTAACAGATTTTGACTGTGTTATAACCCTTCCCTTACTTCTTCACAGGAAGAGAACTTTGGTTCCATTCTCACAGCACAGAAAAAATATTTTGTTGTGGGCAAACAACGTTGAGAGTGGCTAACAACACCCAATAAGGAATGCATTTTACTACAATGCAAAAGCAATCAAAAGCAATGATGTGGGCAGAAACAGCACAATTTACAAAAGAGCAAAATAATGAGCAGGAAAATGACAGAAAAAGCCATTTGCAGTTCATAGTCACACTGCATAATTGCATGACTTGCCACCTGTAGGTGAGAGAGATGCAATTGCACTTTATCTATTTATTTCTGTCACACTATTAAGCCTGACTTGTGCTCCGTCGCATTCCAGTGTCGTGCACCGAAAATAGCAGACATACAAGCTCACGCGACACGTTGTGGGCTTGTAGGTTGTAGGTTTTTGGCACGCGACACTGTTGTGCGACGAAGTGTGAATCTGGCTTTACTCAGTGTTGTTCAACTGAAGTGGAAAAAAACAGGCAATCATGCTTACAATGTTTTTAAATCAGAATTATCTTTTAGACTAACCTCTGTCTGCTTTTACTTCAGCCTTACATCAGTAGAACGAAAACTTTGAAGGAAAACCTTACAAAACAAAGAGTTCAATAAAACATCGCAACTTCACTTCCTGTGGCCTCCTTTCATGTCAACCTTTTAACCTTCTCCATCACCCCCTCTAAGGCAGCATCTAAAGACCCCACATCTATGACTTCCTGTCAGCGTAAGAACAGAAGGAGGGTGGGGTGGTGGGGGGATTAAAGTGAGGGGGGAGACGGAGAGAGACGGAACATGGAGCGTGGATCCGACAGAGTGGTATTGTTCTCTCTATGAGACCAACAACAATGACGGATGGAGGAGAGAGTGTGGCGAGTGAAGAAAAAAAATAGGAGAATAATGAAAAGAGCGTAAGGAAGTGCATGGTGTGTGTGTGTGTGTGTGTGTGTGTGTGTGTGTGTGTGTGTGTGTGTGTGTGTGTGTGTGTGTGTGTGTGTGTGTGTGTGTGTGTGTGTGTGTGTGTGTGTGTGTGTGTGTGTGTGTGTGTGTGTGTGTCTACCTGCAGCTCCTGGGCTTCAGAGAGTGGAAACACCATAGGAATCTGGAGCTCGTCAGCCCCACACCCCTGAGCTGTGTGTCTAATGCCAGGATTATGACTCCCTTTCATCCAAAAAAAGCCCCATCAGTCTCCCTGTCGTCTGTTTCTCTGTCCTTCTGTCTGTCAATCACTCTAATCTGATAGTAACCTCTGCCTCTCCGTGTGCCTCTTCACTCTGTCTGTCTGTCTGTCTGGGGTCTGTCTTGAGCGTAAACAAACGTTATTACTGGCACGGTCACTTCTGTACTATACACTGATATGTTCATATCTGCTGCTAAGCGAAGTCTCACCTGCACAAGAGACTATTATTCTATTCTGCTATTTCACCTGCTGCAATGTTTTCTCCACGTGCACTAGAAGCATTCATGTCTCATTTCATTGCTATTCTAACCACTCACAAGAGACTATGTTATGTTACTATAAATAACTGCCTCATTTTATTGCCATTTTAACCATGCGCCTCATGCATATATTGTCTGAGAAATATTTGAGATATTTGACTTGTTTTCCTTCTTTCTTTCTTTCTGTTCTTTACCCATTCCTTGAAACTACAAATGTTGGGAGCTTGTATGAAAATAATCTCACCCACTTTTTTACACCTGTAAACCTGTGATTGACATTGAAAATGAAATCTGAATCTCAATAGCTTATTATGTTCTGCTCTGAATACACAGTCACATCCTCAGTGTTAATTAAACTCTGAGAGTGTACTGTACAAATGGATAAATTAACACAGTAGATTTTGTGTACTATAAAATGGAATGGAAGAGAAAGAGTGTGATAGAGGGGCGAGGGGGGGGGGTAAAAAGTCTCTTTTGGGGGGTAAGTAGACACATCTATCATAGCTGTTTATTCAATGAATGAACAGATAGCATGTCAGCGCACTTTTCAAGGAGAGCGTGATGAATTGCTATGTGAGGGGCCAGACTTAGGTCCCGACCACTTTCCCATTTGAAACGGATGAAAGAGCGCTGTTTATGTATCAAGTCTACATGACGGACATTGATTCATGACCAGCCACCGGCTCGATCTCCACAGACCTCAAACTTTGAGCTTACTCCGACGTTTGAAGACATGGTTATTATAAAAATAAACAGCGGCTCCCCCTTTGTATATTATAGTAAAGATACATATGAAAACTAGACAGGAGGACTATTATACAGCAACATTGTTCTCATTGGCCACAGCTTGAACCAAATGGAGAGGATAGAAAAATGTTAGAGTCAGATATCTTTTACTGTATGTGTTGCCATGTTAATGGATCACATGCGAAGGCACCGCAATCCATACATGGCTTTCTAAACAAGCGCACTACACCGCATGTAGTGCGCATCTAGACGTTGTGGAGATATATCTGCCTCCATATAAGACCATGTTCCCTGATCCACACACACCTGATTTCTATTTGCAGAGAAATGTCAGGAGAGTGATTGCCTTTGGAACAACGTTCATGCATTCACACCTCCCTGACACACATTATACCGGCCGTGAACCGATTGACAACAAAGACGAAGTCCATTTCCTTGCTAAATTGTTTTCAAATGCGAGGTGCACGGCTGAGCAAACAAGTGTGTGTGTGTGTGTGTGTGTGTGTGTGTGTGTGTGTGTGTGTGTGTGTGTGTGTGTGTGTGTGTGTGTGTGTGTGTGTGTGTGTGTGTGTGTGTGTGCGCGCGTACTAAACCACAATCTCATTCCCCCCACAGGAGGACTTGGGTCTGGCTGTAACTGTGTCCTCTGGCTCACAGCTCATTAACATTTCATCCTGATCGTCTCTGTCAATGTAATTCATCATCATTGACCGAAAGACTGTTTCCCTCCTACTCTCTCTCTTTTGCTCTCTCACTCTCACTTATTATATTTCTCTGCCTTTGTGTGTGTGTCTCTCCCTCTCCTTCTCTCTCACCCGTTCTTTTTTCCTAGCTGATGTCCGTCTGGCTCTCGAGATAAACACAAGTCTGGCTCTCTTCAAGCAGACAAAATATCTCTAAAGATGAGCAATTATCTCAGAGGACTGCACCGGCTTGGCTATTTTGACTAAAGCAACTCTCCAGCTGAACATGATCCATCTGTCTTTTTGTTTTTTTCTCCCCTTTCCTTTACTGTCTCAACCCCCACCCCCCAGCGCCTTTTGCCAGGGTTCCGATTGACGTGCAGATTAAATCCAGGGGAAACACGTGATTAATGAGTTCGGCTGTATAATGTAAATCAACTTAATGGAATTGAAGACACAAGAACGGGGAGCAAAGAAGAAGAGGGAGGTGGGGAGGTTGTGGAGTGGTGGTGGTGGTGGTGGTGGTGGGGTGTTGGGGTGTGGAGCAGTTCAGATATCCACTCCGCTAAAAAGGCGACAGTAACCAGGCCTCCACACTGCTGTCACTCTCTCTGGAGAGAGAGGGAGAGAAGAGGAGGGGGGCAATGTCCTTTCTTTCTCTTTCTTCTCCCTTCACACATTCTGTCTTCTGTTGATGAGTTGCGGGGGAGATATGCTCCTTCCTTTCATTCCTCCATCCATCCGTCCGTCCGTCCATGCATCCATCCATGCAACCATGCATCCATCTATCCATCCATCCATGTATGCATCCCATTCTTCAGTCCTTCTAGTTATCTCCCTGTCCAAGCCATTACTGCTGGCACCACCAGCATTTTTCAAGTCCCAGAACAGGGCCCATTGATATCACACACGTGCACAAGCGCGCACACACACACACACACACACACACACACACACACACACACACACACAACCACACACAACCACACACGCCGACACAGGGTGATCCTGCAAGACACGGCAATTACAGTCTGCTGGCTGTAACAATGAAGTCTGTGCTTTACCGGCAGTGTTAGAACCCTTTAAGACGTACAGTAAGAGGATCAGTCTTCTTATCCAGTAATGTAAACCATTTAACAGTTTCTGCATTTAATTCCAAAGACATGCCATTGCAAGGCCAAAACAATAAGAGGAAGCTAGCTTGTCAGAAAATACTTAGGCCCTAATACTTTGATCAAGTTGGCTTGGCTAAAATAGCAAACCTAACGGGCTGCCTACATTCCACTAACAAACTCAAGCAGTCCCTAAAGTTTCATTTCTGTGTTTTCCAAAGGGTTTGAGAAGAGTCAGAAGAGTCTTCTGACTCTTCTCAAACCCTTTGGAAAACACAGAAATGAAACTTAAGACGCTCTTATTTTTCCTCTACCCGCAAAGTGCACCTTCCATTCGAGCAGAAGACTCCCTCCATGTGATGGTCTGTAAGTCTAAACAAGCACAGCTGTGCGGATCATTCCACAGCATCTAATCTCATTGTCAAAGGAGGATCTACAGATTACCATCTTAGTTAGAACCAGTCTGGTAATGTTACCCTGAACCCGTAACACAAAGATTAGACAACATAAGGATAATTAGAAAAGCGTATTATTGTTTTCCTTGACGTAACACAGCACAGTGTTTCCCTATAGACATTAGACACCCAAAAGTCCAGCCATGTTCAGGGAGTTCACACTTTTTTGGGGCAGGTGACCAACTACTAAACTTAGTAACTGTCTCTGATGATGCTCTGATCTGATAATGCTGTCACTGTCAAAGTTGTGTCATTTAAGTTTGATGGTGAAACTGAATATTTCTCTGGACACACATCATGTGTTGTATATCAAGCTTGCCCTGAACCCCATATGAGAAAAGGTTCCAGTACGGTTGCTTGCTGCAATCACTGTGCATTCTCAGCACTGCAATTCGAGTTCCTCCAGCTCTGACAATTACAATTTATATGAGATGTATTTTAGGTACTCTGAGCTGTGCAAGCTCAGAGTAAGTGCCATGAACATTTTGTAAAACAACAGTGCAGGGCAGTGCACCCCCACCCCAGTGGCTCACCTGGTAAAAGTGCATGTATGCATAGAACATAAATAAGGCTTAAGTCCTTCTGGCAGTTGGCCTGAGTTCGAATACACCCCAAAGCTCTTTGCTGCATGTCACCCCCTCTCTCTCCCGCCTTTCCTGTCTCTCTCTGTCACTGCCACTATAAAAAGAAAAAGCAAAAATACTTCAGAAATAATATTTAAAAACAACAACAGGGCATGTGGTCCAAGAGGAATTTGAGTGCTATGGGAACAATTATGTTTTACTACTGTATGTATAAAGAAACTGGGTTAAAAGAAGAAAAAAAAGAAGACATGACATTGGCATGTATCTGAAGTGCAGAGATACTAAGATAATAAGTAAACATGCTCTCGCAGCATTCTGCATCATTCTGATTTCCCCAAGCATCATCTCCACACATTTACACCTGCAACAGCTAGACTGTCAGAATCCATCATCATCTTGTAGTAGACAATCAGGCATTCACCCAACACTGCTTTGGGTCTTAATTTGTCTTTTCCTAAGCCACTCTTTCAGTTTCTCTCTCTCTCCCCCCCCCTCTCTCTCTCTCTCCCCCCCTCTCTCTCCCTTTTCACTCTCTAACTCCAGTTGTTAATTGCTAGTCAGTACAATTCAGTAGCTTTCATATGAGCCAGTCCAGTGCAGTGTTCCTGAACAGACAATTTTGCCTTCTGCAAAGATAAGCTGTCTGTAAGTGATACCTGGGATGTTATTTTTGTCGCGTGGTACTGTATAGTGGATGTGTTGAATTACAACAACGTTGTGTGAGAAGCTAGGCAGAGAGCTTTACTCTTAAACATAAACAACTTGAACCCTATTCTGGCCGCAACATTCGCCGAAAAGAGCTGATCTATAACCTCACAAAATGTCGCGTCACAACACGTTGAGAGCTGGTAGATTGCATTTTTGGTAGAGCAACAGTATAGGAAGCAGAATGATTGAATCAGCTAACACTCAGGATTTTACTGTGTGTAAAAGGTGGACTCCTACAGCACATTGTTTAAATTTGTGCGCATTCATCGTGCTCTTCATCTCTGGCTTTGAAGCACAGGATGACTGAGGGAAAGAAATATGTGTCACTATATCTTTCTTAACACATACGCTACATTGGGCTTCTGGGTTTTCACAGTTAATAGGAATGTGTTAATCTGACAAAGGTAAGGTATTGACTTAAGAGGTTCACTGAGCTGGTATGCTTGTATGAAGTAAAATGGCCAGTCTAGATTAGAAGACCTTCTGCTAAAAGGCCACACTTTACTCCTGACTGACGAGTGGCGGATGGGACTGAGTGCAGGAGAACGACAACAACAAGCGGTAATCCCCCCCTCATGCCATAGTAACACGACATGCCACAACGATCTACAGCTGACTGACTGACTGATGGAGGGGGGCTTAGAGGGGTCAAAGTTGACAGGTTCAAATAGACGGCATGGTGCACTAACCATGGAGACAAATACATATTTAACACAATCTGTTTCTGTCATTTTCTATTTTGGCACAGCCATTTTGTGAAGCGCTGTTCAGTGTTACATAGAATGTAAAATGTATAACACTGTATCCCTGTTCATGCATGCTACACACTGCAGGTGATCTATAGTGTTGTTCACATAATCTATATACCGCATGCTGCGTTTCATCCTGCATCAATGTAACACCCAATCATTTACATGTACACAATAGCTCATAGTAATGCAAATGGCCATTGTAATCCAGGAACATGCAGCATAAACTCATGTAAACTATAATAGCAGAAAATAATCTCTTATAAAAAAAAGAAAAGAAAAAAAGGACAACCGGTTCTCAGTGTCAATTATTTCAAATGGACCCATGTGCAATGGTAAATGGATGCTATGGAAATATGATGCAGATCATGAAACAACTAATAACAAAACAAGAGACATTCTGTGGAAAGTGGTGATTCAGAATGCAGTGCCATGGAAATAGCCAAATAACCCCACTGAGCTAGTGGTCAAATTCTTCAAGTTCCACCACTATATATACAGCACCGTTTCTCCACATGTGGTCCGGTGGCCTTGAGAGGGCCTAAATGATTGCTTGTTAGGAACCAAATGGACCCTTATGGGTCTGACTCTGTAACTAGACTTTCTGTCGCTGTATATTTGCACATACGTGAAATTTGGCCTCTGCATTTACCCAGACCCATAGAGAGAGAGTTATAACACGCTTTGATCTCGCCGCAAAGCGGGCCGCTATGGGCTATAGTTCCAAACATTGGAACTATCTCATTACGAGCATTTCCGCATTCCATTCTTACAATGGGAGTCAACGCTAGTGTCGTCACTCTCATATTGGATCAAGCTGCATTTACCCATCCTATAATCACTAGGAGCAGTGAGGAGCAGAGAGCAATTTGGGGTTAAGAGTGAGTCTTGCTCAGGGACACATTGCTGGCCTGGGGAGGCATGCGTTAATCCGACAGACCTTTTCTCCGACTATGTGGCATCCGCGTGCGGTTAGGGTTAGGGTGCGGGTTTGGTTCGGGTTTACTGTTTAATGTCGGAGCACTGCGCTGTCGGAGGAATGCGCTGTCGGACTAACGTATTGCACCCGCTGGCCTGGCCTGGCCTGGAATCGTACCTACTGTAGGACGACCAGGGGCTCTGGCTCCCCAGGCAGGCTCACTAACCGCTCAGCTATGGCCAAGATGTCAGCCTTCATGTACACTTTTATTTCTTGGGGTCCGAGAAATAAAAAGTTCCATCAAATGGGGGTCCCTGCTGGCCTAATGCATATTAAACTGGGGGTCCTTGAAATTAAAAAGTTTGAGAATAACTAACATACAATCATCATTAGCATTATGTTTGTGTGCATGTGAAACTGCATGGGTCTGGTTCCCAGCTCCTAACAGGGTTCTCACAACTCCCTTTCCTGTCTCCTGTCCCTGTAACAAAAACAAACAAACAAGGAAGTTGGACTCACCATGTGCCTTTAAAAATAAATATGCAAATGCATAGGCTATGCAACTGCACCACTTAGCTGCAATTTGTCATGGCCTTAACAGCTCTGGCATTATATATTCCTTCCACACAGTAAAACACGGGGTCCTAATCTAATACTGAGAGTGTAAAACGTTTAATTAATACCCCAGATTTGACAGTGTACTGATCCAACACCTCCCCCAGTGGGTCACCATCTAAAACATCATGTGCATGTATCCTAATGAATGTACATTCCCCCTAGTATGTATTGCTGCTGTATTAGCATTTTGAGCTACGTATTGCTATGACATTAAGATGAGACAACAGTTCTTAGAGAAGCTAATCCCAGAGATGTGCCCCAGAGATCTCGGAGGAGGGACTTAAAGAAGAGAGAGAGGGAAGGAAAATAGAGGGACTTAAAGCAGTTATTGTCCCTCCGGGAACAGATTAACTATTTTAAAAGCAAAAGGTGACGTGTATCGCTCGCCATCCAGGCCGGCCCCGGCCGGCGCTCACCAAATTCTAACTTCTTTGTCTGAGTTGGTCTCTCCCTCTGTTTGTTCTGCTTGTTGCATCCACCACGCTCTCTCTCCCTCTTTCTCTAACATATGTATATCCCTCGCTCCCTCTTGCTTTCTTTTTCTTTCCTTCTCTCCCGGGCTCATTCTGTCCCCCCTTATTCTTTTTTTTCATCTAATCAAGTAAGGGAATGGCATAAGCCGTTCAAGAGCGGCTCCGGCAACAATCAGAATCGCCCTGTATGGGAAACGGAGCCAAGGGTGTAATGAGACACTGGGAGAGAGAGAAACGTTGTGAGTGGAGGAATGACTACTGATTAAAACCCATTATGCTGCACTGATGGCATGGATGCGTGAATGGGAACAGTGGGAACCGGGGGGCCTCTGTCATTGAGGGGAGGAGGAAGAGGAGGAGGGAGGGATGGAGGGATGAAGACAGTAGTACTGGGTATTCGTCAAGTGCAACTGAGAGTGCGTAATAGATGAGTAGGAGGGTATTGGAAAGGTTAGAGAGCCCCTCTGCCACCCACATGACACTCAGCAGAGAGGGAGGGATGGAAGAGGGGATGGGGTTGGAGAGGGGTGCAGCTTAATGACTTAAATTAGAGTGTGTGTGTGTGTGTGTGTGTGTGTGTGTGGGGGGGGGGGGGGGGGTTAGGGAGAGAGGGGATGAGGTGAGGTGGAGCTCTACACATGAAACACTGCAAAGAGGAGAGGGCAGGATGCTATAAATGGGATGTACTTGAGGCTGGGGGGGAACCGGCGGGGGCACATGGGATACATTCCTGTTTACTTTAAGAAAAACAAAGAACGGCAATGGAAATGCAAATATAAACCCCCCCCCAGCCACCAACCAGCATCAGCCCCCTGTGTTTTTATCAGCATCTCTGGAGCCGGATGAAAGATGGAGAGAGAGAGAGGCAAGAGAAGGAGGAAAGAAAAGATAATGGAAACACAGGAAGAAAGGCCTCATTTTCTCTCCGTTTTCGTCTTTGTGAGGGTGTAAACAATGTGTCAGGTTTTGCACTGGAAGTACACAAAATATAATTTTGAAGTGGTACTTTATTCTATCTCCGCGCACAAAGCAGACTCACTCTTCTCCTGTGATCTGCATAATTCATAATTCCCTCAGTAAAGACAGAGGATCTGGGGAACGATCCAGGACAATGTCTGGTAACAATAGAAAGCATTGTACTGTATATAGACAGTGAATTGTTACACAAGCCTATGGCGTTTTTATGGGAGGGAAATAGGAAAACTCCTCCGTCTTAACATTATGGAGACATCCTACCTAAAAGATTTCACTGAGGAGAGACATCCCTCATCCCCGTTACATCCTGTCGTTACAATCCAGCACATAGGAATACCCTGGGAGGCACGCACACGCCCTGCTTGCTACACATGCCTACAGGGGCGGCAGTGGCTCAGGGGTAGAGTGGCAGGTAGATCGGCCGGATGGGAACCGTGAGGTTCTCAGTTCGATCCCGGGCTCCCCCAGAGTTAGTGTCGAAGTGTCCTTGAGCAAGACGCTGAATCCCTAATTGCTCCCGATGAGCAGGTTGGAGCCTTGCATGGTTTCCTCCGCCGTGAATGAATGGGTGAATGTAATCTATGTAAAGCACTTTGGATAAAGGCGCTATATAAATGCACCATTTACCATTTTATGCCTGACCAAAGCATGCACTCGCTTTGCGTCTGTATCTATACCCCCCAACTGACTGACTGACACACACAGACACACACACACACACACCTCTAGAGTGAGAGACGCCCATGGGCACAACACCAGAGGGAGCTCCTCTGACATTGTCCCCCCTAAACCTGGAGAAAAATGCATTCTACTATACTGCCACCAAAATGTGGAATGCCCTACCAACAGTCACAAACGTTCTCGATTCACCATCCAAAACTGACCTAAAAACTTGGCTGTCCTCAAAATATAATTGGACTTGGAAAATTGTATCCCCCTGCTACCCTGACCCCCGAGACACAAACAACATACTCCCTCAGCGAGCTCCACGGAAGGAGCACTGTGTGAGTGGCATCTTCTGCCCCCCCCACCCCACTTTTTTTCTGTAAATATGTCTATTATTGCTTTAATTGTTGCTGCTGCTGTGTATTTGTATGTCTTGATGATGAATTGAGTACAATGGACCACATTGGTAACAAGCCCCCCCGGGGGCTTTTTGTGTAATCCTTTTAGCATACTGTACTGCCGTATTGTTTTCCAACTTGTTAATAAAGTATTCAATAATTCAACAGAGAACAGACTACAGCTCCTGTATAACATGGCCATGGGGATGGGGGTAGGAGAGAGTTAACAGTCAGCTATTCATCTCACAGTGCTGTGTGGAGTCTCTTCAAGTCTATCTGGCACTGACCCCAGTCCTGTGTGTGTGCATGTGTTGGGGGGGCTGTCCAAGTGGAAAGGTCTGCATGGTATAAGCTCAACGAGAGCCTTCCCTTCTTCAACCCCTGGTACCACACACACACAAACACACACACACACGCGCGCAGTGCGTTCCCTGCGTTCCTGGCAGCACCAGTCAACGTCTCTCAGTCATTATTACATCTGGTTCCCTCTGCTGTCCTCTCATCTGCTCTATCCTCTCCCTTCCAGGCCTCTTTTGCAAAGCATATAGTATTATGATATGACATGATATAATATGGCAGAGGTTACATATGATGTGGCTGAATGATTTCAGCCACATCTGATGCCACATGAAGCAAAAGACTGCTGCTGGCAATTTGTCCAAAGGCATAATGTTGTATTATACAGTACTTGTAGTCTCTGTGCTACTTTAAAGCCTGTATTATACAGGCGTTTCGAAAATAGCTGATATATAAGCTCACAATGTGTCGCACCGCAAAGCATTGTGAGCTTATAGATCAACTTATTTTTGACACGTGACATCAGTGTGCAAGTATAAATCAGGACTAACACCCTGACAGCAGCTTGTTGCCTCAATAACATTTGGTTTCTGAGGGTTGCATTTAGTTGCAAATTACAAGGCTAAAAGAAAGTTCCTTAGCCATTTATAGGCCATGCCTCACTGATAACTACAAAAATGTAGATCTATTTGCTGCCTTCATTTAGAATATGTCAATCATACAGTATCCTAAATCTCCAATGCAAAATATGCCAACTATGTTTTGTCTTCATTCACAAGCCCTTGACTTCTCTTTCATCAACAGATTTATTTTGTACCTACACATTTGTGTGGATTATTCCATGGATATCTTCCCATATACTTTACACAGTATACTGCAAGCGCCTACCATTCCCTCAGACTATATTGTACATTCTATACAGCAAGGTTCCATTACCTCAGACATATGTACTACTGTATATACTTCAAGCTACCATTCCCTCAGAGCTTGCGCTGGGCGCGAAATAACATAATTGCATTAGTATGCTGAAAGCCATTCAGTTCTATACATTTCAATGTATAATTTATCTTCATTACCAGCTATCGTGGCAGCAAGCTAAATATTGTAACATTCAACATAAACTTCATGATCAATTTTGAATTAAGTGATTTCATATGCGATGGTATAATTGTGTACTGTAAATGCACTGGCAAATTAGCAAGACTAATATAATATTAATGTAACCATCCATATACAGCATATGCATATATATTCATATTGTATGTACATATATATACACCCAATCATACATATAAAATCAATCCAGAATTCCCACATTATGCCCAAATGGATGGTATTTTTTTATTTTATATAATCAACACTCAGGAGTTTATATTGTTTGATAACACACTAGCGAGTAAATGCAACCCAGTAACATTTGTACTCAGATGAGATACAAAAGAGTTGTTACTCTGCCGAGCGTTGTGAGCTAGATAGCCTGTATCACCCCACCACCTCCCTCCCTCCCTCTCTCCCTCCTCTCTCCCTCTCTCTCTCTCTTTATTTCTACCAAATGTGATGAGCTAAGAAAACCAAGAAACAGCTTTTGGTCTGAAACTGTATCCCTCTCTGGAGGTTTCTGCCATTTTGTTGAATTTGCATCTTAACAACCTTTCGCAGTAATTGAAAAAGTGGTGTCAGAGCCCAGAGTCTTGATCTCTGATATGGTAATTACCTTCAATTTATACCAGAGACTTCCAGAGAGTCTGAAAAACCAGCAGCAGCAGAAGCCTTTGAGGAGAAAAGGCATAATGACCCGCATCTGGCTTCCTCCCTCTTCTTGGGGAGATATCAGAATGCATTTGGCTGGCCATTTTCATCTGTGGTTGACATCTCTGATTATAAGACCCAGTAAAGTTGTCTAATCTTGTAATGGCAGCAGAGGGAACGAAGGAGGGGTGAAATCCCGGAGAGATGGAGGTACAGGGGGTGGTGGTGAGGGAGAGAAGCACTTCATGTGGTTTGGACCCGATTCTGAAATGGGTTCCAGAAGGCAGGGTGCTGCCTGCGTCCACACGGAGCTTAATTCTAAGCTTTTGATGACATGCTACCGTTTTGTGTGTGTGTGCTTGGGTATATGCCCGTGTGTGCTTGTGAATAGGCCTGTGTGTGCTTGTGTATAATGTGTTTGTGTGTGTTCGTGTGCATGTTTGTGTGTGTGTGTGTAACTTATGAACTTGTGTATGAATATACGTATAGACAGGACATTGAAGCTTGAGAATGTGATAGGACCATATCATCCCAGACAGCTCAATCTCATCTAGAACAGAATTTAGAACAAGAATAAGGGTCAAGTAATTAAGTATGAATAAACGTTTGATCAATCTGCAACCGCTCTTAGCCCTGCCACTACCAGTGAGTAGTCCCTGTCGTCCAACGTTAACAACTGTGTCATCTTTAAAGCTGTCCCCAAGTCGCCTATATGACAACAGTCAGACAGCTGTTGAAAAAAACAGGCAGCTTTTGTCATCCGATCTAACACTGTCTTTCATGTGGATGTTTGGACAGGACACGTCAACAACTCCAAGGGACAAGCCTACTTCAAGCAAGGGAGATCTGACAAGCAATAGCATGAGGTCATTCCTTCTTGTTTTTCGGGCGTAAACATATCCGTTCCTATAATGTGTGTGGTGTGTGAGTGTGTAGGAGAAGATACGGTATGTTGTTTCTGAGTGTGCACACACATGCGCATTACGAAAACATAAATTAGCCGATCGTTTCTTTTTGAATCTGTAACTATCTCACATTTCCATTTGAGAGCGGAGCAATGATCAAGCTGCTGGGGCGGCAAGCTTGTAAAAAGGTTGACGTCTGCAGTTTGGTAATATTTAGGGTGTATATGTACAAGTGCATGACTGTGTGCGTGCCTCACAGCCTCACTGTTTGTAGGAGGGGACCTTTCTCCATTACTCATAACAATCATTTGGTTTCTAAAGTCATTCACCAATTATGCTGCTCTCTTTGAACACTGGCCCAGCCACTAATCATGGCTGGGCCAGGGAGAGGGAGCTAGAGAGTGGAGGGGAAAGAGAGAGGGGGGGGGGGGCGTTAAATGATCCATGCCCCAGTCGTAACTCCATTCCCTGATTTATCCTCTTTATGCCTTTAAGATAAACTATTAGGATTAGCTCATCAGCTGCTTTTAACTGAAAAAAGGGCCTGAATCCATATTGAATAGTGCGGTCGCTGTTGAACAGACTAAAAGGCCAATAAAATCATCAGTAGGGAAACGATTAAATTAATCTGTTTCTGTGCAGAAATCCAAACAACTCACTTAATTGAGATGATGCCTCCTCCCCCCTCACACACATTCTCTGACACACTGGCTGTGCATTCAGAGCGATGGCGCCAATTAGACATATAAGGAATCATCCCCCAGTATATATCCCTATGTATAAGTCTTCCTCCAAGGCCTAGATCAATATGGAGTTTGTTAAAGAGCCACTAATGTCTATGGGTCCATGATTCACAGTCGCTAATGACCCCGTTCTGGATCCAGCCTCTGACAGCTGAAGACATCCAGCACACAGAGCAATCAATACTCATTCACTCCCATTCTTTCGCAGTCAATCTGTCTGTCTCTCCCGCTTTCTCTCCCTGTCCTCTTGCTCTTTCTGTCCGTCCCAACGAATTTTCTCCATCTTGAACTGTGGCTTATCTTCCTCTGTCCACTGTCAACCCAATCTCCATCAAGTTTAATCTCCAATATCAAAAATGAGCCCCCCCCCCTTCTCCACTATCCACACTTCTTATCTCTCCCTCTGTGGTCTCATCCCTCCCTCTTCTCCTCTCTGCTCCACACATTCCCTCTGTCTATCTCAATTTCTTTTTCTCTGCGTCTCTCTGCAACCTCCTCCCCCGTCACCCCAGCCTTCCCCTTTCTCGTCGAGTCCGGCCAACAGCTTCATTGTCCTTGGGTCGGGGTGAACAATGTCGGCCCACATGGGGCCCCAGTGCGGTCCCAGCCGAGAAGGCAGCGAGGACTGAGGAACACCCATAACTCAATGTTTCAACTGGCCAGCAGGATAAAGGGAAGGCTCACACATGGCTGACTATGTGGGTCAGCCTTGGATCACTTGGGGAAGAAGAGGCCAGCAACTGGCACCAGAATCCCCCACTGAGTGAGTGTGTGTGTGTGTGTGTGTGTGTGTGTGTGTGTGTGTGTGTGTGTGTGTGTGTGTGTGTGTGTGTGTGTGTGTGTGTGTGTGTGTGTGTGTGTGTGTGTGTGTGTGTGTGTGAAAACGCGCAAGTGTGTGCGTGTGTGTCCAGTCCCCTACAATCCAATGATGCTAGAGACCCCCCCTACGGTTCCAGTTCTTCCCAGCAAATTATTCTATGGGAAACCTGCTCCTCCCCACCCGACCCCGGCACCCCATGCTGCTGCTCCCCATCACCCTTCCTCCACCATGCAACCGCACCCCAACGCCTTTGTGAGCTATGGGGACAAAACAGGGGGCTCTTTGGGTACACCAATTAGTCCTCCCCCATGGGGTGACATGGCCACTGAATAGAGGGACCTCAGAGCCGTCCACGCATATAAGCCCAGCCGTCGCCTGCAGTGGCTACACTGTCATAGCCCTGCAGAATCAAGATCCGTTTTTTAAAAAGCCCCCCCACACACACATATACCCGTCCCAAATCAAAAGGCATGGCCCAGTGGTCTCCACGCAGTCACTTTGTCAAAGTAAAAGGACGTAACTTGTTCCGCTCACTGTGCGCATGCCCTTGAAGGCATGCAAGTTTGGTGTGTGTGTGCGCGCGTGCGTGCGTGTGCGTGCATGCGTGCGTGTCACGAGTGAGTGAAGGTGAATTTTCCCATCAATCGCCAAGTGACAACGGCAACAATGACGGCTTGGAATCCATTACCTAAACAAACAAAGACATAGCAGGAGAGTCTGAGGCGGATGGACAGGCTATGTAAACTAAAGTGGTGATTGAGGAGGCGCAGGCGTGCTGCTCACGGGGACTTTTGAATGGCCGAGCGATTACTGGTAGACCAGAATGCTCATCACGATGACGGGATGTCTCAATAGATGTTCTACTACTTCACTACGTCCCTCCCACTCTCATCAGTATTGAAATGGCTTTTGAAAGAAATAAAAGTGTTTTGAAGTCATCTACTTAAATTCATCCTTATACTGACTTAGACAGCAAAGGGAAATATCTTGCCCTGGGTATAGTTTGGGAAAATACATCCAAGAGTTATCATTAATCATATACAACAAGCTACACTCAAGAGGGTTTCTTCTGAAATATTTAGTTTCAACTTGTAGAGCACTCTCTGTGTGTCCTTGAAAAACATTTCAATCGGATATATTGTTCACCAGACTAGGTTTGCTAGTTGCAGATAGGGATAGAGTGTATTGTAGCACTCAAAACATTGATTTAAAACATTAATACATTCATTCACACACGACACATGTGTGCACGGCATGTGCATACTCATATATGTGTGTGTGAGAGAGAGACAGAGACAGAGACAGAGAGAGACAGAGACAGAGACAGAGACAGAGAGAGACAGAGAGAGACAGAGAGAGACAGAGAGAGAGAGAGAGAGAGAGACAGAGAGACAGAGAGAGAGAGAGAGAGAGAGAGAGAGAGAGAGAGAGATCCACCACCTGGCAGTAGAAACAGGCAAACACAAACAGAACTGGCTGCCTAGAGAAGACAGACTGTGTTCACTCTGCTCTCAAGGGGAGGTGGAGAAAGAGCTACACTTCCTGTTACAATGTGACAAATATAAAGACATTCGAGCATCATTCTTCCCTAAAATTAAAGTCAAGACACATATAAAGAATTTGAATCCACCATTAATAAGTCATCACTTCTGAGGTTCTAGGAGATCAGTCTAAATGCACCTTTTTGGCTACACAATACGTGTGGAGTCATCAACTGAGGCCAGTAGACAGAAGAAGAGCAAAGCACATCTGGCTAAACAAAGTCACTAACTGCTGCATATCATTGTTATCGTCGTCTCATTGTTTGTTATTCACTTGTTTTCATTATTATTATATTGCTTGTTATTCATTATTGTTAGGATGTATGTTATTCACTTGTTGTCTCTGTATACGTAATGTTATGATTTGTTTTATGTTATATGTATGCTTTGGCAAAACATATTTTATCATGCCAATAAAGCATTTTGAAATTGAAAATTGAGAGAGAGAGAGACAGAGAGAGAGCGAGAGCGAGAGCGAGAGCGAGAGAGAGAGAGAAATGCAGGGCATTTGTGGACATGATTTCTCCCACTATTCCCTTCCTCTCCAGTGTCACTGACTGGGTAAGTCCTACTGGCCACCAACCAGGAACAGCTGAATGTGTGCTACTCAAACACTATGCCTAGAACACAACACCTGCTGGTAAGAAGGAATCATACAGCTAAATCCTCATAGAAACAAAGCTTAGCAGAGAGGCACTGGTGTAAGTCCATCTCAAAGCTTTTGTTGCGGTAACGGTGGAATATTCACAACTCTTGGAAATGCATTCCCCTGTTACTATACTTCCTACACTGCACAGTCCTGAGTGTTAATTTAACTAAAAATGGACCCATGAGGGTAGTTTCAGTCAGGCAATCTACAGTATGTGGACAGTTAAAGCATTCCAACTGTGTTTTATGAGCCCTATAAAGACATTGTGCTGTGTTTATGGGACACAAACCATAAAGATAGTTAAAGATAGTTAAGAACACATTCTTGTCTTTCCTATATTTATGGTTACTTCACTTGTATCAGTAAGTTTATGCATAATGTTATAGTACATAATTACAAAGTAGTTAGGCATTCCACTGTGCGTATTCCACAATAGATGCCTTCCAATCCAGAGCAAGTGTAGAATAATGGGTTATCCAATATGGTTAACGTGCATAATTTCACTCTGCAGTTAAATGAACCGCTGCGAGAAGCCATTACGGGCGAAACAAAAAATGCTCCCCTCCAAGTGGCAACGACATAGAAAATGTCATGAAAAATAACTGCTTTCAGGCAGACAGACCCATAGGTTTTCTGTTTCATCATAATCACTAGCGCTCGGCCAGGTTATTTTATGCTCGGTTGGACTGCAGACTGCATTTTATCTTTGTTTCAGTTCACAGTTCACACACCAAAAGAATACCTACATTATTCACAAACATTGTATTACAAGGGTTTAGGACCCCAACTTTTATTAAAGAAAATAGAATATCCCTAATGGATCAGGACCAAAAGCACTATATATAACAAAGTCCTCTGTTCAAAAACGTCTTTGTGGCAAAAATACTGGGAGGGCTGAATTGAAGACCAGCTTCACCCAGCTGATGGCTACTCAGAGGGTTATGATGAGCGCTTGGGGGTGGGGGATGGCAGTTAGGGCTTAAGTGTCTTGCTAAGGGACACTTCTGGCAAAGAGTGAGAAACGCCCACGGGCACAGCACCAGAGGGAGCTCCACTGATCTCATTCCCCCCAGATTCGGCACAAACCTGGGGATGAATTCCTTCTACTATTATGCCCCCAAAATGTGGAATGCCCTACCACCAGCACTGTTTGCAAACTGTTAATTAAGTATTCAATCAATAAATCAATATCAGACTGCCTCTCTACCCACTAAGCTACAGCCACCCCATATATATACTGTATGTGTGTGTGTGTGTGTGTGTGTGTGTGTGTGTGTGTGTGTGTGTGTGTGTGTGTGTGTGTGTGTGTGTGTGTGTGTGTGTGTGTGTGTGTGTGTGTGTGTGTGTGTGTGTGTGTGTGTGTGTGTGTGTGTGTTTAAATGGTGTCCCTACAATATAAATGCTTTGTAGGAGCTCACAGCGAGGGGTTGGGTTTGGTTGGTTGGGGGTACTGGAGGAAGCATGATGCTAGGCAATAGATCGATGACTCCCAAGCTCCCAAATGAGAATTATTGGAAGTACAGCTGGGTTTCTGCTTTAACCCAAATAAAGGAGAGGGCGACCTCTCATTCTTCAAGGTCAGTGGAGGTCCCATCTTCTTGGATTACATCTTGACCTTCAGACGGAGTGGAGGCAAGAGAGACATCACAGGGTAAAAGGAGATAGGAGAAGGTCAGACTGTCTCTCTGGCTGTGGCCTTGGTGTGATCTTTCAACCAGTGTTTTGGTAAAAAGTTGGCAGTGAAACAAAGACCAGAGTTCAGTTTACTGTCACCCTGGAGCCCATGTCTGTATGTGTGTGTGTGTGTGTGTGTGTGTGAGTGTGAGTGTGAGTGTGAGTGTGAGTGTGAGTGTGAGTGTGAGTGTGTGTGTGTGTGTGTGTGCGTGAGAGAGAGAGAGAGACGGTCACTGTAACATTCCCCTTAAGTCATTACTACTGTAGATAACCTTCAACTTGACACAGACATTATGAGTCGTAACACAGACACACAGCCAATACAGATTACATCCTCTTCAACAATCTGCCTCGCACAAATACCTCTCACAACAACGAATCCACTTTGCTTCCTTTGGAGCAAAATTAACTTTATATTGATTTTGAAATCCAAGACACGTAGAACATGATCTCTCTCTGTCTCTATCTGTCTCTCCACTGAGGGTGGACGAAGCTCAAACCAGCTCAGCCTCAGCTCAGGACAGATTAACAACATAAAAGGAAGTTAACCAATGTTTTTTATCCAGGACGTAGTCTTCATTTTAAATCTTTTCGGGCCAGACTCTCAATCTATCTTAATAACTAAGAAAAGATACACAAACATATTTTGTACAGTATGTTTGTACGGTAGAGAGAAGCTGTTCGCGATCACTATCTACTCTAAAAGCCATAACGAGATTAGACAATGAATGCTCATATTTTCCCCTGACCCAGATAATAAAGCATCTATTCAGCATACAGTAAACAGAGAGTCACCACTGGGGAACTAAATAAAAACTTGGTAAATAATTATAATGATTATGACTCTGGACAAGTTGCTCATTAGCGGAGAGGACTTCAGAGGACTCCATCTCACTGTTCCCAGGGAGTTTATCAACTGTAATTTTAACCCATTCAATCCGGGAACGCATCTGTATAGATTTCTTTGGCTATTTCTGAAAAGAAAATCGTGAAAATGTGCGCAAATCTTTGAATATATATATAAATTAATGTTATAACTCAAATCTTTGCTTCTGGGGGTCCCAAGAACAAAATATTTTGAGATGGGGGGGGTCCGCGCACAAATACATATCATTTTGAGTTTTTGAGTTTGAGAACCACTGATATTATCGCAACATACGTTTCTTTTCCAAAAAAAACTGTTCGATTTAGAAGACATTTGTAGAATGGAACAATTTTCACGATTAAAAAAAAAAAAAAAATAGCAGATTTACCAGCTTGTAGCGTGTCACTTAGATCTGCTATTTTTGAATAGCCAAAGACATCTAAAATGACACATTCCCGGATTGAATGGGTTAAGCATACAATCGTGGTGGCTTGAGCTGCCTCTACCATAATGAACTGCATATCTTTCCTCCCATTTCTGTCTTTCTTCCTTACTGTTCTTCTCCCCCATGTCTCAGTCTCTCTGCGTCAAACTCTTCCGTGTCCCTTCCTGCCCTCCCTCCATGTACTTGCTCTCTCTCTCTCTTTCTCTCTTCTGAGGGTCAATTAAGCAACAGTACCTAAACAGCGCTGCGCCCTGTCACATTCCATCTAGTGTCCCACAGTGAGTGGGCTACTACTTTCACTAAAACAAACTGGCTTTGAAGGGAACCCGCTCCGAGAACTATTACCATATGAACAACTCACTTCCTTCTGCTCAATGAGGTACCTTGACAGATCCTCAGTGGCCCAGGGCTGTCCTTCATGGAGCCATGTTATTGATGGGGGTACAAAGGAGGGTTTGTGTGTGGGTTGTCTGCCCCAGTCCTCCCTGCTCCACTCCACTGTTTCTATACTCGCCTCTGCTTTTCCGCGTGCAGGAAGGAATATTGACCTTATAGGGGGTAGACGGAGAGGCAAGGAAACTCGCTCCCGCGTGCACGTACAAACACAAACACACACACGCACATACACACACCTAAGTACACACAAGCTCACAGCGGGATGGGCATGCACACAGAGAAACATTACACAGAACGCAAACTTTCACACGGAAATGCATGCACGTGCGTGCACACATACATACATTGCACACACATAAACAAACACACAATCACTGACTCTGAGCAGCACCATACTGTGCACTTGAGAGGCCAAGCTCCCCTCCACCAAAGGCAGAAGTATCTCTTTGAATTCAGCCCTCCTCCTCAGGGCTGGAATGTTAAATAAAAGGAAAAAGAACGGCTAAAACAACATGTCTTGTAATTCCTGTTTTATATTTTTCTTCCTTTTTATCTGCCTCCTCATGAGGACGTTAGAGTGCACGACAACGTGCACAGGTCAACATGTTTAACATAATAACAGATGACCGCTTTTGCCAGATATAAATATGTACATACAGTGTGGGAAGAGAGAAGGTAGAGATCTTCCTCCTAGGTCTGTTTTCTACACAATGAATTTCTATACAAATGCAATGGTCAACCGCTGCATTCGAGACAGCCACAATCGACTGAAACGGAGAGGCGGAAATATCATGCGATTTGGCCTAGCATCCGAGGCGAGTTCATTTGTCTTATCTATGCATTCGATCTGTTTGGGACTGGAGGGGGGGGTGGATTTGTTGAATGGCCCATTGTAGTGCACCTTACGTTCATTGCCCACAGGGTGGGTGGGCAGAAACACAATCGGACAGGACTACACCAATCTTTCGTTTTGTATAACATCTGAATGGAATCATGTTCCTTGCCGGGTTAAACTAGGAGGAGGTGTTTATGGTATACAGACCATCCAAGAGTCAGATCTATGGCTCAGCGATGGGAGTCATGTAGCAGGGGAAGTGGCGGTTCTGGTATGAAGGTTTGTAACTAGTGCAAAGGACACCCAGTGTTCCAATTTGTTCTATTCACGTTGGGGAATAATGTTACTCCGATCATATGCAGTTGTTACATAAATAGCAGGCGCCTTTTGATACAGAAAACAATAGCCCAGTGTAGGCTACACCCTGCAATCAGATCCATTCACGCTTGCTTTGACAGAATGTTCTCATATCGCGTAGCAAAGAAGAAATGCCTTTCCTAATCCACCATGCATCCAATATTCAACAATACTCATCCTAGCAGAAATCACATTTATTTATCATGCCTGGTCTGAATGCACTCTCCCACATAATGCACTAAAATGGAAAGCAATTTAAATCATCAGAAATCAGCGGTACATTATTCAGTGTTCTTGTCCCATCATGCATCATTTCAACACTCCCTGAAGCGTTTTAGAAAAAAGTCAAGTGAAGATAATCTATTCTAAGCATTAAGTCGCCACAGTTTGGGCTCCCTTGGAGTCATGGATAAGTAGTCTGACTAGGGCTGTCACGATCATGACATTTTACTTGGCAATTAATTGTCATACAAATAATCGTTTTTCCAAACATCATAACATAAAAATGACATTTCTGTCTGGCTTTCTAAGCTTCTCAAACTAAAACTTCACAGCGCAGATATGTCAAATAACTTTAATAATATACCAAGAAATGACTGACATATTTAATAACTTTATATACTTTCAAATATTTGACTATATATATCGCGGAAATAGCCGATTTGCAAGCTCACAAGGTGTCACATTGTAACATGTTGTGAGCTTGTAGATCTGCTATTTCCACTGTTTTTTAAAAATGTTTGAAATTATATGAAAATCATATCCATGTTTCAACATGGAAACTTTTTTTTTCTCTCCCCCATTTAGTCGTTATGCAGACATTTCTGTGTTGTCACTGCTGTTGTATGCTACCGACTCACCTGCCAGTGAGGAGCCCCCACCGGGAGGACGTAGAGCCTTCGTCCTACTCATCCCGCCCAACACTCCCCACTGACAGGTACCGCCCCAGCCCGTAGGAGTACGTACATACAGTGACCAATATCACCCTCTCCGCCCGGCTTCCCTCCTCAGAACAACCGTGTTCTCATAGACGCCCGACAAAGCCGGCTGCACCATGGTGGATTCAAACCCACGGAAACAATTATGACGACTAATAATTATCTCCAAAAGCGGTGATTAGGCGATTATGTAATCATTCTGACAGGTCTAGTTGACTTTTGCCGGGTGATTCCACCATAATATACCTTACATTATGGATGTCACCATTGCAGTGTCACGGCGTCCACTGCCCGGGGAAAACTCTCCTCCAGTCATCTGAAGCCTTCAAAAAAACAAAGAACACCTGAGTCCGACTTTCAGCCTTATCAGAGATCAGGCCCTCATCTGACCACTGGGTTATCTGACCCAATGCACATGTCCAACCAGCTGATACATGATCTACAGCACCCAGCCCAAAGCCCTATTAAATACCAGGGATGGATGCACACCCAGCCCAACCCATAGCATGGCATACCTCAATGCCATGTATGTGTGTGCGTGTGCGTATGTGTGCATGCAAACGTGCGTGTGTGAGTGCGTGCATGCGTGTGACAGAGGGTGCCTCCATATTGTTGAATGCACACATACACATTTGTGTGCATGCTCACTGATATGCATTGCATTCATATGCATTTGTGTGTGCTCGCGTGCATGTGAGGGAATAGGTGCACTTAGCCATCTAGAATGTCTGTCTAACCATCCCCCAGCACCATAAAAGCTTGTCTAAAGCTTGTTATCTCTGATGCATGCATGAATATTTGTTAGTCAAACTCTACTGCTGAACCCTTAATGGGGTGGATAAAGTTCCATCACCATCCAAGGTAATAAAATGCGCCGTTTGTCCTCCTACACAAATGACTGAGATACAGGTGCACTCCTCCCTGTGTCCATTTGAGAGATAGCTATCAGTTAAAAGGGTAACTGAAGCCTCTTCTCTCCTTTTTCGCTCCTTTCAGACTCTCATTACTTCCGTGGTGAATAATGCGTATCTTCTTTTAGCTCTGTTTACCTGAAGCATATGGCAGGCCTACTGTAGTCAGCAAGCTGTTCTTATGACTAACTGTCCCGCTGTTTGTTTTTGGGTTTTAATGCTCTTGTGACCAAATCACATGATGCTCTATCGTAATGTTCTCCATCAGCTGACCTCACACCGTGAAGGATTTTTTAAGTTCGTTGGAACACTGGGGTTATTTGGTCCAGAGAGAGGAAAGACACGCAGGACAAAAACAGTATTAATGCTTCTATTGATTACGATCTCACCGTTCGCTCAATAGCCTCCCCGATGTAACACAATGCATCCCGGGGAATGAATAACCATTGCTAATGGCTATAAAAAGCTCATGAGAGTCCGTTAACATTCCAGCTGCTAAGAATCAATATCTCCCCAGACCGCAATCTTTATTTAATCTCAATACTGTGGCACAAAGAATTAGTGGGGAAAAGTGGACAAGGATGTTGCTTGGTCAGATCAGAATAGGACACTTGATTCTTGATTCATGTGATTGGACTACTTCCGATTATGTCTATGAGCCTGTCCTGGGTGTGCATACTACACAGTAGAATTTTACCCTGAGACTATAAAAATGTGCACCATAAGAATAATTGGTTCACACTGAAAAACCCAGGCTTAAAATCTATTCAATCATCATCTGTAGTGAGGTGAATGATAAAACAATTCCCCTCACTTTGGCGGTTGCGTCAGCCAAATCATTTCCAAAGGACTCTAAAAACAAATAAACAAACAAAAAAAGCAACCCATTAATAAAATTCAAATCTTGTGGGCTCTAACTTGAGTTTATTCAATATTGAGAGCTATAGTCAGTTCACATCCCAGCAGTATTTATTATTGCAATTAGCCCAATGATATAAGCATGGAACTCACCGTGTGCAGTAATAGCTATCTGCCTGCCTCCAGGGTGGGAGAGGCAACAAGGGCACTCAAACAGAAAGTCACATAATTATTATGCCGGCGGTGGGAGGTAAGAAATGAGTGGGTCCCTAGGTAATTGAAGCCAGGTAGGCAGGACAGAGATGCTACTGTACAAGTCGAAATGAAAATGTCTTTAAACCCCTATGGTCCAGTTTCTCTTATACAATCAGTCAGTGTAGCGCCAAGTTCCACAATTATATATTTCAATGTAAAGAGGTGAGAGGTGAGGCTAGCCTCCGAAGGAGATGTAGAGTAGATACAACGCTAAAGGGGGTCCTGAAATAGCGGTCTGTTAATTTCTCCACAAGCCTTCATTCTACACCTACTGGGGCTGAAACACCACATCTCCTTCTACCCTAGAAAAGATACCAAGGATAGGACAGTGAGCAATCACAAGCAATCATACATGTAGCTTGTATGGGGTGCATTTGTACTTCACTGCACAACCCTTTCATCAAGTGTTTGTAAAAATGACATTCGACATTATGTCAATTCCCCCATGTATATATACTATAGTCCCTGTCACTGCCAGCCCTTACTGTTGGTCTAGGGAGGTTGTAGACAACCACATGTCTCCTCTTCCTTTCTAGGGTATGCAGCCAGACACAAACAGGAAGTAAACATCAAGGTTGAGAGCACATTTGTCTACAGAAGTGAATAAAGCACTCGAGGTATGAGCTCGTACTGAGTACAAATAAGCTGTTGTCAGGTAAACTTTATAGCTTTCTTTCTCCCACTACTCTCATAACGTGGTAAGTGAAATAACTCCTCTGTGACTGATGGAATTACTCCAATCCGCGCTGTGACTGGCGCTGTGAGCAGCCCACAGTAGGTGAAACAGAAACCCAATCACTCCATCAGAGATGGAGCAGACATTTTTATGCAGTTTAATTGTACGGTCCGTCATCTGACTAAGTAACACGCTTAGTATGTTAAAAGAACGTGGTTTCCACACGAGAATGAACTAAATGGATTTTATTTATAAGAAATATTATAATACAAAATGTAAACAGTGTTACTGGTGGGCAAGTAACATAATCGGTGCATGTCCACACACCGTGTAACACCGGTTACACCAGACACCGTGGCAATCCTGGTGCATTGACAGAGATCACCCTCCCCTGCTGGCTTCCCACCCGAGAAAACGTCCAGTTGTGTTCGTTGGAGCGCATAGCCAAGCCGGAGGAATCAAACTCCTATCTCCACAGTGGTGAGCAGGTGCTTTTACCCTGCTGCATCCAGACGCCCTAATGACATATATTCAACTGAAAAAAGTGTCGAAGTGACTCATTAACACATTAACGGTTGTTGTTTTTGTGCCTCAGTTCAGTTAAAAATAACATCATACATCATGAGTCTGAAGCACTTCCGCTAGATGACGTTTAGTTGTGACATCACAGAGGAATCCTTGGTATATCTTTATTCTAGCTTCTATCAAAGGTCAATGTATGCTAGACAGTAATGTATATACTAGTAAAGGCATGTGTGGCCATAAAGAGGAAGCATCCCAGTTATGTACTGGATTCTAATACAAGACGTATTTCAAACCTGTCACTTAATTGCTCAGCTGTCACAGGTTTATTGGCTCGAGAGAGAGAGAGACCATGGTTTATTGGCTTTGTGCACACGCGTGCGTGTGTGTGTGTGTGTGTGTGTGTGTGTGTGTGTGTGTGTGTGTGTGTGTGTGTGTGAGGTTGTGTATGTGTGTGTGTGTGAGGTTGTGTATGTTTGCCCTCGTATGTGTCAGAGTCTGTCAGGCAGCAATTCACACGTATATAATCCAATAACTTGAAACCACATCCTCATTCTTTACAACGTGGTAATGATATAAAATAGCCATGTCCAAATCTCTCCTGTTATCTTTAACCATTCATTTACAAAATGCTTCGGTCACAAGCAAACACACACACACACACAGACACGCAAAGACAAAACCCGTCACCTGTTAATGTGTGAAACAAATGACTGCCGCAGAGGCGCCACTGTGAACACAGAACCACGTCCCGTCTTATCAGGCTGGCTGCATGAAACCCTGTTTGTTCTAGATAGAGAGACTACAACCATCAACCAGTTTGCCCAGGGAATTCAGCCGGCCCCTGGACTCTTCAGCAGGGCGGCACCAAGAAACAAATCCAGCACGCCACAGGGGGAAAGATGGAGATCAAAGTCAGGTAGCGTCTGAATGACAACAATGGGCCTACACCACTGGAATCACCCCAACCCCACCTACCCCCCCACCCGAATCTTATCTAGGTCACGGCTGCGTCTCAAAAGACTTATCTTACCTCCTTTCCTTGCTTTCTATTTTCTCTCTTGTCGGTGTGTGTAGTGATGTAACATACTGTAACTTAACATCTCAAAGCCGGGATGGGAGCCTACGGGGGCCGTTGAGTCTCTAGACTAAAAAAAAAGCTGCCATTCAGAGAAATCGCATGCCTGGGTTTATAGGCTGGC
The DNA here is from genome assembly GCF_963454915.1 of Gymnoscopelus microlampas. Lineage (NCBI taxonomy): Eukaryota > Metazoa > Chordata > Actinopteri > Myctophiformes > Myctophidae > Gymnoscopelus > Gymnoscopelus microlampas. Next base: position 23,006,171 of record NC_139941.1, read on the forward strand.
TTTATTCAGCAGGAGCATGAGCATATAACCGTATCCCAAGCTCAAACGTGCCAACGACTAATGATCAATGTCATTATCATCAGAAGCTCAGCAAAAGCATCAATGAATTTCAGTGTAAATAATCGTTAGGGGAAAATGAAACAAAATAAAAAAGGCAAGAGTGGGTGCCATGGTAACCACAAATCTGAGAGGTGTGTAAATAATACAGAAAAAAAGCAGGTCATTTTGAGCAACTAAGAGAATCAGAAAAGACAAGAGAAAGATGAGCAAAAAGAAGAGATGGAGCCATGTTCATGAATACTGAGACCTGAGGACCTCGCGTAAATCATTAACGGCTTAACCACAGAGAGCCTGGATAGTCTCACGCTGTGTCTTCTGTTCCTATCTGGTTACCAAGCTAGCTAACATTACTAGACCTAAAGCACCAAGTGTTAGCTCACACGTACTCACATGCACGCACACATACACATATAGAGAGAGAAACTGAAGACGGACGCTAATGAATTGCCCATGGTCAATTTTTCCTAATGAACTGCCTGCTTAAGTGCAGAGACAGTTGCACACTTGCACCTGCATACGGTCTCGTGTAAGTAAGACTGAAAGGCATGATGCATCAATCTCTTCCAACGATATCGATGTGTAATTCTCTGTGATGATGTCTGGCCAGGTTTCGTCGGGGCTTGCTCCAATTCTCATCATCATTATAGAGGAGCTGGGCAGACGGCCATGCTTCCTCACTGGCAAACTCCAAACCCAATTAAATAATCAAGGTTCAATTGCCACATAGTACCACAAATCAATAAACACACGATTTGTTGGTTATTCGGGTGAAATGAAACAGATCCCAGTGGAAACAAACGTGGAGAACTTATCAATCCAAACAGATGAAACAGGTCCCAGATGAGATGATCAAAAGGCATCGAGTTTCAGCATGCAGATGCTTTACCGCCCAATCACACCATGCTGCTCGTTTATAAAAACACACACACACACACACACACACACACACACACACACACACACACACACACACACACACACACACACACACACACACACACACGCACACACACGCACACACACACACACACACACACACACACACACACACACACACACACACACACACACACACACACTTGTTTGGAGGTATACTGTGCAAACAGACATTCATTCACACTGACACATAGGCACACGCGCACACACACTCTCACACATGCGCGGCAATCACGCATACATCAATTGTTTAAAATGCTTGTTACACGCACAAAGGGAAAGACGCTGCATTAGACTATGATGGATGAAGGCAGCATGCGGTGAACATTCTCAGGATATCAGTGGTTGAATGAACATATCATATATGCATGGTGGTGTAATTCCTCTTTTCCTGCCTCAGAGCCCTGCCAGTCTGCCTGATTACATGCCTGCCTATAGAACGTGTGGCATTTGCTCAGATTAAAGGAGGATCGTGGAAGGATACAACCTTGTATCCATTGAACGCATAACTTAAAGAGGAATGCATATCACATTACTGGACCCCCGCAAGAAGAATGCCGCTCTGCCTGTATGCTTTGTAACATAGGGTTGGGCAGTGGACCCGTTTTCATGGGTCACAACAATTTAGTTTTTGTTGCTATTTTAAACATTTGGAAAATAGCTGATCTATAAGCTCACTGTGACACAATGTGAGCTTATAAATCAGTTTGTGGTTAAATAATAATGTATTTTGTAAGTTTGTATCCTGGGGAGAATCCTATATTAAAATTGGTTACTAGGAGGGCCGCCCGGCCTCCACGGCCACGTCACTCTGACACCGACATAACCATAAGCAAACCTGATACGGCTATATTATATGTAGGACCATGCCACGTCACTCTGACTCAGACATAACCATAAACAAACCCTGATCCGGTTGTCCAAAGCTACAGATCCGACCGGCGACCCGCTACGCCCCATGCCCATAAATATATGGTCATGTGCATATATGGGACCGACCGATGACAAACGTATGCCCGCCCGCTGCCGAATCGTTCGGATGCGGTTGTCCAGAACCGCCGATCCAACCAATATACCCATATATGGGCATGCCAATATACAGGGTATGGGCATATACTAATGACATCAGGGATCTCCATATATGAGCACAAAGTAGACAGATTTGATTTCACGTGTAACAAATTCAGTCGAAACCCTACCCTGTGTCTTCTCACTAGGACGGGTAGCCCACCCATCCTAAACGATGTATGCAATAAAGTTACTGCTATCTTCCATGACTAGTATATGATCTCTCATATCCATCCGTCTGCCTCTCTATGCTTGATCCCTTGTTGGTCACTCCTGCCAAACTGTCACCCATCGTGGCGTTCTTCTACTGGTCCTCCTCTCTGGGTGTCTCCCTGCCTCTGTCTGGCTGGCTCCCTGCCTCCCAGAGTGTCAGCTGCCTGCCGTGACACTATATATTTAATCAGGCCAAGAGCGGCAGCCACTGAACCCAGTCTCGCTCTGCTCTGCGCTGCACTGACTGAATTGTGTGTGTGTGTGTGTGTGTGTGTGTACTGACTGAATTGTGTGTGTGTGTGTGTGTGTGTGTGTGTGTGTGTGTGTGTGTGTGTGTGTGTGTGGGGGGGGGGGGGGACGTGAGTGGGCTATTGTGTGGCCTCCCCTGAGCAGAGTGATGATAAGTGGTCCCAGCCCAGCGCTCCGCATGAGCTGACGGACAGACAGGCCAAGAACACTGGGGGCCTTGTGGCTGTGTGTGTGTGTGTGTGTGTGTGTGTGTGTGTGTGTGTGTGTGTGTGTGTGTGTACATTGAAATGGTGAGGGGAAGATGGCATATAGAGGTGGTCGGAGACAGTGTGTGTGTGTGTGTGTGTGTGTGTGTGTGTGTGTGTGTGTGTGTGTGTGTGTGTGTGTGTGTGTGTGTGTGTGTGTGTGTGTGTGTGTGTGTGTGGGGGGGGGGGGTCTGTGTGTTTGTGTCTGTGTGTCTGTGTAAGCGTGCATGTCTCCTCCTTTACCAGCCCCACGACCAGACCATGCCACATGGCTGCAATTTGTTCATTAGCTATGTAATAAATGTATACACACACACACAGAGGTAATATTGTTCCCAGTTCTGGCTGATTGGATTCTGAAAGGACTCCCTGGGGAATCGCTTGTATTCCGCCAGCCACTGTGACCAGGAGAGGGCTATTTCTTAACAGGCCTTGAAGAAAAACCCATGGCACACACGTTGCTATCAGAGGTATTATTCTACATGTCTGAGGAGACATCCTGAAGGTAATCTAAAGGATGTCGGTCTGCCTCCTTTAGGTTTCAGTTATTAACTACTAATATCCACCACTCCAGTGTGTCTTAATTACTCTGATTGTTTTCATATGGTAAAGATCCTGATTAAGTCTCACATTTCGCGTCACCGTATCACCACATGAGATTGGCGTTAGATGCTTGTCGCTGATTTCATGTGGTAAAGCTTTAAAATGCTACCTGATACCGCTAACCTAAGGCAGTACTGGATTCCTTTGCTGGGAGTAATTAATAATGGCCCTGGGCCAATTACAAATAATCTGTCATCAGTGGTATGTTAGATGAGCTAAGGATGAGTTCTTACAAATTACCTGCTGTCTAGGATATCAACCGCCACTTTCTGTGGGAGGATGACACAGAGGTTACCAGGACCAGGGCCAAATCGGAATGTTTAGATAGAGGCTGACTGCTTGGCCTATGTGAAGCTCTGCCCGAGCCGACTCAGCCGAGACAATCCTAACTGTTTGTTTCCAGATGAAAAATTATCAGTTAAGAAGGAAATTCAGGAGGAGACATGTTATAATGAGTAAGCCCTGTTTGGCCCTGTAATGGGAGCCGAGCCACCAAACCCAGGCAGGGCCAGCGGTGTGGGTCTTGGGAAGAAGAGGCTGCCTGTTTGGTTCCACATTGACCAGTGAGGTTATAGCCTCTGGGAGAGGAGGACTGCTGCTCTGCCACAAGCACACAGATCACCTTACACACGATGGCATTTCTCTACTGACGACTGGCTCTCACACACACACACACACACACACACACACACACACACACATCCTCCCCTGATTCACCTGCCGCACCTGAGAATGCAACAGCTATGATGTCAATCCCACCACTTCAAAGCCGCAAAAGCACCTCACTGCCATCGGCACAAAGAGCAAACACACCATCTCGCTTCCTCCTTTGTCCTGCTATCCCGTGGTCTGGCCCAAATGGTAATTCCCCAGCAGAGAGGTCATAGATGATGAAGGGAGAATTACGCTGTGGGATATACAATCAGCTATAGTCTTGGGTTTCTGCCCACTGGCTCCCACCGCTCTGCACTCTGGCAATGTCCTCTTTATTCTTCTTTGGTGTAGCTCACATGAAAGAGAAAAAAAAAAACTCTGTGTGTGTGTGTGTGTGTGTGTGTGTGTGTGTGTGTGTGTGTGTGTGTGTGTGTGTGTGTGTGTGTGTGTGTGTGTGTGTGTGTGTGTGTGTGTGTGTGTGTGTGTGTGTGTGTGTGTGTGGTGTGCGTGCGTGGACACATGAGCAAATAGCAGTCCTGTGTGTGCTGAGAATCCCATGATTAGGGCTGCCTGCTTTCGTCTCGTCCAACAGCTCCCATTGGAAATAATGCACTAGCAGGGCATAATGTAAAGAGACAGAATGATAATACAAGCACATAACACTACACGTTTAGCCAGTGAGGGAACCAGAGGAGATTACGAGGCCATATGGGAGGGGTGAGGCCTGCAGCCACAACAGATGAATGTTTACAAATTAGCAGAGCGCGTTCAATACTCTTACTGAGAGAGAATGGGCAAAGAGAGGAGGGGAAGTGGGAAGCACACTGAAAGAGAGAGAGAGAGAGAGAGAGAGAGAGAGAATTTCCTGATGATTCACCAACATTTTTCATATAGTAATACATCGGTGAATAATTCTGCATGATTTACCATCAAAAACTCCAATTGTGCGTATAACAGAAGACCCCCCCAGCACATCTTCTTTCTCTGGAGAGAAAAAAAATCTCCATTGTGATGATGTGAGAGGAAATAACCACCATTCAATGTATTGTAACCCACTAGCCTCTCTAAATGGCACGAGCACAAGATTCACACACACAAAGATGATGCCTACTGTGAAAATACGCTTCTATTCTCTTCTGAAAGAGCGAGAGGAAGCGCACGTGAGAGGGGAAGAGAGAGCAAACACTGGAGAGAGACGAACAGAAAAGACATATGTGCGGAAAGAAAGACGTGTGCATGCAGAGAGAGAGAGAGAGGGCGGAAAGAGGGTTCACTGCTGAGATAAAAATGGAATCCATTTTGGTTCCTGAAGCACACTCAGCCATGGGGAGAGCGGGTGTAAAGGGCTTGATATACTTCATTGTGTGCCGGTGTTGTGCACCGGTGTTGCACACCGAAAATATCCGATCTACAAGCTCATAACGTGCCTCAGTGCGAAGCGTTATGAGCTTGTAGATTCTATCTATTGCAACAAGGTATAAATCCGGCTTTTGATCTTTTCTATCCCTCCATCCGCTTTCTCCCTCGGATCTCCTTCAATTGTTCCTCCTTTCCCTCTCTCACCTCATATTCCTTAGATACCCCCCCTCCCCTCCCCTCCCCTCTCCTCTTTACTTGTCTCCTCTTCACTCTTCCTCTCTCTAGGCAGCCAGGCACCCCAACACTGTCTCAGGTCCTGAAACTATGGCAACGGTATGAGAGAGCAAGCTCTCTCTATGATTAATAGATGAGAGATGCGCTGCCAATCGCTGGGGCCTGGGGAGAAGGGTGGAGGGGACAGATGCACCCCAACCATGCCACACACACACAATCACAGAGTGCACACTCTCACACACAGTACACATTCTAACCCCCCCGCCATTAGCCACCCTCTGTGAGGTGCGGCTCTGTGCCACAAAGCACAAACCACAGCACGGAAGACAGGAAACTGCCCGAGACACGCAACACGCTATGCCACAGGCCACGTGTACACACATACACACACACACACACGTACGCACGCACACACACAGATACAGATACAGACAGACAGTGTTATGGTCCACCAGGCCGGAAGAGGAGATTGAGGGGCAGATGAAGAGGCGGGTTAGAGTTCTCCAGATACCTCACATCCATCCACTGACACATGCCTCCTCATGTCGAGCACCAGGCAGCAAGCTAATCCAACCACAGAAATAAACCACAGGACAACAGGCAGTAACCACCACACCACACCTTCTTAATGAGACTTAACACAATGTGGCTCGCTCTGTGACTCCTAACACCTGTAAAAGCACAGCCATGGGGAAATGGGTGGGAACCAGGGTATGATGTTAGTACATTATACATCTTCAGGTGAATGAGTGCCTCATTCACTTCATTCAGTTACACTAGCCCCCCCCCCCCCCCCCCCACACACACACACACACACACACACACCCATACTACTTTAATTAACTTAAAAAATGGATGTGTATTTTTAACACAATCATATAATCAACATGCACATATATCGCCATTACATCATATCATTAGGTCAATCATGATGTTGATGCTAATTTAATATTACAAACAGAGACATATTTCTGGGATCTTGGGAATGGATTGTCAGTTTGAGATTTAGTACGTCACACCTGCACTGTGTGGCCACTCAACCCCCCTCCTCCAAGAAGGGCTGACCATCACTTTCTAATTCACTTCATTTCCAACAACAAAGCCTTGCCAAGCACCAACAGCCAACACACCAACAGACACGCCGCCATCTCTGCCATCAACTTGCGGCGCCATGCCCAAAATAAGCTTTGCTTGGTCCTGAGTGCCTCTGGCTGTCTTGGCACACACAACGCGCTCAATCAATTATGTTAATATAACAAATATGAAGAGAGGGGATTTTACACATGGGCAGTTGATTCAATGGATATAATTTATAGGGAGCCGGGGGGTTTAGGGGCTAAGTGGGAAAAGGCAGCCGTTTACAAAGTTAAACTGAGTGTGTGTGTGTGTGTGTGTGTGTGTGTGTGTGTGTGTGTGTGTGTGTGTGTGTGTGTGTGTGTGTGTGTGTGTGTGTGTGTGTGTGTGTGTTGTTGTTGCACTGGAACACATTGGAACAAGTGATTACACTTTCAATGAGGCGTGGTGTGAGCTGAAAACACTAGATCATACCACACGGTCACATACGTACAGTAGGCCCCTATAGCATATTGGACTCCATTAATCAGGTCCCATAATCAGTGGGCAACATGTTCAAACCTGGATTTGGGGGGGGGGGGGGTGGGGGGGTAATCACGTACACTGCCGTTTTGACACAGCACTTTGTGCCAGATCTATGGTACACAAGGTGAACGTGTGGGAAATGTTGTGTTAACCTGGGGCTGTCATCTCCCATCAATCCTGCCTCAACTCACGACCTGTCTATAATATGATCCATTGCGTTTTCTTACAGAAAGATTTACAGCACGAGTAAAATATGAGGGTCGGGCTAAAACGTATTAAAATTAATGCCAGAGATCCTAGAGAGGCAGTGAAAAGGTAGAAAAACAATGCTTATAGAGCCCATTGTGTAATTTGTAACAGGATAAAAATATCTCTTTTCCCTCTCTCTGTGTTTCACCTCTTGCATTGACTCATGCTGAGGAGGATGTTTGTATCTTCTGACAGACTTCAAAGAGGCAAACCAGCTCAAGACAAACATACAATGAAATGTCCTATATTATCCACAATAGAGCATTTCCCCACAGTATACAGACTAAACACACAAGCTCTTATGATTATGCCAACCTGTATTTGTATTAAACGCATGTAAGCGGAGATGTGATTATCCTTTCTATTTCCATTTATGTTACCATACGACTCCTCGCTAAAATGTAATAAAAGCAGGGTTTTTTTCATTCCTCTTTATCGAGGCAGCATCAATTTAGAGATGTGATTGTGGGATCTGGAAAATGAGTTAAGCATAAATAAATCACATACAAGTCAAGTGAGAGGGATTGTATCCTCTCACACACTCACTCCAATTGTTTTAAAAAACACTGTCCCACACACCAAGGATGCACATCAATAAAACATGACACTCATAAAATATGCATAAATACGTTATTGTACGTTGTGTATTGACATTGACTGAATGAGGACCAATGGTTAACAGCAACTGGCTGGCCTCACTTTGTATAATGGAAGGCCAATTCATTTGAACACTAAGCAAAGCAGTTTATCAATTATTCAGAGTTATTCAGACGGCATCTGCAACTGTCCTTGACTGGCAAAGGTAAATACACCCCCCCCCCCCCGTGTGTGTGTGTGTGTGTGTGTGTGTGTGTGTGTGTGTGTGTGTGTGTGTGTGTGTGTGTGTGTGTGTGTGTGTGTGTGTGTGTGTGTGTGTGTGTGTGTGTGTGTGTGTGTGTGTGTGTGTGTGTGTGTGTGTGTGTGTGTCGTGTATGTGTGTCTGTCGGTCGGTAAGTCAGTGTGTCTCTCTCAATCACTCACACACACACACACACACACACACACACACACACACACACACAGTGTGACAAATCCAGATCGGTCACACACAATGGCGACCCCATTGCTATTGTTGGGGGATCCTACGGATCAAACGCTCCACAGAGCATTGCTCCAAATAGAAGCAGCAGCGACTCTGTCACAATGTTCCCTCCGCTCTGTTCTCCCGCTCCAGGAGAAGAAACAGTTGGGTTCTCTTGTCACAAAAAGGTAATCATGCTGTAATTCACATGTTAACACCACAAACATGTCAATGCACAATGTGTCAGTGTGCGGGATTAGCACTCTGGTTTGTGGTGTAGCAGACTCATGGGAGGAGCGTGCTGGGATTTACAGCAGGTGCAGCATCTTGAAAAATGGCTTCGGGACATTTGGGTGCCTTGAAGCTATATTATTGGAGGCAGAGTTATGCTTGATTTATGATGTGTCGTACAAACGAAGCATAAATTGGGCATAAAGGGAAAATACTAAAACAGCCAGGTTTGGCAATGAATGTGTAATGTCCAACATTGTACTACGCTACTATGAAAAAAACATGAGGCCATGGATACAATAACAGCAGCAGCAATATCAAATATTTCCAATGATTTCATGACAAATGGATTAAATGACTACTCCCTTTCCATCCATAAATATGGCAAATTCCCGAGTGTTAATTTCACTGTGAGTTTAAAAATGTACCTGTAAGGGCATCTTTACACTCTCAGTTAAAGTACTACTACTACATTGTAGTTGCGTGAGACCAATCTCTCTTTGGCTTCAACAAGGGTTTGGTACAAGAGAGCCATGATCCCAAAACACCACGTGTGCTGCTGCTGAAAATCAGCTGATATAAGAGGCATATTTTCCTGGAGGCATTCAATGCTCAATTTGCTCAATTCTATCATCAGCACAAACCTTGAACTCATTTAATCTATTACTGACATTTGGGGCCTATGAATCATTTCTCTACCCCTGAAATCAATGCCTCCATTAGATTCTGGAAGAGGAAGAGGCGAGGAGAGGGGGGTTGAGGAGAGGAGAGGACCGTTGAGGAGAGGACGGTTGAGGAGAGGTGAGGAGAGGAGAGGAGAGGAGACGATGGGTGTTGGCAGTTAGGCTACTGGATGTTTGTGAGGCTTCTTTCTACCAGCTTATAACATAAAAAACACAAGACAGCATTTTTCATTGACAATTCCAATGTCTAATACAAGTTGCCATCATAACAAGCCTATGGTGAATTTTGGTGGCTAAAGCAACAGTTATGACAGTGAGTGATCACCCTATGACTCTTGTAGCCCCACATTATTAGTGAAGCATCCTAGACAGGCAAGAGAATGGAACTCTCAATATGAGCCTTTACAAACAGTGCAGTATTCTGTTTCTGCACATGCACATATGAAGAAATGAGAGTGCACACTGTAAACACACACACACACACACAAGTTGAACACCTATAAAAGTCTGGTGTTTAACTTAGATCTCGTCCGTTGTATTTTCCCCATGACAATGTTAATGACACAGAAAGCACCTATAGCTGGTTGGAGGGCCAGGGAAAGGGACTAAATGCTGCTATCCCTCCAAGTTGCCACACAACCATAGGATATTTGGATACTGTCATCTCCTCTAACATTGTGTTCAAGTTTCTGCGTTTATTTATTCGTTTTATTCGTCATTTTCTTTGGTATTAATATTTGGATTTAGTAATCCACATAGCTACTTAGTGAGTGGCACTTCTCCCTAATCATATTCATAACCCATAGGCTAAATAAAAGCAGCGATTGTTGTCTGTTTGTGGGCGTCCGTTGGTGATTCAAACACACTTTTAAATAACATCTATCAATATAAATAAAACGAAACGCTCTCCGTTTCTTCATAAGTTGTCCAATGCCTTAAAATCAGTGGTTCTCAAAGTGGGGTCCGGGGACCCCAAGGGGTCCTTTAGGGGGTTCCAGGGGGTCCCCAGTCAAATGATTGATAGTGAGGAACCAAAGGACCCTTTATGGGTCTGTACTCTGTATTAACTCCGAGAGAGTACAAATGGAACCAAATGGACCCTAACGGTTCCATTTGTACACTCTCAGAGTTAGATTAACATTGATTTTGACAGTGCATATTGGGGTCCCAGAGATACACATGCCATTAAATGGGCGTCCGTAGCCTAATGCATATCAATCAAATTGTGTTCCTTGAAATTAAAATGGTTCGGAATTAATCACTGCTGCTATAGCCTTAAACAATTGTCTATTTTGGGGATTCCTGGCATATCTTTTCAAATGGGGGTCCGTGTGGGGTGATGTGTATCAATTTAGGGGTCTTTGGCAAGGAAAAGTTTGAGAGCCACTGCCTTAAAAAATCAGCCGGAGTTGATCAAGACTCAGTCCAAGTGGGAAGGAGGCTGGTGCACTTGTCGTTCTAGCAGCCTATGCTGCTTGAGGAAAACAAGCCCTCGGGGCTGGAGGAGAAAGACAGTTATACTGTAAAGTTAGACATAAACAAAGAACCCTTACCTTAAGCTCATGAATGGATATGCTTTTAAGTGGTCGTGCGGGTCGCGATCTGTTAGTAATCCATGAGATATCGCCCTCAAAAGCAGTTCAAGCGGAGCTCATCTCAAAATAACAATACGAGCGCTACTTTTGTTGAACCCTTTTCTTGTTACATACCGTGTGATCGGATCACACCTCCTTCAACAAGGAATATCCATCGGAAATCCACGCAAAGACGAAACCAAAACGCTTTTTACATTAAAACTCCCGAGGCAGGCGAACTGTGCGTGGAAAGCAAGCGTGTGTCCCAGAACTACAGTGGCGAGGGAGGGCGCTCTCCGAACCCAGAACCATTCGTGGCTCTACTGATCGCAGTCCCTGCTTCTTCCACAAAAGCCGACGCTCATCCTATTTGGAGATGAAGCTTC
>NC_139941.1:23022573-23027573 GCF_963454915.1 Gymnoscopelus microlampas
GTCTCTAGTCTCTACCCGTCAGTCACAAGTGACCACTGGATAGACAGAAGAAAGGCCTATGCTCTGGCTGCTACCAATGTGGAGAACTGGGGCACACAAAAGTCACTGGTCAGTCTCCTGGAACATTGGATGGCTGTGCAGCTTCCTGGGCCTGGTATGTTATTGCCTTACAGTAATCAACAGATTGCTGTATTGTGTCAACAGAAGGTTAATAAACGTTTGTGTCTTCTTCCTGACAAACGTAGCTTGCAGGACCTTTAAAGACGTCTAACCTACAAGCAAATATCTGGAAACAATGTCTTAAGCAAGATGGATTATCCCACACCAGAGGACAATAGCTGGCAGCAGCAATTTATTCCATACAAACACTCTTCACTTCAGACTGGTTAACCATAGTAGTAACACAAACACAAACACAAAACGGTCGAAAATGATCCTGTTTTGAAAGACTACTGGGAAATCTGACTTTTATTTAATAAAAAAAATGTTTTCGTGCTGTATCGTAGTAATGGCATTACCCTTAGCTTACTGCCCAATGGTTCAATCTCGGTTTGTTTATGCTCAACTTGCTGTGCCTTGAGAAGGCTAACAGGTGGGGGTGTGGGTGAGGCAGCGAGGTCTCTGATGTCACATCAGCTGAGTTTGTTTGTTTTAGATGGTAAAGAAAGAGTACCCTACGACTGCGACACGCGTGAAACCGAAGCACCTTTTCCTACAGCTCCGAATGAAGGTAATGTAATATAACCAGTCATGAAAGGTTTTAAACTTTTGTATTGAACTGACAGCTAGCTGTCAACATTACACATGAAAATGTTGCAGCCTACAGTTAGTGCAAACACTAAATAAACCATTACATTGCGGACATGTTAGTGGATGTGTGCGGTGCAGTGGCGTAACTATAGACAGTGCAGGCAGTGCAAGAGTGGCACTTGTCTCCAAAAGAGTAGCCTACCTCATTACCTCATTACCCTCATTACCCTCTCCATTTGAGAATTTCAGAATAACAGAACTACTGTGCAGTTCTGTGCTATCGTTCCATAAAGTTACGAGGTGGACACTCAGGTTAGCTAAACTGTGCAATAAATGTATTATTAGATTTTTCCAACAGTGAGTAATCTGGGGACTGTGTTGATGTTGTTTTAGTATGACTGTCTGTCAGTGCGCACGCATGTACGAGCCAACAGCTTATGTAAACAGCTATTGCCAAAGTGTTGTGTGGAAGCTAACTTCCTGCATTGTTGGTTTATAAAGCATACTGGCAGCTGACATTAGTTTGTTATGAAGTCTGCATGCACAGTCTGTGTGTGCTTCTTAGTAGCATGCATGGTATAGGATAGGTGGGTACCAAGGAAGAGCGGGCACCTCAATGCTAAATTGGCATTCTTTCCCCAAAATGTTAAGAAATATTTTGAAAATGTTTTAAAGTAAAGTATACATGATTAGAACATGCTTAAACATTCGACAATTAAGGTCTAATATTTCTACAATTGCTACAAATTGGTTCAAAACCTGTCATTTTGGGACATAAACAAGAAGTTGAAGGATACAATTAAGTCTGATAATGATGTACTGTGCATGTTTACATCATGTACACTTTACATTTTTCAAATATTGTATTTTTTTTTACATTTTGGACAAAATAGCCAGGGGGGGGGGGTTGCGTGGGAGGGGGCCCCGAAACACGGCCCTGACTACATCCCATAACGTGGGGGGATGATTGCTCTGCGATTGGCTAGTCTGTTGTTAGGCCGACCAATGCTGTAACTTAATCACTCAGTGACTCAGTCAAAGACATATGCATCTACTGGGCTGGCCCCGCTGGTCCAGCCAAAAAGAACAGAGCAGGGGGTTTACTGGCAGGGTTTATTGGCTTAGTGTCAAGTGAGGTTAACAGTAAAGAAGAGTATAAACTGGCAAGAGAATAACCTGGCATATTGAATGTCATGGCATACAGTTCAATGGCAACAGAAAACCCTAACTGGCAAACTACATATTTATAACTATACACATTTGGGCATGGTTTGAATATTGGTGGGGACAGATTATTTTAAATTTATCTAATGAGTGTAAATATTGAACTGTAATTCATACGCTTAAATCAACACTGATGATTTTACACTACCAACATCCCTGGTGGTACCACGTGGAACATGTATTACATTTTCTTATAACTACTAAATAACCGCTTTTAGTTTTCATTGTTCTGTAATTTATGGCTTAGAAGATGATACAATATGATAAACTAAATTAAATGAATATTTATCTTGAAAATTAGAAGCCTCCTTCTTTTTAGTTCTTTGCTAGTACCTGAATGTATATCTCCATTGCATACTTATACAAATGCATCAACAGAATGAAAGTTATGCTGAACAGAATACTGTAGAATATAACCACATATGGTACACTACTGGCTTTGTAGCACTAATGTACTTAACTAATGTACCTCAAATAATATGAGTTTGAACTCTACACTGCTATAAGCTCTAATCCATTGGACCTCACCTCTATCACCTGTCTTTGTCCTTCTGGTACATGGATACCTAATAAACCACATACAGTTGTACTTCCACTAATCTCACCTGTGGACCTGTAGTACCGCCACCTGTCCTGCTGGGACCTGTGTGCACTTCCTTCCCCTGATAAAAAAAAGGATACAGGTGTTTATTATGCAAAGAAGCTGGATAACTGTAATGACACTAATTATTATAACTGAAGCACAAATTATTTGTTCATTGAGTCTCATTAGGCCAATCAAGTGTTTATTAAAGCATGTGAAACCTGTACCTCATACACTAAAAAGGTCTTTACTGTACTGTCTATCAATTCTTCCTTTCCGATGCCTTTTTCAGTAAGTTGGACAAGCGCTAACTAAAATAAGTAGAAGTGAAAGGATTTACCATATCAAAACGGTTGCATAGTAAGGTAGCATTGCTGAAAGGTAATCTAGCATTCTAGCCTCACAGGTGGCTGAAATTAATGTTAGCTAGTTTCTGGTGAAGAGCAGCCCAGGAGGTTGTTAATTGTTTGTCGAAGATTAGGAGAGATTGATGTTACATTCCTGCAGCATTCAATTTAACACTGCAGTAGTGCATATGGTGGTAGGAATGGAGGTGGGAGTTGATTGACACTCCTTCAGACACATCTACATTTGACAACATGACATGAACCTACAGTAACGTGATTTTTTTCAGTGAAGAGATTTGGTGTTGAGGGAAAAAAGGAGCAACATAGAACAGAGCCCTGGGGGACCCCGGTCAAGTTAAGTATATAGGGTTAATTCCCACGCCACTCCTTGCTGAACAGGCCCTTCGATGAGCCTGTAGGAGTCGCTAGTGCTGTATTCCACAATCTCCGAATATGCTATATATCTAACTATATAAATGGCGACCGACTTCCGCACCCTCGGTGAGGACACCCCACAGCTCTGTTATCGAATAAACAACGCACCGCCAGACCACATGTCGCCAACTGACTCGCCACGGCGGCCGCGCTGAATTTACGCGTCGCGTAGGGGACATCTCATTGCTCACTACACCTTTTCCACCGCGCAACATAATTAATTCTACTCACCAAATGTCGGACAAAACGGAAGGTGAATCACTTTCGTACCGTTTACCGTGCACACCACCGACACCGAACGCCGACGGGTTTCGCCGAAACAACACGAGCGGCCGCCATTGCACTCTGCCCATCTCCTCCACAACACCACACACGCAGCTCCTTTGCTTCAACCCCCCCCCCTTCTTACGTACCTCCTTTGTTCCACCCAGGCCGTTACTTTCACTTCACTCATGTCTCGATCACAATATGTCCGTCCTTCACGTGCCATGTTCATCCCAAACACACAAACAAACAGCGACGGCCACAGCACAGCACATTGCCCAGGCTAATGTGGTAACTGATGTCAGTCGGGTTGCCAAGTTCAGGTTGGCATGCCAGGTTCTCTAAAAACAAGCGCCAGAAACAAGCAACCACCTTCATGAAAAAAAACAAAACACCGAAGGGGTCCGCCATGTTCCAGGGGGGTCCCCGCGCGTCCCAACACTCCACAGGGGGTCCGTCGACCAGCAGGGGGTCCGCGGGGGTCCCCCTCAAACATCAAAAATATATTTTTTTCAAATTTTTTTTTTTTTTTTTTTTACTTTTCCACAGTTTTACTCCAGCAATTTCAGTACCCCAATATACACGCGGCCACGCTGGGCCCCGTGCGCGGCTGGGGTTGAGGGGGGCGTAGCCCCCCGAAACTCTAGTATATATATATATAGTCTGGGTTAGGCAGAGCGAGACTACTAGTACAGCGACAGAGATCACCCTCCCCTCCAGCCAAGCCAGAGGCACCACCATGGAGGGATTAAACCCATCTATCTCCATGTCCACGGTGGTGGGCAGGTATTTTACCCCTGCACCACCCAGACACTCCCGGGTTTGTTGTTCTCTGATTGGAATATATGTTATAACAAATGGAAAGAACGTAAGAAATGTGTTAGCTCTGGAAATATAAAACAGTCAATATATCGCCACTGTCAGGCGGAAATCATTAAGGAAAAAATAACCTGTGTTCCAATAGGTTATTATTTAGTCACAAGCTCTTTATTGGTTAAATATTTATAAAACCCACAGACACATTTAACCACTCTACAATAGCTAAAATACCAGATCTACAAGCTCACACTGTGTGGCGTTGCGTTGTGAACTTGTACATGAGCTATTTTCGCTGCTTATGTGTGACACCCTTGTATGACGAAGTAGCATTAATTGATGGGGAAAAAAGTTAGATACAAGGTTTCCGCCCGACAGAGATGATAAAATACTTTTACTGCCATAAAAAAACACGGAACATCAGCTGGGGTGGATGGGGGGCTTCAAACGTTTGTTGTCCAAGGTCCCCCAAGGGGTATAATTTGGCAATGTTTATTGCTGGCTGTTTACAATAAAAGCTCAGACATACTGTAGTATACTGCCTCTGCACAGGACCATTACCAAGCACTTGCATGTTGTAG
>NC_139941.1:23030073-23222573 GCF_963454915.1 Gymnoscopelus microlampas
GGTGGAAACAAAGCTACAGTCTATACCATTCAGTTTCAATGGAAGCCAGCGACATGAAGATACAAAGCAACACCCTATATTTGTAGCAGCTACAAAAGCGACAATCCAAGTTCAGCTGGCTTCAACTGCAGCTACAAAGCTACAAAATTGTTGTTTAACCATTTCCACTCACCTTCTCGCTTCACACAGTTCCTGCTTACTTATTATTTCTGTCATCCAGTTTCGTGTTCTTTTTAACGCTTTATATTTCCTTTATGTTTCTCTCACTCATCGGACCCATGCTGACATCCACAAGCGTGTTGATCCACACTTCAACAGCAATGTAGCGACAGCTTTGTATCTTGTATCTTTTGTAGCTGCCAGTGTGAACGCGGCATATAGACGGATTTCCGCGCGACGTCATCACAGAGCAGAATGCGCAATCTGCGCATGCTCGGGGGAAACGAATTATTGCGCCGTTCACTCTGTTGTTGTGTTCGGGAGTTAGATAGCCATAATTCTGCTATTATAGGCATAATAGGCATAATGCTGCTATTATATACAAACAGATCCAACTTCCGACAAATCATTTGTATTGAGTAAACAAGGTATTACAAACTGCATAATTTAATCTACTTTCATTAAACCCGGTGAAGATCATTTCTTTTATGAATGGACATTTGACCAGAGCTGCTGCGGGTAATGGCGCCCTCTATAGGCTTCCCCCTCCTCTGCGCGGTCATATCCTCTCATGTTTACTAACAGGAAACCCATCTATTGTTCACACTGGTTTGCAGTACATGCAACGAAAAGAACGTCACTGTTTTATTATGATTCCCGCCCACTAGAGGTGCAACAGTTAATCAAACTAATACATTTAATCAATTATAGAAAATAATGGATTTTAATAAAATAATTGATTTGTTACTTTTCCTCTACACAACGTGATGTGAGGCATTGTGAGCTTTTAGGTCAGCTATTTTTGCTAAATTAACCACTTACAGTAAGTGGTTCAATTTGATTACATATCTAGATGATTATATAAAATCCTTTATACTTTCTTCATGTTGATTTGTTGATATGAAATATGTAAGAAAAATACTAAAATAAAACACACTTCTTGATTATTTGATTAATCAAAGAAGTACTTGGTCAAATAATAGCTAAGAAAGTAATCGATAGTTGCAGCCCTACCGCACACATCTGCAGGTGCATTCTACCACAGGCTGTGGATATATATAAAGAGTTATGGATTGAGAGATACTGCAGACCAGTGAACAGATTCATGCCATACTGCATAGTGTTCTATACTGTAAAGTCTGCAGTTTAATACAGTGTACCAGGATGTGAAGAAACAAAATACTTGCTGAATATCCCTATTGTGGGATTTAGTATAGCAATGTTCCTTTTAGACCAAGTGTTTGACTGTACTCGTGCTGTTTTACATTTCTGTCTAATACAAAATTCAATCAATCAAATGTCATGTACAGTAAATGACAGGCTTAATAATCCTGTCATTCAGTAGTATGTGTTGTGTATTTAAAGCATATACATACAACATGCTCCGATATGGCTGCAACCTTACGGTATAATTGCTATTCCCTCATGGATCTCTGTCTGCTATTTGAACAATAGCATTATGGTAGATACAATTGTCTTGAGACAAGTTGCAAGCTACACTATGGGTTATGGAGGGCAGGTCATTGTTTGTTTCATAAGGTGTAAATTAGAATGACGTTGGATGCAGTGTTGCATGATTTTCCAAACAGTTTTTGTTGGTGTGGAACCATAGTGCTATTTGTATATAGTACATAAGAGGTTAAAATGTACACCACAGTGTGATTGATAGTGGTATAGTTAGACATGTTGCAGCATGGCAACTTCATTTTGCCAACTGTTTCATAGAGATGTGGCGTAGGATTTTTGTTAAGTATTTTACAGAAAAACATTTGCAGTACTAGACTGTCACAGATACAAAAAAGTAATCTGTGACAGTCTAATTTCCTTTCTGATTATTGCTTCCTTAAGTTTCTTTTTGAAACCAAATTTATTTCCAGTGAGAGGCAAATGTGGGGAAGCACATTCCAGTATGCAATGGCTCTGTGCATTACAGTTTTCTTAAGTGCATTTGTTCTGGGCAGAGGTAAGGTAAAGCGACAGCTTAGGGCCTGCCTGTCTAGTATTATAACCGTGTCTATCATTTATGAGTAATAATAGCTGTAAAAAGAAACCAAAGGGTTTCCGTGAGGACTAGATGTTCTTTTAAAACATAATAAGGTTGCAATGCCAGTCTCTCATCCACCTTCATACATGACATCCTGGCATGCAAAGCATCCACACTACTCCTGACAGAGCAGTGAAGTGCTAGTTGTGCAGCTCTGTTCTGAGCAGGTTCTTGCTTTGATGCACTAGACCAGATAGCATAGGAAAGTCGAGAAGATTTGATAGAACTAGAGATTGTATGACTGGTTTAATTGATGTGGTAGAAGATGAGCACTTCTTTTAATGGTAGAGATGCCATTACTCATTCTCACCACTGTATTATTAATATGAGTGGGCCATGACAGTGTTTCATCAATAGTGACTCCCAGCAGGTCTGTCATATACATAAATATAGATATATACAAATCAGTCTCTAGTTATTTGCAGTATACTGAATAAAGTCAAAGAACACAAACTGTCCACTAGTTCAGTAGGTCAAGATTCTGCCACAATACAAATCTATATACTGATTTATATTATGATCATATTATACATACCATATAAGGAGTACCTGTGTGTGTGGGTGGCTATTTGACATACATTTGTATAACTTAACTTCCATATATCTCAAAGTCAAGAGCCATTTTCAGTTGTATTTGATTGATAGGGTGACTGTTTCTCCACCAAGAAAGGCACAGGAACTGCATAAATTGATCCACGACTGTTCCTGAGCAGTGGAATAATGTTCTTGAGATTTGTGACAGTTATCCCACACAGGGAGATGTGAAACACACACACACGCATGCATCTACGCACACATGTACACGCACGCATGCATCTACACACACATGTACACGCACGCACGCACGCACGCACGCACGCACGCACGCACACACACACACACACACACACACGCATGCATACATGTATGTCGGGGGGCTTGGCATGTATAATAACAAAGCTGTCTGTAGAGTGACAGGTGGATGCCCTACTTATGCATTCCGTGTTGTAAAGCTCCTTCACCCGAGCCCTCATCTATATGGGTTGTTGCCGAAACAACACAGGCCCACACACGCACACACACACATGCACACACACGCACACACGCATATGCGTGGCTTGATGGGTGCTGGGTGCATCATAATGATGAGAAGAGCCTTTCCTTTCTGACGAGCGGGAAGATTCATTCAGCGTCAAGCGGAGGAGGATTCACATCCTTTAGCACCCTCTCACTGGCAAGCAACACTTTCACACCATTTTAATTGGTCTCCGAGAAATTGTTGCCGACCGAATCTGTTTTTCACATCTCATCAGTACCATCTAAGTAGCAGCACTGGTGGCAAGGGGTTGTGGGAAATTGATTCATATTCAGCCATGGATGCATCCATCGATCATCTGCAGTAACTTTCTCAGTTACTTATAACCTTTAGCGAGACTTCCAGGGCAACACAGCGCAAGCATCCCTCTTTGTGTATGTGTGTGTGCGTGCGTGCGCGCATGTGTGTACCCGCGCGTGCGTTTCCTACTCGTTTTGTCACTATTGATTATAGCTTTGACTGCTGCTGTTTATTTCACATTGCTACCTTATTATTGCTCATGGGACAGTATCTATTTTCTGCCTCACCATAATATTAGGCTTTCCAGGAATTTCTAAATCAATTCCCGAGTGGTTGTTACGTCCACTTGATTCATCCACTTTCTGTCAGTTACCGTCATTGGCTGTGCTGTATTATGATGTAGAATAAAACCACTTTGCTCACTGCAGTGTATTTCTGTCCCATCATCATTAATATAGTCGTCATTTGCCAAAAACGTATAAAAACCTTTTTAGAGATGAGCTCGGCGGTGAGTAAAGGCCTGAGGCATCTATATGTTGTCAGCATATTGGATGACAGAGGGGGGTTGTTGACCTGTAATGGCAGAATGATGTAAAGCACACATCCGTCCGTACCTTGCCCCAGTCTCCTCTACTCGTCCAGGTTTGCATAAAAGCCATGAATAAGTCAGCATTTCCGCATGAAAGCACTGTAACAAGTACTGACAGATAGAGAGCCTAGACTTTAGAGACTTATACACACCTCTGTGTGTGTGTGTGTGTGTGTGTGTGTGTGTGTGTGTGTGTGTGTGTGTGTGTGTGTGTGTGTGTGTGTGTGTGTGTGTGTGTGTGGGGGTGTGGGTGCGTGTGCGTGCGTGCTTGCGTGCGTACATGCACACTCATCTCTTCATCTTCCTTACAGATGAATGTCATGCTGCAGACGAAGACGGACAAAGAGAAGAGAGAGATTGTTGACATCTAAGTGCTTATGGTGCCCCATTAGGGTTCTGCTATAGACCCTGGTTATGTGTATCATCAGCAAAGCTTTTGACGTCAGATCATGTCTCTATGTTACTATATTCAGTATGAGGGCCCTCTGAGAATTGTTGAGTCATCCCATCATAATTACAATTTACATGTTGCCATGCCATGTGCCATGACTGCTTATGCGAACACTCAGAGGTCAGATATGTGTCTGGTTCAGTGCAGAAGTGGAAAAAGTACTCACATGAAGATTGGAAATACTCCAGTAAAGTAAAAGTTTAAAATTGTACTAAAGAACAGTACTTGAGTACATGCACTTAGTTACTTTCCACCACTGGTTCTGTGGCCTTGGGTTGATTTACTCGACCCTGGCAGGCCTTGGTGTCCTTCTACATATAGTATAGCAGTGGCTCTCAATCTTTTTCATGTCAAGGACCCCCAAATTAATAATGTAATTGGCTGCGAACCCCAATCTCAAAGATTTTGGGTTCGGACCCTCATTAAAGGTTTGTGTTGTTAAAATGTTTAAATAAGGTGACCTGAGGAAGGCCACTCGTTGGTCCGAAACGTTGTACTAGTAGTTTGCACATTCAAATTTATTTGGAGGAACAGCTGCCTGTGCAAACTTCTTTTTATTTTTACATGTTCACCAGCGACCTACATGGCTTGTGCATAACAATTCCTTTTGAATCACCTATCAAAAGAGTGTCACTTACATTTTCACATAAAACTTCTAAATCAGACACAAATGTGAGTCTGGATCTCAGATTTTGTTCATGTAATCTAAATAATCATTATAGAATTAATGGAATGAAAAAAAGAGACCAGAGCAACATCACAGCAATGACGTGAGCATGAATTAATCACGATAAATATTAGTAAACATGATTTTTTGAGTCCTACTGGTGAAGAGACTGCTCACCAGAGAATGAGCTCCTGATTATCCAAAATTAATAAAGTAAACACATTCAATCAAACATTAATTACAGAGTTGAATCTGCCATAAATTAGTTAAAAAAACAAAAAATGTCCATTTGATTAAAACCGCACAAATTATATAATTTGTCATTATGCTTCATTATATATAGTCATATATAGCCAAGATAGGGCATCAATTCTCACTTAATAAATCTTAAAACTACATTCGGTGATATAAGGACAGTGGTATTTCAAAAGGTATAGTTGGGACTTTCCTCTGCCATTTCTGCTGTAGTTCCTGTTGGGGAGTGTAGTTTTCTAACACCTTATCTTGGTACCACAGAATAAATTCAGATTTTCTCAAAACACATACTCTCTTAAATATGACTAAATATCATAAACAATACAGTTATCTCCCCTACAGAATGCCTGGATTCTTTTTTTTTTCTTTTTCCTTTTCGGGAACACAGTTCTTAACAGATTTTTAAAATGTCAATGGGATTTTTGAATGGGAAAATAGCTTTATGACCCAGGGGGCGTGGTTTCTTTTGACGTCAGACTTCAGTAATCTATTATAGTAGCTCCTGAACCCATAAGCCGTCATAGCCACAGCCCAGCCACAGTTCAGCTGCTGCAGCTCCCTTTCTCTCCCCACTTGTCCACTGGACCAAAACCCTGGCCAGGTTTAGCCTGAGACAAGACACACGAATGACACCAAACACTTCCCAGCCACGTCCAGTCTCCAACTGTAGATCAGACTAGCCCTTTAGCCACACCCTACTAAGTTTCTACTCCATTTTAACATCTGGCCCCAAGGACCCGGGCCCACATCATCACCCCCCCCTCCTTCAGTGTCCCCATCTTATTTCTCTCATCATTCACACATATCCAGTTCAGTTTCAGCCAGCGGAGCTATGTGCCCTTCCTCAGCTCCAGCGGCTCTCTCCCTGGGGGGTTCGATGCAGGTAAAGCAGATGATTTAATGACAACCGTGCACAGTCTCTACTGAATAAGTCATCCGTCCTCTGCTAACACACCCATAGTGCTCATCTATTTTTCAGACCAATGCATTTCTGTATTTTTCTCTTCCCTCTTCCTTTCTCTCACCCTTTCACTCCCCATCTCTTTTCCTGTCCTTCTCTTTTCCCCCTCCGTGTAAGGCAAACAGTGTTTTAAGGCCATTCAGCTCCAGCCTGCTGCATTTTTTATTATCTGCGTTGTCTCTTTAGTCATTCATTCTTTCTTTTGAGTCTGCTGTACCTGTTTTGATTCAATGACCTTTTTACGGCTGTTTGGAAGATAAGGAGAGAGGTACGTCTATAAGGTGTGAAAAGCATTGCTTGGACTCAGGACACTTAGCTTTTGACCTTCAAGCACTTAGATTTTGACCTTGAATTATATCTGGCCAATATTCACAGAGAATGTTTTGGGTCGACTCCGAGACAAGAGGCACGTCAAAGACAAATTATTCATACTATTAGCTCCCTCTTTATTATTTCTCGCTTTGGTTAGAATTCTGTTTTACCCACAGCTTTATGTTGAAAACAACTGAATGAACTACAAGCAGTGCTACGGTGTCATTGGAGAATTGGTGCCATTAAGATCAAGCCCTTCACGTTCCTTTGCAGACAGACCTTGCCTTTGAACTGTTAAATGATTGATGGGTAAGATGAGAGAGAATGTAGGTCACCGTGGGTGAGGGTCGACAGCAGCAGCATAAATCAGACAGGGATAATAACCAGATATCATGGAGGATAATGGACCAACCGGCCCTATTACAGGTGTATTCTGCAGCTCTAACTCGACAATCTGTCTCCATAGTTGCTTAATGCTGGGGTCAGCATTTCACTGATCGTTTCTCACTTAAGATTGTGACGTTATAGGGAAATGTGCTTTGCCTCTTATACAGGTACTTCTAGATGTGATTTATCGTTGTAGGTGAATCGGAGCATTGTTTACAGTAGTTTTTAAAGTGGAGGCCGCCATGGGGCACCAGGGGGGAAAGGAGAGGGAAAAACTATCTTTTTTTATTAAAATTGGCTACTGGGAGGGCCGGAAGACCACGGCCACATCCCTCTGACTCAGACATAACCATACGATAGAGATGACTATAGGGATGTCCGATATTATCGGCCTCCCGATATTATCGGCCGATATTAGCATAAAAATTGATATCGGGAAAATATCGGTATCGTTTTTTTTTGTTTTTTTTTGCTTTATAAATAAGTTACAGGAGTTCTTACTGTATATATGGTGTGTGTGATATGAAATTTGAGCTTACCCTAATCACAATAATCCCCGCATATATCGGTATCGGTTGATATCGGTATCGGTAATTAAGAGTTGGACAATATCGGTATATCGGTTATCGGTAAAAAAGCCAATATCGGACAACCCTAGATGACTATAGAGATGACTATAGAGATGACTATAATAGAGGCTATGCGCGTGACATCATCGTACCCGGAAGTTATGCGGGAACGCCTACTGAGTAGCAAAAAAATACTTTCTGGCCTTGACAGCCCATACATCAAAAGAGAAAAGTCCTATCTTATTGTATTAAATGACGTTAAACTCACCAACATGGCAGCTGTACGGAAAGTTTGAATTATCCTCTTTCTACCTACAAAGTTTTTGTTTCATAAAAGTCCACCGTAGACATGTTATGAGCTACTTTCTGTCAATCAATTCTGTGCAGGTGATTATTTTTCTGAAGTGTCAGAGTTTGGAAGCGCTCATTTTCTATAAAGAAACGACCTGCTGCCTCCTGCATTATGTGCAATTTAGAAACAGGTGGTACACAGGACCGTTGAGTGATTTCCAACAAGCGCTTCCAAACTCCAATGCTCCATGCTGCTCAATGTTTTGCCACTCAGTATAGATGAGGGGGGTGTGTCCCAATGGAAAAGTGATGCATGTGCATACTCTCTATTGTCATCTCTGTAGTCATCTCGGTAGTCATCTCGGTAGTCATCTACGGTAGTCATCTACGGTAGTCATCTACGGTAGGCATCTCTATAAGCATCTCTATAGTGCTTGCCAACGTGTCGTCACCAGGGGGGGCGTGGCATAGTAGCTGCAGACATACTGGTGGGGGGCAATGTTAAGTCAACCTGTTTATACCCCACAAAGATATGTCCGCCGCCAAATGACACTTGTTGACGTCCTCTTCAGGATTTTTGGCACGCACTATAGTCATCTCTATAGTCATCTCTATAGTCATGTACTACTAGACCATACCCGTCGGTGGGTATGAGCCCCCAACAGCTTATTTCACGGATGTGGCAACACCGGCGCTTTGTTACGCCGGCGGTGTTAGATCAATGAGTGCATCTTCCACATGGATGGTTACCACATAATTCTGTACTTGGAACTGGTCCCTTATGTGTTTTTCCTCTTTTGAAACAGAACCTTGGTGGTAGGGATCTGCAATCTCTTTCAGATGAGACTTGAGATGAAGTATTATAACAACAATACTACATTTAATTCAAATTAAATTCCTAAGGTTATTGTGCTTAACCACTTTCACACTGGCATCCCTATTTTGGGCATGTCATTATTGTAAAAATAATTTCAAAAATGACGATCTACAAGCTCACAAGTATCGCTATGTGACGTGTTGTGAGATTGGCTATTTGAGCCATTTCGCAATGTTGCACAGCCAGAGGAGTTATTTAGGAGTTCTTTGCATGGAAAACTTTGGGAAGCCATGTAATGATTTACTTATCTGCATCATCGACTCATGATATGTTATTCACACGAACAATGACTTGAATATAAGTTTAGGCTACCTGAAAGTCATTTGTAATTCATTTCATTTCTTCTGACAGATTTAGTGTCAGATGTGTGCTGTTTGAGAGATTTGTTCAGGACATCGACTCTCTGATCTGTGTCTAAATCGTGCAAAATTATTCCCATTGCCTCATTAAGATGTTTTGCTACGCATCCACAAAAGACACGGGGGAGGCCAGACAAAGCATTCAATGATGAAGAGACGCGAGTGCAAACAAAGTCTAAATGCTTTGAGAATCAAAAGAATGCTTTTGAAAATCACAAAAGAATGCATGTGATACATACATACAGCTCTGTGAAATGAAATCTGGCAATTAAGATACTGATAAGAGAGTTTGCCTCCCAAGCACTCAGGGAATGAAGTTTACACATATTTGCCAAACAATATTCATCTTAATTTTAACGCAGGTTATAAAGATATCAAATTTACATCTTTATTCCTACACATGTAGTACATTATTCTATCAGTACACTGGTGCGTATCATGAAATATGGATGATCACATTACATCTATTTTGCATTGCCACTCGCCCCAGATTTCAGCAGGGTCTTTGACACACATCAGGCAGGGCTCTCAGACACAGAGTACAAATCTATACTCTTCTCTTTTGCTAAAATGTTTTTAGTGTGTTGTAGCTGGTTTCATCTCCCTACATCTGCAAAAGCCGCCTAGGTGTATGGTATCTCAATTGCAATCTGGAGATCAGCTGCAGACTCAACGAAAGGCCTGAGAAAGAAACAGGGGCGCCTGAGTTCTTCTCTGTGTCTTTACCAGATAAAAGGAGTGGGGGAAGTGCGTATGGTACAGGCAAATGAGCAAAAAGCGGCACAAATAAAAGAGAGCAGGAGAGACAGAGAATGGGGCGACAGATGGACCGAAAAAGAGAAAGCAGAGGTACAGAGAGACAGAAGGGGAGAAAGCGAGAGGGAGGAGGTCACAGAAAGAAAAAGGAGACTGTGGAGTTAAGGGTGAAGAGAGAGAAGGGAAAGTTCTGTTGTCAGCACAGCGCGGACGACAGGTGATGGAAGGATAATGACAGAGGGAGGGGCCTACTTGACCCCTGTTGACCTCTTCCTGGACGTGGCTGCTGGGAAGGCTTTGAGGAAGTGGGCGCAGCAGCAGCAGCAGCGGCGGCCATAATGTGATGGGATATCCTGCCGCCTGCCTGCTAACCCCTCTTCCTCATACTGTAAGTGCTGTTCCCACAGTTCCACAGTCACCTCTGCAGGATGAGACAGTGCTCACGGTGAACACAAACACACGGAGATGGATGGCACAGACCCATGGACGCATCACACGATGATGATGACGCACGTGTGTGTGTGTGTGTGTGTGTGTGTTCAGACACAAACACCGTAACACGCACACACACGCACACACTTCTCCAGGTGACTCAACAATGTCCATAGCCAAGGACGCTTTCACTCAGGACAGTGCAGCCGGCAGAAAGCTAGGACAGTGTTAAAATCACAGCATAGAGGACAGAGAGCGGAGATGGATTAGAAACGTGAAGTCTGCCAGAGATTGCTAGAACAAAGCAATATTATCATACAAGTGCAGTGCAGCTGGTTTGGCTTTACTGAATACAAGCAAATCCTGTTATCCCACTAAGTGCAGTTTCACACTTTTATGACAGAAGGACAGCTACAGTTTGATGAGTGTTTAAAGAAATAATTATTCTGGGGTGATATCATCATTCATCATTGTGCGATCACTGAAGACAAATGGCAATTGGTATTTTCTCGTCAAAAAAGTTGTTTTGTCATGCGTCATTATGGTTTGGTATTCATCCCTGTCTGTCAGAAGAAGGTCACTCCCCCCCCCCCCCAAAAAAAAACATCAAAGTGCGGCCACACTGGAACATCAAGACCATTTTGGCATTGCCTTCCTACCTCCAGACCCAGTAATTATAGCTCACACAAGACAGCAACATTATTACTCCTCAAGCCGCAGGAAAAAAAACACCACAAAACGCTTCAAAAGACATGAATCACATTTGGAATGCATTAAGGGAAACTGATTCAACCTGCCAAGCTATTGGGGCTATGAAACATATATATTTGGGATAGAGAACCAAACTTGTAAATCAACATTTTATGTGTTTTAATATGTTTTAATTATATGACTTTTAATTGATTATTTAAATTATTATTTTACTTATATTAGTCAGTGTCCATAGAGTAAACCTTTGAATAGTTTCTCTTTAACTGGCACTTCCAGTGTTGCACATTTCCCATCTAAAATGATTTAACAGCAGCTGTTGAGTTTAGTCAGTGGTGTAGAATTGTAGTTTAAAGTCTTTTTTTCATGGGCCAATGCTGCCCTCTTGTGTTCCATGTTTAATGTGTAAAACAATTGCTTAGAAATAGGTCTCTTTTACTCTAATAAACATCAGTCTTAAAATAATGTACAGATCAATCAATTGTTTTACTTTCAAAATAAGAAGCAGTCTGTATAAGCAATTCTGAAACACCTTAGAAAACACATATCCATTCCTTAAATGTTGTCTATAATAGTATTTGTAGATTTGTTTTGTATTTATTTACTTATCTATTTATTTTTGTATGATGATGATCCTATATTGGCATCATGTTTGTTTGTTTATTTGCATTGATCGTTTTATTTAATTTAAAATGTATCTATTTAAATTTTAAGAATTTCTAAGGATACTAGAATACTGACGTAGTAGTAGGTTTGAGATGGTGGAAGAGCCTTTATGTGTATGTCCTTGATTTGTTTTTGTTCTGTGTTGTTGGATTGTTTTCTTGTTTTGTTTTGTGCTTTGCGGACCCCCTTGAAAACGAGATTCTGCATCTCAAGGGGCTTATTCTCCTGTGAAATTTCAAGATAAATACTAAAACTTGAAAGATATAAGATTTGGTAAATCAAACTTATTTTCTTATTGATTTTTTGAGTTGATTCTATTATCACAGGTCGGATATCAAAGTGATCCAAATTCATTTTTTTTTGTTTGAACTACCGAAAAACTGGATCTGATCCACTCAGATAGGCATAAAAATCTTGGTTATCAGGAAGTCACACCAAAATCTATTGTAGCACATTGAGCACAAGCTGCTCTTTAAAGTTAAGTTCTTATAGTAAAAACAGAGCAAAAATAATTATTACTTTTATAACATGAACTGCAAGTTGTTTTCTGTAGGTTGCCTACCCCCTAAATATGATTTACAATGAGAGTAAAATGGACACATTCCTTGCTGTAAAAATACTATAAATACATTATACGGTAGGTGTTGACTCCATATATTGACTCCAAAGTATTTGTGGAAAGGTAAAACCCATCCATGCATACATAATCATCTTGTCATGGCATTCAATGTATGCCTTAATACTACAAAAGGGAGCTTATAGAAATTATACAGGTTGTAATGTAAAGATTCATATATCTGGGGGTTATAGCAGAGTGGTAAAGCATTTGACTACTGACAAAGCGGCCCCCGGTACAACTCTGTGTGCCCCCTCACCAGAACGGAGTGGAATGCATATATAATTCTAAACTGGATTCAATCCTAACTAGAAAATGTGCTCCTTGGAGCACAGGTCTCCGCCAGCGGACCCGTGCTATTTTAACCAAAGGAAATCACTTACCCTATCTTTAACCATAGTTTTCTAGAAATGTTCTAATTCTTACCAAAGATAGAACATGTTACTATATCATAGCAATTATATTATTATAGCAATAAGTAATGAGATACAGAGGTGGTAAGCAACCACAATCAAATCAACCATCGAACAGTCATTATTACTACACCAAGCTTCAGACGATGATTTGCTGCTTCTTCAGTTCACGTACTGGGAGTTAGTTGCATTGTGTGATATCAGCTGTGATCTCAGTTTGTACTGGAAAGTACTGTTCCTGATTGATCCTGTCTAAGCTATTTATATTACATCAGAATATGTAATATAGATTGGTCAAGACCTGCCAGCCACTGGCAGGTCTTGACCAATGTTAAGTGTTCTCAGATGGACACACACGCATGGTCGAGTAATTTGTACTAGAAAGTACTGTTCCTGATTATCCTGTCTTACCTATTTATATAACATATTGTGATGTGACATGCAGCTTGAACAATTTTGGGTGTTCTCAGACGGACACATAGAGACGGACGGAGAGGAAAAGATACTCTCCATTAACCCTGTCAATATTACATATTGTCACGTGTCACTTGACCAATGTTAGCTTGGCTGATGGATAGGTGTTAAAGGTGATTAAAGATAGGGTAAGTGATTTCCTTTGGTTAAAATAGCACAGGTCCGCTGGTGGAGACCTGTGCTCCGAGGTTGTGCATGTGATGTCACATGCAGCTTGACCAATGTTGGGTGTTCTCAGACGGACACATACTGTAGAGACGGACGGAGAGGAAGAGATACTCTCCATTAATCCTGTCAATATTACATATTGTCACGTGTCACTTGACCAATGTTAGCTTGGCTGATGGATAGGTGTGGGGAAACTGGGAAATAGGGAAACTGCATTTCAGTCTTTGTGAGATGTGTTACTAGACACCTTTACACACATTGGTGATGATTTTTGGTAAGGAATTTATTCCAAGATTGGAACTTTTTCTGATAATATCCCCTGACTAAATGTTAGCTTGGCTGATGGCACTGATGTCACTTTGAAACATGTAAAAAATGTTTCGAAGTGACACACCTAGCTTGGCTAGGGCGGGGGGGGGGGGGGACACACAGCAGGACGGGAACGAAAACATATTCTCCACCATGCCTTCGGCCTGGCGGAGACAACAATCAAAAAGGAGTTCATGGAAAGGATACAGATTGTAATTTAAATCACCACTTCATGTGTGGGGGTATAGCTCAGTGGCAGAGCATTAGACTGCAGATCAAAAAGTCCCCAGTTAAACTCTGGGTGCCCCCTTAGAACCAGTGTCCCAATCCCTTTTCTCTAGTCTGTATTCAATCCTACTCACTAATCAAAAGATAATTCAAGAAAAACACATGGTTTCTAATAATTGAAGGACATTTAGTACAAGTGGTGGTATAGGTCTGTCCTAAATCTCTATTATATTCTATAGAATGAGCAAACTGGGGTTTATGGAGTATATACATTTTGTAATGTATGGACGCTCAGTAGTAAAGCATTTGACTGCAGATCAAGAGGTCCCCAGTTCAACTCTGGGTGCCCCCTTATATCCTTTGTCCTAATCGTCGAAATTGTCTCTAGTCTGCATTCAATCCTACTCAATAACCAAAATTGACTTCATGACAAACACATAGTTTGTAATCATCGAAGGACAGTTAGTACAAGCGGGGGTATAGTTCTGTCTTAAAGCATTTGACTGCAGATCAAGAGCATCCCAGTATAACTTTGGAAAATAAAATATATACATTTTGTAATGTGTGGATAGGCCAGACTCACTCCTGAAATTAAATGGAAATGAGATTTCCGGAGGGAGGGTTTACCAGGCTACAGTGGCAGGGCATTTGACTGCAGATCAAGAGGTCCCCAGTTCAACTCTGGGTGCCCCCTCACCAACATGTTGTGACAGGCATATTTGGCTCTAGACTGGATTGAATCTTAACACTCAAAAAAGAGTTTATGGAAAGTATACCAGTTGTACTGTAAGGCTGTGCTTTGTGTGGGGGTATAACTCAGTGGTAGAGCATTTGACTGCAGATCAAGAGGTCCCCAGTTCAACTCTGGGTGCCCCCTTAAATCCTTTGTCCTAATCGTCGGAGTTGTCTCTAGTCTGCATTCAATCCTACTCAATAACCAAAATTGACTTTGTGACAAACACATAGTTTGTAATCATCGAAGGACAAGCAGGAGTATAGTTCTGTCTTAAAGCAATTGACTGCAGATCAAGAGCGTCCCAGTATAACTTTGGACCTAGATAGGATTTTGAAATATTTAACACTAACCTCTATTATATTCTATTCAACGGGCAAGCTGGGGTTTATGGAAAATATACATTTTGTAATGTATAGCGAGTCTGTACTGTCGGGGGTATAGCTCAGTGGCAGAGCATTTGACTGCAGATCAAGAGGTCCCCAGTTCAACTCTGGGTGCCCCCTTAAGTCTTTTGCCCTAATCGTCGGAATTGACTCTAGTCTGCATTCAATCCTGCTCAATAACCAAAATTGACTTCATGACAAACACATAGTTTGTAATCATATAAGGACAGTCAACACGAGCGGGGGTATAGTTCTTTCTTAAAGCATTTGACTGCAGATCAAGAGCGTTCCAGTATAACTTTGGACGTAGACAGGATATTGAAATATTTAACACTAACCTCTATTATATTCTATACAAAGGGCAAACTGGGGTTTATGGAAAATATACAGTTTATAATGTATAGAAAGTCTTTACTGTCGGGGGTATAGCTCAGTGGCAGAGCATTTGACTGCAGATCAAGAGGTCCCCAGTTCAACTCTGGGTGCCCCCTCATCAACAAGTTGTGTCATGCAAATTTGGCTCTAGACTGGATTGAATCTTAACCCTCAAAAAATAGTTAATGGAAAGTGTACCAGTTGTACTGTAAGGCTGTACTTTGTGTGGACCTCTTGAAGTGTTCTTTCTTAAAGCATTTGACTGCATATCAAGAGCGTCCCAGTATAACTTTGAACGTAGATAGGATTTTGAAATATTTAACACTAACCTCTATCATATTCTATACAACGGGCAAGCTGGGGTTTATGGAAAATATACAGTTTGTAATGTATGGATAGTCTTTACTGTCGGGGTATAGCTCAGTGGCAGAGCATTTGACTGCAGATCAAGAGGTCCCCAGTTGAACTCTGGGTGCCCCCTCACCAACATGTTGTGATATGCATATTTGGCTCTAGACTGGATTGGATGGACTGCAGATCAAGAGGTCCCCAGTTCAACTCTGGGTGCCCCCTTAAATCCTTTGTCGGAATTGTCTCTAGTCTGAATTCAATCCTACTCAATAACCAAAATTGACTTTGTGACAAACACATAGTTTGTAATCATCGAAGGACAAGTAGGGGTATAGTTCTGTCTTAAAGCAATTGACTGCAGATCAAGAGCGTCCCAGTATAACTTTGGACCTAGATAGGATTTTGAAATATTTAACACTAACGTCTATTATATTCTATACAACGGGCAAGCTGGGGTTTATGGAAAATATACATTTTGTAATGTATGGCGAGACTGCACTGTCGGAGGTATAGCTCAGTGGCAGAGCATTTGACTGCAGATCAAGAGGTCCCCAGTTCAACTCAGGGTGCCCCCTTAAGTCTTTTGCCCTAATCGTCGGAATTGACTCTAGTCTGCATTCAATCCTGCTCAATAACCAAAATTGACTTCATGACAAACACATAGTTTGTAATCATATAAGGACAGTCAACACAAGCGGGGGTGTAGTTCTTTCTTAAAGCATTTGACTGCAGATCAAGAGCGTTCCAGTATAACTTTGGACGTTGATAGGATATTGAAATATTTAACACTAAAATCTATTATATTCTATACAACGGGCAAACTGGGGTTTATGGAAAATATACAGTGTGTAATGTATGGATAGTCTTAACTGTCGGGGGAATAGCTCAGTGGCAGAGCATTTGACTGCAGATCAAGAGGTCCCCAGTTCAACTCTGGGTGCCCCCTCACCAACATGTTGTGACATGCATATTTGGCTCTAGACTGGATTGAATCTTAACACTCAAAAAAGAGTTTATGGAAAGTATACCAGTTAAGGCTGTACTTTGTGTGGGGGTATAGCTCAGTGGTAGAGCATTTGACTGCAGATCAAGAGGTCCCCAGTTCAACTCTGGGTGCCCCCTTAAATCCTTTGTCCTAATCGTCGGAATTTTCTCTAGTCTGCATTCAATCCTTCTCAATAACCAAAATTGACTTTGTGACAAACACATAGTTTGTAATCATCGAAGGACAACTAGGGGTATAGTTCTGTCTTAAAGCAATTGACTGCAGATCAAGAGCGTCCCAGTATAACTTTGAACGTAGATAGAATTTTGAAATATTTAATACTAACCTCTATTATATTCTATACAACGGGCAAGCTGGGGTTTATGGAAAATATACAGTTTGTAATGTATGGATAATTTACTGTTGGGGGTATAGCTCAGTGGCAGAGCATTTGACTGCAGATCAAGAGGTCCCCAGTTCAACTCTGGGTGCCCCCTCACCAACATGTTGTGACATGCATATTTGGCTCTAGACTGGATTGAATCTTAACACTCAAAAAGAGTTCATGGAAAGTATACCAGTTGTACTGTAAGGCTGTACTTCGTGTGGGGGTATAGCTCAGTGGTAGAGCATTTGACTGCAGATCAAGAGGTCCCCAGTTCAACTCTGGGTGCCCCCTTAAATCCTTTGTCCTAATCGTCGGAATTGTCCCTAGTCTGCATTCAATCCTTCTCAATAACCAAAATTGACTTTGTGACAAACACATAGTTTGTAATCATCGAAGGACAAGTAGGGGTATAGTTCTGTCTTAAAGCAATTGACTGCAGATCAAGAGCGTCCCAGTATAACTTTGGACCTAGATAGGATTTTGAAATATTTACCACTAACCTCTATTATATTCTACTAGACCATACCCGGTGAAGGGCGCAGGCGAAAGTAGTTGCAAAGTTGGGGTTAATGCACGTCCTGTCGCGCGGTTTCTCCCCCGCGCGCGCCCCGTCGTGGCGCCCCCCTATTTTGGGGTACCAAAAGCGTGTGACAAAAAATTCCAAAAGTGAAAAAGAAAAAAGAAAAAGATTCAACATTTCTTTTTTATTTTCCTGGGTGTCCCCGGACCCCCTGGGGGCCCGCGCACCCCTGTGGAACATGGCGGACCCCTTCGGCTGTTTGTTTTAATATTATAGGAGGGTGTTGTGATGTATTTCATATAAATGTAATTTCAGTAATGCATTGAAGCTGGTATTGAGGCGGTACTAAAAGAGGCGGTACTAAAAGAGTATTTGTAGTAGTAGTTAAGTAAGTATTGTTACTCAATGTATTTACTTGAAAGTGTTTTTAATGACTTTATTAGCTTTAAAGTTTTTTTTACAGATTTTTAAGTATTTTTACTGTTTTTATCAACTTTTAGGTATTTGTAGTGTTTTTATCAACTTTTAGGTATTTGTAGTGTTTTCATCAATCTTTAAGTATTTTTACTTTTTTTTTTCAACTTTTCAGTACTTTTAAGTATTTTTACTCATGTTGAGTACTCTGAAGTATTTTTGCTCAAGGTATTTGAGTATTCTCTCCGTCCCTCTCTCTCTCTCTCTCCCCATCTCCCTATTTTCACAACGCATCGCGACGCATTGAGAGCTTGTAGATGGGCTATTTTCAATTGATTGCAACCTTTATTGTGAAGGAACGACCGGAAGTGCTAAGCTATTCAATTGCGTGTGACATAACACTGTGAGTTGCTACATCGTGACATTGTGTCACAGAAACCCACCAAAGTCCCCAAAATAACACTGTTCAACGGGCTAATTAGTTAGCATTGATGACATTGACCACACTAACGTTCATACAGGTTGTTGATAAGATGTTTAACGTAGCCGTTTGAGTGACGACAGCTGCGTTGTGTAACATTAACGTTAGCCGCATGCTAACGCTACCCGTGGCTTAGCTCCACACTGACGGCCCATTATAGGCAGCTGTTGGCTTAAACCCAACTAACGGCAACACAGTATTGGACATAAGCATTCACATACATGCTTTAGACAGTATTAGCAACAACCGGTAGTTTGTTTACATGGCGCGGGACGTCGCGGGTGGCAGCGCGCCGACATCCGTCGGGCGGCGTGGCGATGTTGGGGTAAAGGCCCCACTCCCAGGCGAGGCTTATGCTTGCGCTAGGCCGCGACTTCCGCGGGGCCGCTGCCTCGTCTCCTTCGTGTCTTGTGACATTTGTAATGGACAGAAATGTAAGTTGGGCTTGTTTGTGTGAGAATATTACCACATTGGTTCGAAATGTGTGCTTATTTCAGCATTTAGGAGGTAACTGTGCGTGAGCTGTGTGAAGCGAGCGAGCTGCTGATTTCAATGGCGGCTGCGGCGTGTGGAATTGTAGACAGTCAGAGAGTGGGCGGGGTCTCGGTGTTGCCATGTCGGCGTACTGTAAGCGCTGTAGGGCCAATGTTGGTGGTATAGGGTAGCCTGGGCAGCATTCCATTTTCGGGTATATGATCCGGTCGGGAGCGGAAGTAAAAAAAAGAAAAAGTGGCCGGATAGGCAGAACCGGAAAGACGTCTCACCCCAAAATAGGTCCGTGCTAATAAAATCCTTGATACGGCATTGTTTAGCTTATTTTTTAAATGTAAATGTGCGTGCACTATACGGAGACTATTTAGCGTCGGTATTATCCCACGGGGAAATTCTATTCCATTTAAACCGCAAAACCGGATAGGCAGAACCGGAAAGAGGATTCTTTTTTCTTTCTTTTTTTCAGTAGGCGTGGTCTAGACCGGATCATATGTTGTCTTCTGGAACGCAGACCAGGCTTTCCTCCGAGGTGGAAAGACTGGTGATGCGAGGTTAGGTATAGGGTTCGTTTGGTTTGGCCTCGTTTTCATAGACCTCGTTGCTTGGAATTGTAGACAGTCAGAGAGTGGGCGGGGTCTCGGTGTTGCCATGTCGGCGTACTGTAAGCGCTGTAGGGCCAATGTTGGTGGTATAGGGTTCGTTTGGTTTGGCCTCGTTTTCATAGACCTCGTTGCTGTTTCTCTCGCGAAACCTGGCAACACGACGCATGCGCAGTTTGATCGGAGACCCAGGACCCCATCCACCCACCGTCAGGTTACTAGAATTATAGTAGGATACAACGGGCAAGCTGGGGTTTATGGAAAATATACATTTTGTAATGCATGGCGAGTAATGACTGTCGGGGGTATAGCTCAGTAGCAGAGCATTTGACTGCAGATAAAGAGGTCCCCAGTTCAACTCTGGGTGCCCCCTTAAGTCTTTTGCCCTAATCATCGGAATTGACTCTAGTCTGCATTCAATCCTGCTGAATAACCAAAATTGACTTCATGACAAACACATAGTTTGTAATCATATAAGGACAGTCAACACAAGCGGGGGTATAGTTCTTTCTTAAAGCATTTGACTGCAGATCAAGAGCGTTCCAGTATAACTTTGGACGTAGACAGGATATTGAAATATTTAACACTAAAATCTATTGTATTCTATACAACGGGCAAACTGGGGTTTATGGAAAATATACAGTGTGTAATGTATGGATAGTCTTTACTGTCGGGGGTATAGCTCAGTGGCAGAGCATTTGACTGCAGATCAAGAGGTCCCCAGTTCAACTCTGGGTGCCCCCTCACCAACATGTTGTGACATGCATATTTGGCTCTAGAATGGATTGAATCTTAACACTCAAAAAAGAGTTTATGGAAAGTATACCAGTTGTACTGTAAGGCTGTACTTTGTGTGGGGGTATAGCTCAGTGGTAGAGCATTTGACTGCAGATCAAGAGGTCCCCAGTTCAACTCTGGGTGCCCCCTTAAATCCTTCGTCCTAATCATCGCAATTGTCTCTATTCTGCATTCAATCCTGCTCAATAACCAAAATTGACTTTGTGACAAACACATAGTTTGTAATCATCGAAGGACAGTTAGTACAAGTAGCAGTATAGTTCTGTCTTAAAGCATTTGACTGCATATCAAGAGCGTCCCAGTATAACTTTGAACGTAGATAGGATTTTGAAATATTTAACACTAACCTCTATTATATTCTACTAGAGTTTCGGGGGGCTACGCCCCCCTCAACCCCAGCCGCGCACGGGGCCCAGCGTGGGTGCGTGTATATTGGGGTACCCAAATCACCGGAGTAAAAGTGTCCAAAAGGAAAAAAAAAAAAAAAAAAAAAATTGGAAAAAATGTTAATAGTGATTGTTACTTTGGTGGTCCGCGGACCCCCTGGTGGTCCGCCGACCCCTGTGAGTGTTGGGACCCCCGGGGACCCCCCTGGAACATGGCGGACCCCTTCGGCAGTTTTTTTTTTTTCATGCACGGTTTGTTTGTTTCTGTCGCTTGTTTTTTAAAACCTGGCAGCAAACTTGGCAACCCGACTGACATCACTGACCTATCCTTGGTATTCGTACTTCCGGGTTGCATAATGATGACATCACTGTCGAGTCCTGTGGTGTCATGAACCTAGGCAGGTTTGTTTACCAGATTACCCTGGGCAGCGTGCTGTGCTGTGGCCGTGGCTGTTTGTTTTTGTGTGTGGGATGAACATGGCACGTGATGGACGGACATATTGTGATCGAGACATGAGTGAAGTGAAAGTAACGGCCTGGGTGGAACAAAGGAGGTACGTAAGAAGGGGGGGGGGGTTGAAGCAAAGGAGCTGTGTGTGTGGTGTTGTGGAGGAGATAGGCAGAGTGCAATGGCGGCCGCTGATGTTGTTTCGGCGAAACCCGTCGCCGTTCGGTGTCGGTGGTGTGCACGGTAAACGGTACGAAGCTGCCTCCCCTTCCGTTTTGTCCGACATTTGGTGAGTAGAATTAATTATGTTGCGCGGTGGAAAAGGTGTAGTGAGCAATGACATGTCCCCTACGCGACGCGTAAATTCAGCGCGGCCGCCGTGGCGAGTCAGTTGGCGACATGTGGTCTGGCGGTGCGTTGTTTATTCGATAACAGAGCTGTGGGGTGTCCTCACCGAGGGTGCGGAAGTCGCTCGCCATTTATATAGTTAGATACAAAGGGCAAACTGGGGTTTATGGAAAATATACAGTTTGTAATGTATGGATAGTCTTTACTGTCGGGGGTATAGCTCAGTGGCAGAGCATTTGACTGCAGATCAAGAGGTCCCCAGTTCAACTCTGGGTGCCCCCTCACCAACATGTTGTGACATGCATATTTGGCTCTAGACTGGATTGAATCTTAACGCTCAAAAAAGAGTTATGGAAAGTATACCAGTTGTACTGTAAGGCTGTACTTTGTGTGGGGGTATAGCTCAGTGGTAGAGCATTTGACTGCAGATCAAGAGGTCCCCAGTTCAACTCTGGGTGCCCCCTTAAATCCTTCGTCCTAATCATCGCAATTGTCTCTATTCTGCATTCAATCCTGCTCAATAACCAAAATTGACTTTGTGACAAACACATAGTTTGTAATCATCGAAGGACAAGCAGGGGTATAGTTCTGTCTTAAAGCAATTGACTGCAGATCAAGAGCGTCCCAGTATAACTTTGGACGTAGATAGGATTTTGAAATATTTCACACTAACCTCTATTATATTCTATAAAACGGGCAAGCTGGGGTTTATGGAAAATATACAGTTTGTAATGTATGGATAGTCTTTACTGTCGGGGGTATAGCTCAGTGGCAGAGCATTTGACTGCAGATCAAGAGGTCCCCAGTTCAACTCTGGGTGCCCCCTCACCAACATGTTGTGACATGCATATTTGGCTCTAGACTGGATTGAATCTTAACGCTCAAAAAAGAGTTTATGGAAAGTATACCAGTTGTACTGTAAGGCTGTACTTTGTGTGGGGGTATAGCTCAGTGGTAGAGCATTTGACTGCAGATCAAGAGGTCCCCAGTTCAACTCTGGGTGCCCCCTTAAATCCTTCGTCCTAATCATCGCAATTGTCTCTATTCTGCATTCAATCCTGCTCAATAACCAAAATTGACTTTGTGACAAACACATAGTTTGTAATCATATAAGGACAGTCAACACAAGCGGGGGTATAGTTCTTTCTTAAAGCATTTGACTGCATATCAAGAGCGTTCCAGTATAACTTTGGACGTAGACAGGATATTGAAATATTTAACACTAAAATCTATTGTATTCTATACAACGGGCAAACTGGGGTTTATGGAAAATATACAGTGTGTAATGTATGGATAGTCTTTACTGTCGGGGGTATAGCTCAGTGGCAGAGCATTTGACTGCAGATCAAGAGGTCCCCAGTTCAACTCTGGGTGCCCCCTCACCAACATGTTGTGACATGCATATTTGGCTCTAGACTGGATTGAATCTTAACACTCAAAAAAGAGTTTATGAAAAGTATACCAGTTGTACTGTAAGGCTGTACTTTGTGTGGGGGTATAGCTCAGTGGTAGAGCATTTGACTGCAGATCAAGAGGTCCCCAGTTCAACTCTGGGTGCCCCCTTAAATCCTTTGTCCTAATCATCGGAATTGTCTCTAGTCTGCATTCAATCCTTCTCAATAACCAAAATTGACTTTGTGACAAACACATAGTTTGTAATCATCGAAGGACAGTTAGTACAAGTAGCAGTATAGTTCTGTCTTAAAGCATTTGACTGCATATCAAGAGCGTCCCAGTATAACTTTGAACGTAGATAGGATTTTGAAATATTTAACACTAACCTCTATTATATTCTATACAAAGGGCAAACTGGGGTTTATGGAAAATATACAGTTTGTAATGTATTGATAGTCTTTACTGTCGGGGGTATAGCTCAGTGGCAGAGCATTTGACTGCAGAACAAGAGGTCTCCAGTTCAACTCTGGGTGCCCCCTCACCAACATGTTGTGACATGCATATTTGGCTCTAGACTGGATTGAATCTTAACGCTCAAAAAAGAGTTTATGGAAAGTATACCAGTTGTACTGTAAGGCTGTACTTTGTGTGGGGGTATAGCTCAGTGGTAGAGCATTTGACTGCAGATCAAGAGGTCCCCAGTTCAACTCTGGGTGCCCCCTTAAATCCTTCGTCCTAATCATCGCAATTGTCTCTATTCTGCATTCAATCCTGCTCAATAACCAAAATTGACTTTGTGACAAACACATAGTTTGTAATCATCGAAGGACAAGCAGGGGTATAGTTCTGTCTTAAAGCAATTGACTGCAGATCAAGAGCGTCCCAGTATAACTTTGGACGTAGATAGGATCTTGAAATATTTCACACTAACCTCTATTATATTCTATAAAACGGGCAAGCTGGGGTTTATGGAAAATATACAGTTTGTAATGTATGGATAGTCTTTACTGTCGGGGGTATAGCTCAGTGGCAGAGCATTTGACTGCAGATCAAGAGGTCCCCAGTTCAACTCTGGGTGCCCCCTCACCAACATGTTGTGACATGCATATTTGGCTCTAGACTGGATTGAATCTTAACACTCAAAAAAGAGTTTATGGAAAGTATACCAGTTGTACTGTAAGGCTGTACTTTGTGTGGGGGTATAGCTCAGTGGTAGAGCATTTGACTGCAGATCAAGAGGTCCCCAGTTCAACTCTGGGTGCCCCCTTAAATCCTTCGTCCTAATCATCGCAATTGTCTCTATTCTGCATTCAATCCTGCTCAATAACCAAAATTGACTTTGTGACAAACACATAGTTTGTAATCATCGAAGGACAAGCAGGGGTATAGTAATGTCTTAAAGCAATTGACTGCAGATCAAGAGCGTCCCAGTATAACTTTGGACGTAGATAGGATTTTGAAATATTTCACACTAACCTCTATTATATTCTATAAAACGGGCAAGCTGGGGTTTATGGAAAATATACAGTTTGTAATGTATGGATAGTCTTTACTGTCGGGGGTATAGCTCAGTGGCAGAGCATTTGACTGCAGATCAAGAGGTCCCCAGTTCAACTCTGGGTGCCCCCTCACCAACATGTTGTGACATGCATATTTGGCTCTAGACTGGATTGAATCTTAACACTCAAAAAAGAGTTTATGAAAAGTATACCAGTTGTACTGTAAGGCTGTACTTTGTGTGGGGGTATAGCTCAGTGGTAGAGCATTTGACTGCAGATCAAGAGGTCCCCAGTTCAACTCTGGGTGCCCCCTTAAATCCTTTGTCCTAATCATCGGAATTGTCTCTAGTCTGCATTCAATCCTTCTCAATAACCAAAATTGACTTTGTGACAAACACATAGTTTGTAATCATCGAAGGACAGTTAGTACAAGTAGCAGTATAGTTCTGTCTTAAAGCATTTGACTGCATATCAAGAGCGTCCCAGTATAACTTTGAACGTAGATAGGATTTTGAAATATTTAACACTAACCTCTAGGGTTGTCCGATATTGGCTTTTTTACCGATAACCGATATACCGATATTGTCCAACTCTTAATTACCGATACCGATATCAACCGATACCGATATATGCGGGGATTATTGTGATTAGGGTAAGCTCAAATTTCATATCACACACACCATATACAGTAAGAACTCCTGTAACTTATTTATAAAGCAAAAAAAAAAAAAAAAAAAAAAAAATTTTTTTTTTTTTTCAAAAACCGATACCGATATTTTCCCGATATCAATTTTTATGCTAATATCGGCCGATAATATCGGGAGGCCGATAAAATCGGACATCCCTACTAACCTCTATTATATTCTATACAAA
This sequence comes from Gymnoscopelus microlampas, assembly GCF_963454915.1. Taxonomy (NCBI): domain Eukaryota; kingdom Metazoa; phylum Chordata; class Actinopteri; order Myctophiformes; family Myctophidae; genus Gymnoscopelus; species Gymnoscopelus microlampas. Next base: position 23,055,551 of record NC_139941.1, read on the forward strand.
GGGCAAACTGGGGTTTATGGAAAATATACAGTTTGTAATGTATGGATAGTCTTTACTGTCGGGGGTATAGCTCAGTGGCAGAGCATTTGACTGCAGAACAAGAGGTCTCCAGTTCAACTCTGGGTGCCCCCTCACCAACATGTTGTGACATGCATATTTGGCTCTAGACTGGATTGAATCTTAACGCTCAAAAAAGAGTTTATGGAAAGTATACCAGTTGTACTGTAAGGCTGTACTTTGTGTGGGGGTATAGCTCAGTGGTAGAGCATTTGACTGCAGATCAAGAGGTCCCCAGTTCAACTCTGGGTGCCCCCTTAAATCCTTTGTCCTAATCATCGCAATTGTCTCTATTCTGCATTCAATCCTGCTCAATAACCAAAATTGACTTTGTGACAAACACATAGTTTGTAATCATCGAAGGACAAGCAGGGGTATAGTTCTGTCTTAAAGCAATTGACTGCAGATCAAGAGCGTCCCAGTATAACTTTGGACGTAGATAGGATCTTGAAATATTTCACACTAACCTCTATTATATTCTATAAAACGGGCAAGCTGGGGTTTATGGAAAATATACAGTTTGTAATGTATGGATAGTCTTTACTGTCGGGGGTATAGCTCAGTGGCAGAGCATTTGACTGCAGATCAAGAGGTCCCCAGTTCAACTCTGGGTGCCCCCTCACCAACATGTTGTGACATGCATATTTGGCTCTAGACTGGATTGAATCTTAACACTCAAAAAAGAGTTTATGGAAAGTATACCAGTTGTACTGTAAGGCTGTACTTTGTGTGGGGGTATAGCTCAGTGGTAGAGCATTTGACTGCAGATCAAGAGGTCCCCAGTTCAACTCTGGGTGCCCCCTTAAATCCTTCGTCCTAATCATCGCAATTGTCTCTATTCTGCATTCAATCCTGCTCAATAACCAAAATGGACTTTGTGACAAACACATAGTTTGTAATCATCGAAGGACAAGCAGGGGTATAGTTCTGTCTTAAAGCAATTGACTGCAGATCAAGAGCGTCCCAGTATAACTTTGGACGTAGATAGGATTTTGAAATATTTCACACTAACCTCTATTATATTCTATAAAACGGGCAAGCTGGGGTTTATGGAAAATATACAGTTTGTAATGTATGGATAGTCTTTACTGTCGGGGGTATAGCTCAGTGGCAGAGCATTTGACTGCAGATCAAGAGGTCCCCAGTTCAACTCTGGGTGCCCCCTCACCAACATGTTGTGACATGCATATTTGGCTCTAGACTGGATTGAATCTTAACGCTCAAAAAATAGTTTATGGAAAGTATACCAGTTGTACTGTAAGGCTGTACTTTGTGTGGGGGTATAGCTCAGTGGTAGAGCATTTGACTGCAGATCAAGAGGTCCCCAGTTCAACTCTGGGTGCCCCCTTAAGTCTTTTGCCCTAATCATCGGAATTGACTCTAGTCGGCATTCAACCCTGCTGAATAACCAAAATTGACTTCATGACAAACACATAGTTTGTAATCATATAAGGACAGTCAACACAAGCGGGGGTATAGTTCTTTCTTAAGCATTTGACTGCAGATCAAGAGCGTTCCAGTATAACTTTGGACGTAGACAGGATATTGAAATATTTAACACTAAAATCTATTGTATTCTATACAACGGGCAAACTGGGGTTTATGGAAAATATACAGTGTGTAATGTATGGATAGTCTTTACTGTCGGGGGTATAGCTCAGTGGCAGAGCATTTGACTGCAGATCAAGAGGTCCCCAGTTCAACTCTGGGTGCCCCCTCACCAACATGTTGTGACATGCATATTTGGCTCTAGACTGGATTGAATCTTAACACTCAAAAAAGAGTTTATGGAAAGTATACCAGTTGTACTGTAAGGCTGTACTTTGTGTGGGGGTATAGCTCAGTGGTAGAGCATTTGACTGCAGATCAAGAGGTCCCCAGTTCAACTCTGGGTGCCCCCTTAAATCCTTTGTCCTAATCGTCGGAATTGTCTCTAGTCTGCATTCAATCCTTCTCAATAACCAAAATTGACTTTGTGACAAACACATAGTTTGTAATCATCGAAGGACAGTTAGTACAAGTAGCAGTATAGTTCTGTCTTAAAGCATTTGACTGCATATCAAGAGCGTCCCAGTATAACTTTGAACGTAGATAGGATTTTGAAATATTTAACACTAACCTCTATTATATTCTATACAAAGGGCAAACTGGGGTTTATGGAAAATATACAGTTTGTAATGTATGGATAGTCTTTACTGTCGGGGGTATAGCTCAGTGGCAGAGCATTTGACTGCAGATCAAGAGGTCCCCAGTTCAACTCTGGGTGCCCCCTCACCAACATGTTGTGACATGCATATTTGGCTCTAGACTGGATTGAATCTTAACGCTCAAAAAAGAGTTTATGGAAAGTATACCAGTTGTACTTTAAGGCTGTACTTTGTGTGGGGGTATAGCTCAGTGGTAGAGCATTTGACTGCAGATCAAGAGGTCCCCAGTTCAACTCTGGGTGCCCCCTTAAATCCTTCGTCCTAATCATCGCAATTGTCTCTATTCTGCATTCAATCCTGCTCAATAACCAAAATTGACTTTGTGACAAACACATAGTTTGTAATCATCGAAGGACAAGCAGGGGTATAGTTCTGTCTTAAAGCAATTGACTGCAGATCAAGAGCGTCCCAGTATAACTTTGGACGTAGATAGGATTTTGAAATATTTCACACTAACCTCTATTATATTCTATAAAACGGGCAAGCTGGGGTTTATGGAAAATATACAGTTTGTAATGTATGGATAGTCTTTACTGTCAGGGGTATAGCTCAGTGGCAGAGCATTTGACTGCAGATCAAGAGGTCCCCAGTTCAACTCTGGGTGCCCCCTCACCAACATGTTGTGACATGCATATTTGGCTCTAGACTGGATTGAATCTTAACACTCAAAAAAGAGTTCATGGAAAGTATACCAGTTGTACTGTAAGGCTGTACTTTGTGTGGGGGTATAGCTCAGTGGTAGAGCATTTGACTGCAGATCAAGAGGTCCCCAGTTCAACTCTGGGTGCCCCCTTAAATCCTTTGTCCTAATCGTCGGAATTTTCTCTAGTCTGCATTCAATCCTTCTCAATAACCAAAATTGACTTTGTGACAAACACATAGTTTGTAATCATCGAAGGACAGTTAGTACAAGTAGCAGTATAGTTCTGTCTTAAAGCATTTGACTGCATATCAAGAGCGTCCCAGTATAACTTTGAACGTAGATAGGATTTTGAAATATTTAACACTAACCTCTATTATATTCTATGCAAAGGGCAAACTGGGGTTTATGGAAAATATACAGTTTGTAATGTATGGATAGTCTTTACTGTCGGGGGTATAGCTCAGTGGCAGAGCATTTGACTGCAGATCAAGAGGTCCCCAGTTCAACTCTGGGTGCCCCCTCACCAACATGTTGTGACATGCATATTTGGCTCTAGACTGGATTGAATCTTAACGCTCAAAAAAGAGTTTATGGAAAGTATACCAGTTGTACTGTAAGGCTGTACTTTGTGTGGGGGTATAGCTCAGTGGTAGAGCATTTGACTGCAGATCAAGAGGTCCCCAGTTCAACTCTGGGTGCCCCCTTAAATCCTTCGTCCTAATCATCGCAATTGTCTCTATTCTGCATTCAATCCTGCTCAATAACCAAAATTGACTTTGTGACAAACACATAGTTTGTAATCATCGAAGGACAAGCAGGGGTATAGTTCTGTCTTAAAGCAATTGACTGCAGATCAAGAGCGTCCCAGTATAACTTTGGACGTAGATAGGATTTTGAAATATTTCACACTAACCTCTATTATATTCTATAAAACGGGCAAGCTGGGGTTTATGGAAAATATACAGTTTGTAATGTATGGATAGTCTTTACTGTCGGGGGTATAGCTCAGTGGCAGAGCATTTGACTGCAGATCAAGAGGTCCCCAGTTCAACTCTGGGTGCCCCCTCACCAACATGTTGTGACATGCATATTTGGCTCTAGACTGGATTGAATCTTAACGCTCAAAAAAGAGTTTATGGAAAGTATACCAGTTGTACTGTAAGGCTGTACTTTGTGTGGGGGTATAGCTCAGTGGTAGAGCATTTGACTGCAGATCAAGAGGTCCCCAGTTCAACTCTGGGTGCCCCCTTAAGTCTTTTGCCCTAATCATCGGAATTGACTCTAGTCTGCATTCAATCCTGCTGAATAACCAAAATTGACTTCATGACAAACACATAGTTTGTAATCATATAAGGACAGTCAACACAAGCGGGGGTATAGTTCTTTCTTAAAGCATTTGACTGCAGATCAAGAGCGTTCCAGTATAACTTTGGACGTAGACAGGATATTGAAATATTTAACACTAAAATCTATTGTATTCTATACAACGGGCAAACTGGGGTTTATGGAAAATATACAGTGTGTAATGTATGGATAGTCTTTACTGTCGGGGGTATAGCTCAGTGGCAGAGCATTTGACTGCAGATCAAGAGGTCCCCAGTTCAACTCTGGGTGCCCCCTCACCAACATGTTGTGACATGCATATTTGGCTCTAGACTGGATTGAATCTTAACACTCAAAAAAGAGTTTATGGAAAGTATACCAGTTGTACTGTAAGGCTGTACTTTGTGTGGGGGTATAGCTCAGTGGTAGAGCATTTGACTGCAGATCAAGAGGTCCCCAGTTCAACTCTGGGTGCCCCCTTAAATCCTTTGTCCTAATCGTCGGAATTGTCTCTAGTCTGCATTCAATCCTTCTCAATAACCAAAATTGACTTTGTGACAAACACATAGTTTGTAATCATCGAAGGACAGTTAGTACAAGTAGCAGTATAGTTCTGTCTTAAAGCATTTGACTGCATATCAAGAGCGTCCCAGTATAACTTTGAACGTAGATAGGATTTTGAAATATTTAACACTAACCTCTATTATATTCTATACAAAGGGCAAACTGGGGTTTATGGAAAATATACAGTTTGTAATGTATGGATAGTCTTTACTGTCGGGGTATAGCTCAGTGGCAGAGCATTTGACTGCAGATCAAGAGGTCCCCAGTTCAACTCTGGGTGCCCCCTCACCAACATGTTGTGACATGCATATTTGGCTCTAGACTGGATTGAATCTTAACGCTCAAAAAAGAGTTTATGGAAAGTATACCAGTTGTACTGTAAGGCTGTACTTTGTGTGGGGGTATAGCTCAGTGGTAGAGCATTTGACTGCAGATCAAGAGGTCCCCAGTTCAACTCTGGGTGCCCCCTTAAATCCTTCGTCCTAATCATCGCAATTGTCTCTATTCTGCATTCAATCCTGCTCAATAACCAAAATTGACTTTGTGACAAACACATAGTTTGTAATCATCGAAGGACAAGCAGGGGTATAGTTCTGTCTTAAAGCAATTGACTGCAGATCAAGAGCGTCCCAGTATAACTTTGGACGTAGATAGGATTTTGAAATATTTCACACTAACCTCTATTATATTCTATAAAACGGGCAAGCTGGGGTTTATGGAAAATATACAGTTTGTAATGTATGGATAGTCTTTACTGTCGGGGGTATAGCTCAGTGGCAGAGCATTTGACTGCAGATCAAGAGGTCCCCAGTTCAACTCTGGGTGCCCCCTCACCAACATGTTGTGACATGCATATTTGGCTCTAGACTGGATTGAATCTTAACACTCAAAAAAGAGTTCATGGAAAGTATACCAGTTGTACTGTAAGGCTGTACTTTGTGTGGGGGTATAGCTCAGTGGTAGAGCATTTGACTGCAGATCAAGAGGTCCCCAGTTCAACTCTGGGTGCCCCCTTAAATCCTTTGTCCTAATCGTCGGAATTTTCTCTAGTCTGCATTCAATCCTTCTCAATAACCAAAATTGACTTTGTGACAAACACATAGTTTGTAATCATCGAAGGACAGTTAGTACAAGTAGCAGTATAGTTCTGTCTTAAAGCATTTGACTGCATATCAAGAGCGTCCCAGTATAACTTTGAACGTAGATAGGATTTTGAAATATTTAACACTAACCTCTATTATATTCTATGCAAAGGGCAAACTGGGGTTTATGGAAAATATACAGTTTGTAATGTATGGATAGTCTTTACTGTCGGGGGTATAGCTCAGTGGCAGAGCATTTGACTGCAGATCAAGAGGTCCCCAGTTCAACTCTGGGTGCCCCCTTACCAACATGTTGTGACATGCATATTTGGCTCTAGACTGGATTGAATCTTAACGCTCAAAAAAGAGTTTATGGAAAGTATACCAGTTGTACTGTAAGGCTGTACTTTGTGTGGGGGTATAGCTCAGTGGTAGAGCATTTGACTGCAGATCAAGAGGTCCCCAGTTCAACTCTGGGTGCCCCCTTAAATCCTTCGTCCTAATCATCGCAATTGTCTCTATTCTGCATTCAACCCTGCTCAATAACCAAAATTGACTTTGTGACAAACACATAGTTTGTAATCATCGAAGGACAAGCAGGGGTATAGTTCTGTCTTAAAGCAATTGACTGCAGATCAAGAGCGTCCCAGTATAACTTTGGACGTAGATAGGATTTTGAAATATTTCACACTAACCTCTATTATATTCTATAAAACGGGCAAGCTGGGGTTTATGGAAAATATACAGTTTGTAATGTATGGATAGTCTTTACTGTCGGGGGTATAGCTCAGTGGCAGAGCATTTGACTGCAGATCAAGAGGTCCCCAGTTCAACTCTGGGTGCCCCCTCACCAACATGTTGTGACATGCATATTTGGCTCTAGACTGGATTGAATCTTAACGCTCAAAAAAGAGTTTATGGAAAGTATACCAGTTGTACTGTAAGGCTGTACTTTGTGTGGGGGTATAGCTCAGTGGTAGAGCATTTGACTGCAGATCAAGAGGTCCCCAGTTCAACTCTGGGTGCCCCTTTAAGTCTTTTGCCCTAATCATCGGAATTGACTCTAGTCTGCATTCAATCCTGCTGAATAACCAAAATTGACTTCATGACAAACACATAGTTTGTAATCATATAAGGACAGTCAACACAAGCGGGGGTATAGTTCTTTCTTAAAGCATTTGACTGCAGATCAAGAGCGTTCCAGTATAACTTTGGACGTAGACAGGATATTGAAATATTTAACACTAAAATCTATTGTATTCTATACAACGGGCAAACTGGGGTTTATGGAAAATATACAGTGTGTAATGTATGGATAGTCTTTACTGTCGGGGGTATAGCTCAGTGGCAGAGCATTTGACTGCAGATCAAGAGGTCCCCAGTTCAACTCTGGGTGCCCCCTCACCAACATGTTGTGACATGCATATTTGGCTCTAGACTGGATTGAATCTTAACACTCAAAAAAGAGTTTATGGAAAGTATACCAGTTGTACTGTAAGGCTGTACTTTGTGTGGGGGTATAGCTCAGTGGTAGAGCATTTGACTGCAGATCAAGAGGTCCCCAGTTCAACTCTGGGTGCCCCCTTAAATCCTTTGTCCTAATCGTCGGAATTGTCTCTAGTCTGCATTCAATCCTTCTCAATAACCAAAATTGACTTTGTGACAAACACATAGTTTGTAATCATCGAAGGACAGTTAGTACAAGTAGCAGTATAGTTCTGTCTTAAAGCATTTGACTGCATATCAAGAGCGTCCCAGTATAACTTTGAACGTAGATAGGATTTTGAAATATTTAACACTAACCTCTATTATATTCTATACAAAGGGCAAACTGGGGTTTATGGAAAATATACAGTTTGTAATGTATGGATAGTCTTTACTGTCGGGGTATAGCTCAGTGGCAGAGCATTTGACTGCAGATCAAGAGGTCCCCAGTTCAACTCTGGGTGCCCCCTCACCAACATGTTGTGACATGCATATTTGGCTCTAGACTGGATTGAATCTTAACGCTCAAAAAAGAGTTTATGGAAAGTATACCAGTTGTACTGTAAGGCTGTACTTTGTGTGGGGGTATAGCTCAGTGGTAGAGCATTTGACTGCAGATCAAGAGGTCCCCAGTTCAACTCTGGGTGCCCCCTTAAATCCTTCGTCCTAATCATCGCAATTGTCTCTATTCTGCATTCAATCCTGCTCAATAACCAAAATTGACTTTGTGACAAACACATAGTTTGTAATCATCGAAGGACAAGCAGGGGTATAGTTCTGTCTTAAAGCAATTGACTGCAGATCAAGAGCGTCCCAGTATAACTTTGGACGTAGATAGGATTTTGAAATATTTCACACTAACCTCTATTATATTCTATAAAACGGGCAAGCTGGGGTTTATGGAAAATATACAGTTTGTAATGTATGGATAGTCTTTACTGTCGGGGGTATAGCTCAGTGGCAGAGCATTTGACTGCAGATCAAGAGGTCCCCAGTTCAACTCTGGGTGCCCCCTCACCAACATGTTGTGACATGCATATTTGGCTCTAGACTGGATTGAATCTTAACACTCAAAAAAGAGTTCATGGAAAGTATACCAGTTGTACTGTAAGGCTGTACTTTGTGTGGGGGTATAGCTCAGTGGTAGAGCATTTGACTGCAGATCAAGAGGTCCCCAGTTCAACTCTGGGTGCCCCCTTAAATCCTTTGTCCTAATCGTCGGAATTTTCTCTAGTCTGCATTCAATCCTTCTCAATAACCAAAATTGACTTTGTGACAAACACATAGTTTGTAATCATCGAAGGACAGTTAGTACAAGTAGCAGTATAGTTCTGTCTTAAAGCATTTGACTGCATATCAAGAGCGTCCCAGTATAACTTTGAACGTAGATAGGATTTTGAAATATTTAACACTAACCTCTATTATATTCTATACAAAGGGCAAACTGGGGTTTATGGAAAATATACAGTTTGTAATGTATGGATAGTCTTTACTGTCGGGGTATAGCTCAGTGGCAGAGCATTTGACTGCAGATCAAGAGGTCCCCAGTTCAACTCTGGGTGCCCCCTCACCAACATGTTGTGACATGCATATTTGGCTCTAGACTGGATTGAATCTTAACGCTCAAAAAAGAGTTTATGGAAAGTATACCAGTTGTACTGTAAGGCTGTACTTTGTGTGGGGGTATAGCTCAGTGGTAGAGCATTTGACTGCAGATCAAGAGGTCCCCAGTTCAACTCTGGGTGCCCCCTTAAATCCTTCGTCCTAATCATCGCAATTGTCTCTATTCTGCATTCAATCCTGCTCAATAACCAAAATTGACTTTGTGACAAACACATAGTTTGTAATCATCGAAGGACAAGCAGGGGTATAGTTCTGTCTTAAAGCAATTGACTGCAGATCAAGAGCGTCCCAGTATAACTTTGGACGTAGATAGGATTTTGAAATATTTCACACTAACCTCTATTATATTCTATAAAACGGGCAAGCTGGGGTTTATGGAAAATATACAGTTTGTAATGTATGGATAGTCTTTACTGTCGGGGGTATAGCTCAGTGGCAGAGCATTTGACTGCAGATCAAGAGGTCCCCAGTTCAACTCTGGGTGCCCCCTCACCAACATGTTGTGACATGCATATTTGGCTCTAGACTGGATTGAATCTTAACGCTCAAAAAAGAGTTTATGGAAAGTATACCAGTTGTACTGTAAGGCTGTACTTTGTGTGGGGGTATAGCTCAGTGGTAGAGCATTTGACTGCAGATCAAGAGGTCCCCAGTTCAACTCTGGGTGCCCCCTTAAGTCTTTTGCCCTAATCATCGGAATTGACTCTAGTCTGCATTCAATCCTGCTGAATAACCAAAATTGACTTCATGACAAACACATAGTTTGTAATCATATAAGGACAGTCAACACAAGCGGGGGTATAGTTCTTTCTTAAAGCATTTGACTGCAGATCAAGAGCGTTCCAGTATAACTTTGGACGTAGACAGGATATTGAAATATTTAACACTAAAATCTATTGTATTCTATACAACGGGCAAACTGGGGTTTATGGAAAATATACAGTGTGTAATGTATGGATAGTCTTTACTGTCGGGGGTATAGCTCAGTGGCAGAGCATTTGACTGCAGATCAAGAGGTCCCCAGTTCAACTCTGGGTGCCCCCTCAACAGCATGTTGTGACATGCATATTTGGCTCTAGACTGGATTGAATCTTAACACTCAAAAAAGAGTTTATGGAAAGTATACCAGTTGTACTGTAAGGCTTTACTTTGTGTGGGGGTATAGCTCAGTGGTAGAGCATTTGACTGCAGATCAAGAGGTCCCCAGTTCAACTCTGGGTGCCCCCTTAAATCCTTTGTCCTAATCGTCGGAATTGTCTCTAGTCTGCATTCAATCCTTCTCAATAACCAAAATTGACTTTGTGACAAACACATATTTTGTAATCATCGAAGGACAGCTAGTACAAGTAGCAGTATAGTTCTGTCTTAAAGCATTTGACTGCATATCAAGAGCGTCCCAGTATAACTTTGAACGTAGATAGGATTTTGAAATATTTAACACTAACCTCTATTATATTCTATACAAAGGGCAAACTGGGGTTTATGGAAAATATACAGTTTGTAATGTATGGATAGTCTTTACTGTCGGGGGTGTAGCTCAGTGGCAGAGCATTTGACTGCAGATCAAGAGGTCCCCAGTTCAACTCTGGGTGCCCCCTCACCAACATGTTGTGACATGCATATTTGGCTCTAGACTGGATTGAATCTTAACGCTCAAAAAAGAGTTTATGGAAAGTATACCAGTTGTACTGTAAGGCTGTACTTTGTGTGGGGGTATAGCTCAGTGGTAGAGCATTTGACTGCAGATCAAGAGGTCCCCAGTTCAACTCTGGGTGCCCCCTTAAATCCTTCGTCCTAATCATCGCAATTGTCTCTATTCTGCATTCAATCCTGCTCAATAACCAAAATTGACTTTGTGACAAACACATAGTTTGTAATCATCGAAGGACAAGCAGGGGTATAGTTCTGTCTTAAAGCAATTGACTGCAGATCAAGAGCGTCCCAGTATAACTTTGGACGTAGATAGGATTTTGAAATATTTCACACTAACCTCTATTATATTCTATAAAACGGGCAAGCTGGGGTTTATGGAAAATATACAGTTTGTAATGTATGGATAGTCTTTACTGTCGGGGGTATAGCTCAGTGGCAGAGCATTTGACTGCAGATCAAGAGGTCCCCAGTTCAACTCTGGGTGCCCCCTCACCAACATGTTGTGACATGCATATTTGGCTCTAGACTGGATTGAATCTTAACGCTCAAAAAAGAGTTTATGGAAAGTATACCAGTTGTACTGTAAGGCTGTACTTTGTGTGGGGGTATAGCTCAGTGGTAGAGCATTTGACTGCAGATCAAGAGGTCCCCAGTTCAACTCTGGGTGCCCCCTTAAGTCTTTTGCCCTAATCATCGGAATTGACTCTAGTCTGCATTCAATCCTGCTGAATAACCAAAATTGACTTAATAAACACATAGTTTGTAATCATATAAGGACAGTCAACACAAGCGGGGGTATAGTTCTTTCTTAAAGCATTTGACTGCAGATCAAGAGCGTTCCAGTATAACTTTGGACGTAGACAGGATATTGAAATATTTAACACTAAAATCTATTGTATTCTATACAACGGGCAAACTGGGGTTTATGGAAAATATATGTGAACAGGGCCGAAATTGTATCACATTTGACTTGCAATTTGTTTGTACTATTGCACTCTTCTCCTTTAATAAATAATCCAGAATAAAACTCACAACAATAAAATATAAATGCACAATAAAGTGCTGGGTGCGTAATTACTGTGAGTCCTATCTGAACTAATTGTTTGTCGACTACGCCACTTTTGTTATAGAGGGAAGTCCCCTTTGAATACACTTTAACTTCTTCTTCAGGCTTTCACAGGTTCGAGGTTAACTGGTAAGTTTCAATACTTTTGGTTTTGAGAATACAACACTGGCATGAGAATATCCCTTTAAGAAACTGGACACGAATACAGTGTATCAAAAAAAAGGTAAGTCATATTTATTGGGTCCCTAATACATTGGCTTCTGTGCCTTAAAAACAATCAAATAAACACTATACTAATAAAACCTATATAAACATACAAAACACAATTAATCTACACAACAACTATAAAATAAATTATAAAGTTGTGCAAATTACGCGGGGCTTAATCACAAGGGTTCCTTAGCATGGGGGGTTTCTGTGCAACAAATACTTTTCAAGTAAAGTGCTGTGCCAATAAAGTGCTTCAAGATACTCAACACGGTTTGTTCAGGGGTAATGCTGCATGTCCATATATGGGGGTAAGATGGGAAAGGGTTTGAGGCCAGTCGTCTTCTTCTTCTCTCTTCTTTCTCTCCGCCTGCAATTATAGAGATCTAGACCAGTTCACTGTGCATTTACACGATACATTTGCGTTGTCTCAGGCAGTGGTTATACAGGGATTCAACGTTGCTTGTTCGAATACTCACTCGCCAGCCAGGTTTTTACACCTGGCGCTGAGTTGGTTGCGTATGCAACGTTATCGCCACTTTCCAGTCTCAGCGCTCCTCATGTGGTCTGGTCTCACTCGCCTCTTCCTCCCCTTCGGTTCGATCGCTTTCTCCTCTTGGTTTCTCCTTTGAATGTAGGCACACCTCGGCTTCCAAACTCCTAGGTGGCTGGTATGTCTACTTCATCTATGCACTCCTCTACTCCGTGTCTCGGCACAACCTTCCCCTCTGCTGTCCTTCTCCTCACTGACGCCTCTGTCACTTGGGTGCTCTGTTCTCCCTTTCAAACGGTCCCGCCTCCGCTTTTGTACCTGCCAAACCACACCTCCCTCTTCTTTCATTTGTCCGTGGTGACAGTCTGTCTGGGGACATTGGCCATGACCGTGGCCTTGGGCGTGACCGCGTGACTGCCGCTCTGCCACTCAATGTCTCTCAATACCTGTGACCAGGGGATCATGGGGAAAACAATTATAAACAATACAGTGCGTAATAATAATTGGTACAAAAATAATAAGATGGTGGGGTTAAATGAGGCAATTATACACATTAAGCACCAATAAAAACAAATTACAAAAGTTTTAAGAACCCCTCATTTCACCCTTGTCACATATACAGTGTGTAATGTATGGATAGTCTTTACTGTCGGGGGTATAGCTCAGTGGCAGAGCATTTGACTGCAGATCAAGAGGTCCCCAGTTCAACTCTGGGTGCCCCCTCACCAACATGTTGTGACATGCATATTTGGCTCTAGACTGGATTGAAACTTAACACTCAAAAAATAGTTTATGGAAAGTATACCAGTTGTACTGTAAGGCTGTACTTTGTGTGGGGGTATAGCTCAGTGGTAGAGCATTTGACTGCAGATCAAGAGGTCCCCAGTTCAACTCTGGGTGCCCCCTTAAATCCTTTGTCCTAATCGTCGGAATTGTCTCTAGTCTGCATTCAATCCTTCTCAATAACCAAAATTGACTTTGTGACAAACACATAGTTTGTAATCATCGAAGGACAGTTAGTACAAGTAGCAGTATAGTTCTGTCTTAAAGCATTTGACTGCATATCAAGAGCGTCCCAGTATAACTTTGAACGTAGATAGGATTTTGAAATATTTAACACTAACCTCTATTATATTCTATACAAAGGGCAAACTGGGGTTTATGGAAAATATACAGTTTGTAATGTATGGATAGTCTTTACTGTCGGGGGTATAGCTCAGTGGCAGAGCATTTGACTGCAGATCAAGAAGTCCCCAGTTCAACTCTGGGTGCCCCCTCACCAACATGTTGTGACATGCATATTTGGCTCTAGACTGGATTGAATCTTAACGCTCAAAAAAGAGTTTATGGAAAGTATACCAGTTGTACTCTAAGGCTGTACTTTGTGTGGGGGTATAGCTCAGTGGTAGAGCATTTGACTGCAGATCAAGAGGTCCCCAGTTCAACTCTGGGTGCCCCCTTAAATCCTTCGTCCTAATCATCGCAATTGTCTCTATTCTGCATTCAATCCTGCTCAATAACCAAAATTGACTTTGAGACAAACACATAGTTTGTAATCATCGAAGGACAAGTAGGAGTATAGTTCTGTCTTAAAGCAATTGACTGCAGATCAAGAGCGTCCCAGTATAACTTTGGACCTAGATAGGATTTTGAAATATTTCACACTAACCTCTATTATATTCTATAAAACGGGCAAGCTGGGGTTTATGGAAAATATACATTTTGTAATGTATGGCGAGTCTGTACTGTCGGGGGTATAGCTCAGTGGCAGAGCATTTGACTGCAGATCAAGAGGTCCCCAGTTCAACTCTGGGTGCCCCCTTAAGTCTTTTGCCCTAATCATCGGAATTGACTCTAGTCTGCATTCAATCCTGCTCAATAACCAAAATTGACTTTGTGACAAACACATAGTTTGTAATCATCGAAGGACAAGCAGGGGTATAGTTCTGTCTTAAAGCATTTGACTGCAGATCAAGAGCGTTCCAGTATAACTTTGGACGTAGACAGGATATTGAAATATTTAACACTAACCTCTATTATATTCTATACAAAGGGCAAACTGGGGTTTATGGAAAATATACAGTTTGTAATTAGGGGTGTGCCGATATATCGTCCCGCGATATATCGCGATACGTTTTCGCGACGATATGTATCGTTTTGGAAAAAAAATATATCGTTTTTGAAAAATGATTTTTCAAATGATTTACAATCATAATAATCAGGCATGCAAACGGCCCCGAAGTGAAAAGAGTGACAACATGTTTTTTTTTCGGGTCAGGTGTCATACTATTTGGATTCAAAACGGCTATTGTAGCTGAAAAGCTACAAGTTTGCATGTCTGAATAATGCAAAAACAGAATTATTTGTTTGCATTTTCTTTTTTTCTCCTCCATATATTTTCATAATAAAAAAAGTGCGTATCGTATCGTATCGAAATCGTATCGAAGTTGTGAGCCAAATATCGTATCGTATCGTTTCGTGAAATTAGTGTATCGGCACACCCCTATTTGTAATGTATAGATAGTCTTTACTGTCGGGGGTATAGCTCAGTGGCAGAGCATTTGACTGCAGATCAAGAGGTCCCCAGTTCAACTCTGGGTGCCCCCTCACCAACATGTTGTGACATTCATATTTGGCTCTAGACTGGTTTGAATCTTAACACTCAAAATAGAGTTAATGGAAAGTATACCAGTTGTACTGTAAGGCTGTACTTTGTGTGGGGGTATAGCTCAGTATTAGAGAATTTGACTGCAGATCAAGAGGTCCCCAGTTCAACTCTGGGTGCCCCCTTAAATCCTTTGTCCTAATCGTCGGAATTGTCTCTAGTCTGCATTCAATCCTATCAATAACCAAAATTGACTTTGTGACAAACACATAGTTTGTAATCATCGAAGGACAAGTAGGGGTATAGTTCTGTCTTAAAGCAATTGACTGCAGATCAAGAGCGTCCCAGTATAACTTTGGACCTAGATAGGATTTTGAAATATTTAACACTAACCTCAATAGACGGATTTCCGCGCGACGTCATCACAGAGCAGAATGCGCAATCTGCGCATGCCCGGGTGAAAGGCGCGTTCGAAAATACAGCCCTGAGCGGCAGTGAGCGCACTGGCCAATACAAACTAATAGGCGAGTGTGCTCCGGTGCGTAATTTCCAAACGCACCCATAGGCTTCCCCCTCCTCTGCGCGGTCATATAGGGAGGTTTCCTGTTAGTAAACATGAGAGGAATATGACCGCGCAGCTGCGGGGGGGAGCCTATGGGTGCGTTTGGAAATTACGCACCGGAGCACACTCGCCTATTAGTTTGTATTGGCCAGTGCGCTCACTGCCGCTCAGGGCTGTATTTTCGAACGCGCCTTCCCCCAGGCATGCGCAGATTGCGCATTCTGCTCTGTGATGACGTCGCGCGGAAATCCGTCTATTCCTCTCATGTTTACTAACAGGAAACCCGTCTATTATATTCTATACAACGGGCAAGCTGGGGTTTATGGAAAATATACATTTTGTAATGTATGGCGAGTCTGCACTGTCGGAGGTATAGCTCAGTGGCAGAGCATTTGACTGCAGATCAAGAGGTCCCCAGTTCAACTCAGGGTGCCCCCATAAGTCTTTTGCCCTAATCGTCGGAATTGACTCTAGTCTGCATTCAATCCTGCTCAATAACCAAAATTGACTTCATGACAAACACATAGTTTGTAATCATATAAGGACAGTCAACACAAGCGGGGGTGTAGTTCTTTCTTAAAGCATTTGACTGCAGATCAAGAGCGTTCCAGTATAACTTTGGACGTAGATAGGGTATTGAAATATTTAACACTAAAATCTATTATATTCTATACAACGGGCAAACTGGGGTTTATGGAAAATATACAGTGTGTAATGTATGGATAGTCTTTACTGTCGGGGGTATAGCTCAGTGGCAGAGCATTTGACTGCAGATCAAGAGGTTCCCAGTTCAGCTCTGGGTGCCCCCTCACCAACATGTTGTGACATGCATATTTGGCTCTAGACTGGATTGAATCTTAACGCTCAAAAAAGAGCTTATGGAAAGTATACCAGTTGTACTGTAAGGCTGTACTTTGTGTGGGGGTATAGCTCAGTGGTAGAGCATTTGACTGCAGATCAAGAGGTCCCCAGTTCAACTCTGGGTGCCCCCTTAAATCCTTTGTCCTAATCGTCGGAATTGTCTCTAGTCTGCATTCAATCCTTCTCAATAACCAAAATTGACTTCGTGACAAACACATAGTTTGTAATCATCGAAGGACAGTTAGTACAAGTAGCGGTATAGTTCTTTCTTAAAGCATTTGACTGCATATCAAGAGCGTCCCAGTATAACTTTGAACGTAGATTGGATTTTGAAATATTTAACACTAACCTCTATTATATTCTATACAAAGGGCAAACTGGGGTTTATGGAAAATATACAGTTTGTAATGTATGGATAGTCTTTACTGTCGGGGGTATAGCTCAGTGGCAGAGCATTTGACTGCAGATCAAGAGGTCCCCAGTTCAACTCTGGGTGCCCCCTCACCAACATGTTGTGACATGCATATTTGGCTCTAGACTGGATTGAATCTTAACGCTCAAAAAAGAGTTTATGGAAAGTATACCAGTTTTACTGTAAGGCTGTACTTTCTGTGGGGGTATAGCTCAGTGGTAGAGCATTTGACTGCAGATCAAGAGGTCCCCAGTTCAACTCTGGGTGCCCCCTTAAATCCTTCGTCCTAATCATCGCAATTGTCTCTATTCTGCATTCAATCCTGCTCAAAAAACAAAATTGACTTTGTGAGAAACACATAGTTTGTAATCATTGAAGGACAAGCAGGGGTATAGTTCTGTCTTAAAGCAATGGACCCTTCGCTAAACCCCACCCCAAAAGCGATTGTCCAGTGCCAGCTTAGCAACCGTTGTTAGCCTGGCATAGGTCTGGCAAGCTTTCGTCACCTGCCATAGCTGTCAATGTTATCGTCCGCACACACACAATCATTTCCAATATAATGGCAAGAATAGGAATACCACGATAACATAATGGTGACTATGAACCACGTACCCAAACCCGTTGGAGGCTACTTTTCCCAAGCTGAAATCTGCACTTAAACTGCAAGGCTTCATGGCTGTGTTGTTGAACACATACGCAGCCTAACTTACGTCGGGAAAGTTACACGATTCACTCGCCCAGGTGGTGTCAATAATAGGCTACTAATCACCGTAATCGTAACAAAATTCAGAATCACAGCGCTGCCTGTTTCGGATTCCGCACGTTAAAGTATATTAATTCATTTGTTCGTCTATTTGTTAACTGCTACTGCAGTCCCTGCGGTACATGAAAACTCCTGTTACAGTCAAGGATCACCTTCAACCTGGTGTTTGCACTTTCTCCATTTACGGTCCGTATATCTATATAAACGTTCAGATTTTAAATATAAAGTGCTTACCCCATGGCCACGGATGTTACAATTATGCACGGGACTCTCAAAATTACCCGTATATTCCGTATTGTTCAATGAAAAGCATTTTAATCCGATCAGTGGCCATTTTATCATAATGTATTCGAGTGCAATACACCTACCAACCGATAGGGTCACTCAGTTGAAAGCATATGGAGAAAATGGCCACCGATCAGATTAAAATGCTTTTTATTGAACAATACGGATTATACAGGTACTTCTGAGAGCCCGTATATACATGTAACATCCGTGGCCATGGGATAAGCACTTTATATTTGAAATATGAACGTTTATGTAGATGTACGGGCCATAAATGGAGAAAGTGCAAACACCAGGTTGAAGTTCATCCATGACGGTCGTGACAGTCGACCATCGTGTATCCATGGCTATTACTCCCTCTAACATTTCCCATGTTTTTAGTTTATTGAAATAATGTCATGCACATTTGTCCAGTGCATAGCCTACTGCAGGCCTTCTTGACTAGATTTAGAAGAGATTTTGAAGCTCTTGCTCCTGAAATGATCGATTATTTTTAAGGGGAAAAGCCATCATTTAACATGCAAGTCAATGGGTGAGAAGCAGAGATTGCCAGGCGCTGCCAGGCCTGGGTGTGACTAACTTCGCACCACCAGTCACAGAGTGGAGTGGGTGGGGCTTAGCGAAGGGTCCATTGACTGCAGATCAAGAGCGTCCCAATATAACTTTGGACCTAGATAGGATTTTGAAATATTTAACACTAACCTCTATTATATTCTATACAACGGGCAAGCTGGGGTTTATGGAAAATATACAGTTTGTAATGTATGGATAGTCTTTACTGTCGGGGGTATAGCTCAGTGGCAGAGCATTTGACTGCAGATCAAGAGGTCCCCAGTTCAACTCTGGGTGCCCCCTCACCAACATGTTGTGACAGGCATATTTGGCTCTAGACTGGATTGAATCTTAACGCTCAAAAAAGAGTTTATGGAAAGGATACCAGTTGTACTGTAAGGCTGCACTGTGTGTGGGGGTAGAGCATTTGACTGCAGATCAAGAGGTCCCCAGTTCAACTCTGGATGCCCCCTTAAATCCTTTGTCCTAATCATCGGAATTGTCTCTAGTCTGCATTCAATCCTACTCAATAACCAAAATTGACTTTGTGACAAACACATAGTTTGTAATCATCGAAGGACAAGTAGGAGTATAGTTCTGTCTTAAAGCAATTGACTGCAGATCAAGAGCGTCCCAGTATAACTTTGGACCTAGATAGGATTTTGAAATATTTAACACTAACCTCTATTATATTCTATACAAAGGGCAAACTGGGGTTTATGGAAAATATACAGTTTGTAATGTATGGATAGTCTTTACTGTCGGGGGTATAGCTCAGTGGCAGAGCATTTGACTGCAGATCAAGAGGTCCCCAGTTCAACTCTGGGTGCCCCCTTACCAACATGTTGTGACATGCATATTTGGCTTTAGACTGGATTGAATCTTAACGCTCAAAAAATAGTTCATGGAAAGTATACCAGTTGTACTGTAAGGCTGTACTTTGTGTGGGGGTATAGCTCAGTTGTAGAGCATTTGACTGCAGATCAAGAGGTCCCCAGTTTAACTCTGCGTGCCCCCTTAAATCCTTTGTCCTAATCGTCGGAATTGTCTCTAGTCTGCATTAAATCCTTCTCAATAACCAAAATTGACTTTGTGACAAACACATAGTTTGTAATGATCAAAGGACAGTTAGTACAAGTAGGGGTATAGTTCTGTCTTAAAGCATTTGACTGCAGATCAAGAACGTCCCATTATAACTTTGGACGTAGATAGGATTTTGAAATATTTAACACTAACCTCTATTATATTCTATACAAAGGGCAAACTGGGGTTTATGGAAAATAATATACAGTTTGTAATGTATGGATAGTCTTTACTGTCGGGGGTATAGCTCAGTGGCAGAGCATTTGACTGCAGATCAAGAGGTCCCCAGTTCAACTCTGGGTGCCCCCTCACCGACATGCATATTTGGCTCTAGACTGGATTGAATTTTAACACTCAAAAAATAGTTAATGGAAAGAATACCAGTTGAACTGTAAGGCTGCACTTTGCGTGGGGGTAGAGCATTTGACTGCAGATCAAGAGGTTCCCCGTTCAACTCTGGGTGCCCCCTCAAATCCAGTTAGTCCATGAGCCAGACAAGATTTCATTATCGAAAGAGTGGGCAAAACCATATCTATATTACATTTTTATAGGGTCAATATAAGTAAATACATATATGATATTATATGAAAATGACAACATTTTAAAAATAGTTATCATTATGAAACTTCCCCAGTTGATTACTTACATGAAGACAATGATTTATCGTATTACAAGTTTTCTGAAATTGTATATTTAAAAATGCAAATTAGGCATTAGGAAAATATGCCCGAATTTGCACAACTTTCCAGAATCAACATTGGACAAAGCCAGAGTCAACATTCTTATTTAATTTTGTTAAGATGTTGGAGTCAAAGGTTTTTAACAAGGGAATATTCAATATCTGGCTCAATTTTGGGTCTCTGGCTCATGGACTAAATGCCTAATTTGTATCTTTAAATATACCATTTCAGAAAACTTGTAATACGATAAATCATTGTCATCATGTAAGTAATCAACTGGGGAAGTTTCATCATGATAACTATTTTTTACATTTTGTCCTTTTTTCACCTGCTCCTGTGGAAAGGTTATCATATATTTATTTACTTATATTGACCCTATAAACAATTTAATATAGGTATGGTTTTGTCCACTCTTTCGATAATCATTGCTCAATTTTGGGGCTCTGGCTCATGGACTAAGTGTCCTAAATTAGGGAATTGTCTCTATTTTGCATTCAATCCTACTCAATAAACAGAATTGACTAAATGAAAAACACAGTTTTTGGGCGGTGCTATAACCGCCCCTATATGTGAGGTTTGGACATCGACATTCGCTGCACTGTGATTGGCAACCATTGTACCCCCCTAACCCTGCACCGTGATTGGCCACCATTGTACACCCCTAACCCCTACACATTCAATGCAAATCTATACTTTTCTTTAAGTGAGCTTCCATCGACATTCGCTGCACTGTGATTGGCCACCATTGTACCCCCCTAACCCTGCACCATGATTGGCCACCCTTGTACACCCCTAACCCCTACACACTCTATTCAGGACTGTGATTGGCTAGTGAAACACATGACACATGTGCATAGCCCTATAAATAGGACTAAGCACTTAAAAAAACACATTTATGGTTTTTGGGCGGTGTAGCCGCCCCTATATGTGAGGTTGGGACATTGACATTTGCTGCACTGTGATTGGCCACCCATTGTACCCCCCTAACCCTGCACTGTGATTGGCCACCCATTGTACACCCCTAACCCCTACACATTCAATGCAAATCTATACTTTTCTTTAAGTGAGCTTCCATCACTGTGATGACCACTAGCTGCACTGTGATTGGCTGACTCTATTGGCTGACTCTTTTCAGCACTGTGATTGGCTAGCGAGACACATGACACATGTGCATAGTCCTATAAATAGGACTATGCACAAAACACTAGGGATGCACCGAATGGGAAATTCTTGGCCGAAACCGCAAACCAAAAATAGAAAACAGTTGGCCGAAAACCGAATACCGAAAGGCCGAATATGATAAATATATATAACATATATATAATAGAGATGGTCATGGTCCGATCAGGTTTTTTGAAACCGATCACCAATCCGATCATGATCAAGTCTGATCATCCGATACCGATCACCCATCCGATCATGTGGCGCAATAATATTTTTTATATTTTTAAACTTTTTGTATTTTTATTTAACTTTTTTATTTATTAATTAATTCACTAATGCATGTATTGGCTGGTCGTCCAGGCCCAGAGGTGGACAGAGTACTCGACCCCAGTACTTGAGTAAGAGTACAGAGTACTCCTGGTTACATTTACTCCACTACAACTAAAAGTAGCTCAGTCAAAATGTTACTCAAGTAAAAAAGTACTTGCTTTTAAATGTACTTAAGTATTCAAGAGTACATGCTTTTAAAAATACTTAAGTACAAGTAAAAGTACATTTCTATTTTTATTATAAGGCTTTTTTAAATCAGTAAGTCAAATGAGTGCAGCATTGGTTCAAAACGAGTAAACTAAATCCACAAAATATTACATTTAAATATACTGTCTTGAACAAACTAAAATGTGTCTAAAACCTCAGCAATTCCAATGCAACAAAATAACTCCTCATCTAAAGCAGTAACAGTGATGTTAGGTTTTCAATGTAGTTAGTGGGGGTCAGGACCCAGGAGTATGCCATACTGTCTGAATGAAAGCCATACCATTTTGGCATACTGAGTATAGCAGCATTGTATGCCTTTCATTTTTTTCAAGGCAAAAAAACAAACCATGTCACTCTGCCTTTCATGAATATTCAAGGCAAAAAAAGTACCATATGTCATTGCTATGTGCTAGCTGCTAACACCAAACTCCGCTGGAATTGATAGTTTTAAACTCTCTAAAGGGGTCTAAAATGTTGTGCTTAACTCGACAATAAGTGTTGTCCCTATCTACTTCAATGGACTACTTTATTTGGGCTGTTTGCTGGATTCTTTTTTTTAACGAGGCACAACGAGCGGGCGCGCGCGCGCACACACACACACACACACACACACACACACACACACACACACTGCGCGCGCGCGCGCACGCACACACACACACACACACACACACACACACACACACACACACACACACACACACACACACGCACACACACACACACACACACGCACACACACACGCACGCACACACACACACACACACAGAGACTGAATGTTTTTTTCATAGCGTGTGTCGCATCGGTCTCACACACTGTAAAGAAGTTCCACACCGGACCTTTTTAAACCTGCGTGCGTGCAGCAGAGGAGCAGTGCAGCGAGATCATAACAAACACTTCTTCCTTCTTTTAAGGCGGCTTTAAATAGCATTGTTTCGGTGTCATTCGGTGTCTTTCGGCCGATATGTTTCGGTGTCTTTCGGCCGATATGTTTCGGTGTCTTTCGGTGATATTCTTTCGGCGCTAAAACCCTTTCGGCCGAAAGCCGAAAATAGATTTTTTAACCATTTTCGGCCGATATGTTTCGGTGGCCGAATATTCGGTGCATCCCTACAAAACACATTTATGTTTTTTTTAAGTGAGTCATGGGTCTGTGATGACCACTGTGATGACCACACCGCCCACTTCACACTGGGTGTGATTTTTAGCGGCGCTAGCCGCTCGATCCTGCTCTATACCTGACTTTGTCCGTGTGCGTACGTCAACGTTCTGATTGGTCAGGTGCGTCAACAAAGTGATTGGTCAAGCTCCACGTGACACGTGGCTATAAACACATTATAAACACATATCGATAACAAAATGTATCAAAGGCGCCGCTACCTTCACACAGGGTGTGATTTTTGGGGCGGTGCCCCTATAAGTGACTTTTGGACACCGACCAAAAGATTTGTATACCCCCTAACCCTTCCATTGTTAATGCAAATCGATACTTTTGCAAAGTCAGCCAATCACATTACAGCTAGTGTCATCACCACTAACTGTAATGTGATTGGCTGACTTTGCAAATTCAGGACTGTGATTGGCTAGCGAAACACATGACACATGTGCAGCCCTATGAATAGCAGTATGGACTTTAAAAAAAGTAAATTATCCTTTTTTTAAAGTGAGTCATGTTGTGATGACCACACACCGCCCACTTCACACTGGGTGTGATTTTTAATCATCAAAGGACATTTAGTACAAGTGGGGGTATTGGTCTGTCCTAAAGCATTTGACTGCAGAACAAGAGGCCTCCAGTAAAACATTGGACGTACATACGATTATGAGATATTTAACACTAATCTCTATTATATTCTATACAGCGGCCAAACTGGGGTTTGTAATGTATGGACACTCATCACTGTTGGAGGTATAGCTCAGTGGCAGAGCATTTGACTGCAGATCAAGAGGTCCCCAGTTCAACTCTGGGTACCCCCTCAATAGAATGATGTGGCATGCATATTTAGCTCTAGACTGGATTCAACCCTAACAGTCACAAAGGAGTTTATGGAAAGGATACAAGTTGCAATGTAAATCTCGAATTTGTGTGTGCAAAATTTCACATGTTCATGATTTGAGGCATTTTGTTCAAACTCCTGTAAACTTTGGAAGCCAATCTTAGCCAATCAGGATGGAATTTGAAAAATCTGAAACATCCGTTTTGTTTAAAGACTATAGAGATACTGTGTACCGATTTGCGTGATGTTTGGACATAATCCATAGGACTACTGTCAAAAAAAATATTTTGCAAAAAACGGAACCACACACACACACGGTGCAAAACAGTCTCGGCCATGCCTTTCGGCCTGGCGAGAACAAAAATTGTGTAGGCTATACTGGTGGACTACATGATGAAACAAAATATTTGTAGAATAGTCATTTATGAGATGGTCTACTCTAGTCACAAGAACATAGTTTACAAATACACATAGGCTGTCATATAGTGAGGAGTGCAGAGCGTCAACCTGGGAATATGCATTTGTTAAACAGCTGAGGCCCCATGGCTGCCATGCCAAGTAATCCACAGGACAAAGTCATCTAAAAATAACATTGCCATGCAGTGCAGAGAGAGGGGGTATAGCTCAGTGGTAGAGCATTTGACTGCAGATCAAGAGGTCCCTAGTTCAAATCTGGGTGCCCCCTCTTTTTAGGGAGCTACTCAGACTATAGTAATCTATAAACTTTATTCTTCCTAGATAAACTTTATTTTGGCACGCTTTTTTTCCCCCAATTTCGTGCTATATATGTCAAAATGAACGGCTTCAACGGGAATCGTGCACTTGTACTTTGCTAAGAGATTGGTTACATAGTTTAATTGATATTGATTTATTAGTGCATTAAATGTCCCCATCCACTTTAAAGGACGACTTCACCACTTTTCAACATATCTTCATATAATAGGTCCTCACTAATGCTCATGATAAAATGATACAATTTTTTTCTAATCAGTCTGTGTCTCAGAGGAGGGCTGTAGACAGTTCAGAAACCCGTCTACCAGTGACATCATCGATGGGGAATCCAAGCTAATAGAAACTGCAGGCTTTGTATTCCTGGAAAGTTGCAATGCAATAATAGATCCCATTGTTCTCGCCTTAATACAAATCTGAATAAAAAAATTGTAATCTTTTGGGGGGGAAAAATCCTGCCTAACGATGATGTCACTGGTAGACGGGTTTCTGGACTGTCCACAGCCCTCCTATGAGACACAGACCAAGTAGAAAAAAATGGTATCATTTTATCATGAGCATTAGTGAGGACCTATTATATGAAGATATGTTGAAAAGTGGTGAAGTCGTCCTTTAATGGGAAAATGAAAAAACTCCCATTCAAGTATTTTTGTCTCGGAAACCGCAAGGGCTAGAGTTACAAGACTTTGAGGGAAGGTTCATAGTTTATTGACAAATTATTTAAAAAACAAAATTACACCAGTCGGCCACATGGTGGCGCTATAACAGCCCACTTTACCTTTTGGCCTATAACTTTTGAACCGTAGGTCGTAAAATAAAATATATTTACCCCTAGATTCCTTGGGTCATGACGCAACTCCCCATATAGGCCACGCCCATTTGCGTCTGGATAGATTTTCCGCCATTTTGAATTTTCTTCAAAACACACCTTTAGCTCCTCCTCCCACATATTTTATCCAAAAACGGTACACATGATCTCTGGACCCATGCGATAAACATATCCAAACGGCATTTTGATAGTCCTCACGGTTCGTCCGTAATTTGCTTCCAAAGTTAGTGGGAGGGGCCCGTTTTACCAAAAATGCCAAAGTTTACGAACGAAGCGTCCGGTCAATCCCAAATTTGAATCACATGTCGAGGGTGGTTTACTCAACGAATACCCAAAAGCGTTTACACTTTGATCCGTAGAGGGCGCCACAAATGTGCAACATGTAACCGTTGGATGCCTGCAAAATACAGTTTTTGCACCTTTTCCTACAGATTTTGTCCAAATCTCACAAAAATCGGTACACATGATCTCTGGACCCTAGCAATAAACATATCCAAACGGCATTTTGATAGTCCCTACCGTTCGTCCGTAATTGGCTTCCACAGTTAGTGGGAGGGGCTCATTTTACAAAGAATGCCAAAAATCACGAACGAAACGTCCAATCAATCCCAAATTTGAATCACATGTTGAGGGTGGTTTACTCAACAAATCCCCAAAAGCATTTCCACTTTGATCCATAGGAGGCGCCACAAATGTGCAAAATGTAACCGTTTGATGCAAAAACATGATTTTTGGGGGGATCAGTTCTCTCAAAAAGAAAAGCAAGTGATCTCAGGAGTGACATGACGATGTTATTGGCCCGCTACATTTGTGGGAGGGGCCTGTTTCTTTAGTGGGAGGGGCCTATTTCCTCAAATCAAAACGGCACGTGTCACGATTCACGAACGAGGGATCGCACGTCACGCGGCCTCCGACGGTAATCCTCCCGGCGTATTCCTCATGTCCCGGCGGTCGCCTGCGACCCGCGTCGGCGCAACCACACTTTGCAATTTCCCAGAATTGCGACGCGTCTAGTTTCTTTATATTTTTTATTTTAATGTATTTATTTGTATCTTTTATGTGTATCCATGGCTATCCTGGCTTAATTTATCCAGGATCAGCCATGAATCGGTTTCATGAAAGCTGAGTTATCTCGCCTGATTAATTTAGCCAGTTAACCCTGGATATGTTTATCCTGACTCGGTTTCATGAAAGCAATGCCACGTTAGTTACCATGGAAATGTAGCTGTGAAGTTAGCCTGGTAAGCTAACAGCCAGGTTTAACTAATCCTATTGCCTTTACTGCTCATTAATGTTGATCAATCTGAACACAAACCAATGAGTTTTTCCACACTTATTCAATTCTTATGTGTTTATGTGGCCTTATGAGGTTTTAATGCAGACGAATACAAATATTATACAGGTAGACAATGACATTAAAGGACTTAAGCCCTATATACACTTCATTCATTATACATCAAATAACGAAAATATATAGGCTGCACAACCTCACCATGACAGCTTGTGAGCTTGTAGATCGGCTATTTTTGCTGTGATAGAAGTGGAGAAGTGGATGGAAGAAGTTCAGGGAACTCATGTCCTTCCTAACATCCAAGGCCCCATCCCTGAAGATGAAAGGGCAAGTGTACTCAGCCTGCGTCAGAAGTGGCATGACGTATGGAAGTGAGACATGGGCCCTGAGGGTGGAGCATGAACAGAGGCTGAACAGAGCAGAGATGAGGATGATCAGATGGATGTGCGGTGTGTCACTGAGGGAGAGAATGACCAGTGCAGAGCTGAGACAGAAGATGGGAGTGGAGGCCATAGTGGATGTGGTGAGGAGAGGCAGACTGCGATGGTATGGGCATGTACAGTAGCAAGGAAGGAAGAGAATGATTGGGTGAAGAAAGTAATGTCGATTAACTTGGAGGGGACAAGACCCACTGGCCGGCCTAAGAAGACCTGGCAGACGACCGTGTTAGCGGACATGAAAGCACTCAATCACGAGATGGCCATGGGCCGTTCCCGGTAGAAGAAAGCCATAGCGAGAATCCAGGCCAACCCAGCGGTGCCTGGAAAGCAGACTTTAAACAGATGATGATGATGATGATGATGATGATGGACTATGATAGACCATAGTTTACTGCTTATGGTGATCCATTTTGATAGACATAGACCTATTTTTGTGATAGGCCTATATATAACTGCATGCCACAATCACTGGAGTTAAGCTACGCACAGGAATATATCAATGTCATTATACCAGTGAGATTTGTGGGTTAGCTGAGTTGTGGATTATTTCCAGGACTATGGATTCTTGGTCTATCCTGAGGAGTTATTGGATTACTTTTGTTAGTTTGGATTTATTTATGAACATGGAGTGGAGACGCAAATGGATGCGTGCGTGTGCAATATTGAGCCTTGCGGAGATGTCACTTGAATTCAATTACTGTGCACGTTGGAGTGATCTATTCAAATTATACAAAACTAGGCTTGATCTTCAGAGCTTGATTGTTTGTCATTTTATTTTTTAAATTATGCAATTCAATATAATCTAATAGTTTAATCTGAAACACTTAAACCTCAATTGATCAAACACACCACTGTACAACGCTCGTTTTTCACTTTTAAGCCTACACCTACAGCCAATCTAGCCGATCTACAAGCTCACAATGCGTTGCAACGCTCAAGACGGAAATTAACAATCTTTGGCAACGCAACGCAAGTAAGCTTGTAGATCGGCTATTTTTGGCGAATGTTCCCCCAGAGTAGGTTTGCTGGGTTTCAAGTGGTTAAGGAGAATCAAATAGGCCTACATCCCGTTTATTTTTTGTAAAAATGAATACTTACTCAATGTTACTGCTACTGATTGTTATATAACATATTAATATTATTATGCTTACAGTATTAAGAATTCTGTTATATTATATTTATTTATATGACGATTTAATTATGGAGTTTAAGTTAAGAGCAGTGGTTAAATGTAGCCTATATATTTTGGGGGTACTTGAACATTCAGTCTATCCACTATTGCGACTCGCAATTTTCTCTTTTATCACAGCAGCAGTATTTCTTTTATAAGCTTAATTCCTGGTAGGATCAGTAAATCTGTGCTCCACGGCATGGTTCTCAGCCTGGCTTGGCGTTAGTGGAATGGAATAAACCAGGCTGTACTAAGCAGACTTTGTCAAACCTGGATTTGGCTTAAATCCAGGATTATTTAATTCTGCCTTTGTGAAACAGGCCTAGGTGTCCAATTTATGAAAATGATCAATGAGGTTATCTAGTCATGCTGTAACAGATTCCAAGAGAATGGTGCGGCATACTGTAGCTGAAAGCATGTTTCTCAAAATTGACAGCTTAAACTTTTAGTTAAAGGACAATGAAAAACAAACCCACCCACCTTTGTAAACATGCTGAAAATCTGGAGTCTGGAGTTACCAGGAAGGATTTTCTCTTCTCACATACAGTCCCACACTCCACTGATCCCAGTGGTGGGGTAGCAATGGCCTTGGTGAGTCCACCCATTCAGCAGAGATCTAGAGAGTGGCAAACCCTTGGTTAAACTACATACTTACAAATGGATACTTATATGAATATAAATGATAACAAAAACAATGCACAATACAAAGATTACATCTAAATATAAATTTCAGGAATTTCTGTATGTACGGTTTGTCTGTCTGTCTGTCTGTCTGTCGCACATCTCTAGAACCTTGATCAAACAAACAAATTCACACTTGATGGGTGTATTGCTGAGGACACAAGGAGTGCAGTCTGAAGTTGATCGGATGAGTAACTCTCCAGAACCAGCCCGGCCATACGTAACTCACAAACCGCTCGTCCGATTGACCCGACACTTGAGTCAACACTGCACATCTTTGGGTCCTCAGCAGTACAACCACCAAGTATGAAGTTGATCGAGTGGTTCTCCAGAACTGCCCCTCTGTAAAACAACACGTGTTTCTGTGGGCAATGTCATAGTCCATAAATTCCAGGAATCTCTGTATGAACTGTATTTCAGTTTCTTCGCATATCTCAAGAAGGGACATTCTTTCAATCAACTTCACACCTGGCAGAAGATACTGCTCAAGGAATTATCAAGGATTCAAGGAAGTACAGTGATGAGTGTGAAATTGATTGGCTGAGTGGTTCTCCAGAACCGACCCGCATATCTCCAGAACCACTCATCCAATCGGCTTCACACTTGGCGTGTATCCTAAGGATGTGTAGGGTGGAGAACCTGCTAGACCCACTCTGAACCAATGAATGCGCTTTCTGAACGGTGGTCATGTCCCAAACTTCGCCAATGATATTAAATGGGGGAATCAGGCAATAAATTATGCTGATTATATAAACCGCTCACAAAATGTAAGGAAACTTGAATTTGGGCCATTATATATCATTTTTATCGTTGATTAGTCACCTTTACAACGAGGTACAGCTTGTAAGCATCGGGCATTCATGGAATGAGCAGCACAAGCAAACGTGTGGGTAGCGCCAAGCAAAAATGTGCCAAAATGGCCTGTTAAGACTTTTCTGCTGACATTCAATGTTGTGACATTCATGACATTCAATGGGCTTCAGGTGTGTGCCAGTCACAGGTGTGTGACTGTCTCACAGGTGAGTGACTGGCACCTGAACATGGGTTTTGCAACTTTGTTGAATTTGTGTATGCTCCAAGCAGCAACACTGCCCCCATGGAAAGATGCCACTTTTGTCAGGATAAGGCCCGTGCAACAGGGCAAGTGAAGCTGGTGTTCCGTTATGCAGAGTGACAGCATTATTTGGTGTTAGCCCTGGTACCATTTCCAAACTTAGGATTAAGTTCAGTGAGACTGGTGAAGTCAACAAGGAAGACAACAACCCAGAACCCTTGCTTCACTGAGGAACCATAGATTTACAGGCAAGATTTGCACAACGGTACCAAATACAGATGTCAAAGTTGCAGGGCCCATGCTCAGGTGCCAGACACACACCTTTGACTGGCACACACCGGCCTGCAAATGCTACCAGGGCTGACATCAAATAAATGCGTAATCTGCGTAACGGAACACCAGCTTCACTTGCCCTATTGCACGGGCCTTATCCTGAAGGGACAAACGTGGCATCTTTCTATGGGGGCAGTGTTGCTGCTTGGAGCATACACAAACTCAACAAAGTTGCAGAACCCATGTTGCAGAACGCAAAGTTGTAGAACCCACCTCTCAGCAGGTGTGTGCTGGCAGGTTGCTCAAAACAAGAGCGATTACCTGCAAAAGCATATTGGGTGATTTTGGCACATTTTTGCTCGGCGCTACCCACACGTTTGCCTGTGTTGCTCATTCCATGAATGCCCAATGCTTACAAGCTGTACCTCGTTGTAACGGTGACTAATCACCGATACAAATGATATGTAACACTTTACTGATTGGTATTAGTAAAGGGGAGATATAATGGCCCAAATTCAAGTTTCCTTACATTTTGTGAGCAGTTTAATTGAATATGGAAGCTGACAGATAGAATCTGTGGCTGTGAGAGTTACTGTATTTATTCTAAGAAGGTATTTCTTGGTGTAGCAAACATTTTGAGGATTTTAAGTGTTGCTGTTTTTTTTTCCAATTTTTGTCACCTGAGCGTTTTGAATTTGTCCTCCTGCTTCCTCCAGACATGCGTGTAACACTTTTTCAATTATGTTTTCTCTGTGACACATACTGTACACACACACACACACACACACACACACACACACACACACACACACACACACACACACACACACACACACACACACACACACACACACACACACGCACAGGTCTACCCATTGTGTCGTTGGGCATCATTGAAAGGTCTGTGAGGTCTGTGAAGGGAAACAAAATATAAGAGAAAAGGCAATAGCCACACATGTATTTATGTGGCTATCCAGCGAGCTAAACACTCTTCTACAAAAGCAGCCAAGACAGGAGCTGACTTGACAATCTTTAATAGAAGCTGTGAAACTATAAAAGAAAATATAGAGTGTTCCACTTAACATTACACAATTTGTATGAACATTAAACAAATGAGCATTATCAGACAAATTAATTATAAAAGCATAATGAGTTATCACTAAAGTAATGAAACGAAATGACAACACGACTGAGAATCTATACATTAATAGATAAAACATCACAGGAAGGGACAAAACAGGTAGGTAAAATAGGTAGGTACTAGGTAGGTATGCACAAACACAGGTTAATCTAAGGTAGGTAGGTATACAGGTGAGCTAGCATAAAGCCAGGTGACTATACAGTAAAAATCAATTATCACAGGTAAGTATAACCAATGTAGGTACAAAAGATCACAAACACAAATCAGGGACCAGAAAGCATGGCATAGCAATACACGTTGTCCAAAGAAACCACTCAAACCAGTAAATAAAAGTACATACTATCACTATACATTTACCAAAACAGACTTATAAACACATTTACTTACAAACTTTGCTTCTCAAGGGCATACAGAAACAGGATGGATGTCAAACTGAAGCTTCCTTCTTTTACTGTGGCTGAACCAGAGTGTAAAAGAGAGAGTAACGTCACGCTTTGATCTCACGCAAAGCGGGCTGCTATGGTTATAGTTCCAAACATTGGCACTATTTCATTGGTGATTGTTTCACGCAATCAATTCCACAACCCTCTTGTGTGTTGGCTAGTGAGGCACTAGTCCTAGCGAGCTGCGAGACCTGCCAGAATGGTTCATAGCACGCACACTGGTTGCGCGCATACTGTTTTTTTTATCAGTGTGACGTCGTCTGTTAAGGGGTCTATTCAATGGGAGTCAACGCTAGTAAACGCTAGTGTCATCTCTGGGCTAGAATAAAAGCCTGGAGCTCGAGGCTATCTCTGGGCTGAACTAACTGCAAAACTGCTGATAATCACTTGATTGCTGAACGCTGATAGACAACACCTGGAGCATTCAAAGCTGCAACTTTATGAACAGAACCACTAAACAAGAAACAAAAAACATTGACTTGCCCCTAGAGGGCACTAAACAGCACCCCAAGGGAATGTCAGAATATTAAATGCTTGTAGTGGGGGCAGAAATTCAGAATAACTACATAATTTGAGGTTCCAAACTTTTTCATGTCAAGGTTAGGACCCCCAAATTAATATGTATCTGGCCCCCCATCTGAAAAAAAGATTTGTGATGCTTCAAAAATGTTCCACATTTTTCAAATCAATATCTTTTGAAAATAGCCAATCTACAAGCTCACAACACGTCGCATCGTGCATTGTGTGTATAGGTTTAAAGTGGTTAAACTGATTTTGATGCTATACAAATTTTGGTGGTGACCCCTCAAGGAACCCCTGATCCCTGGACCCCACGTTGAGAACCACTGAATTATGGAAAACAAAAAGGACAATCAAACTGATAACCTATTTGCCCGTTTATTTAGGAGTTTCTCACATCCTTAATCTACAGTTTTAAATGTATAGGTGAGTTAATACAACCCCTTACACAGAGGTCATGGAGATGTTGGAAAATGACAGATATTTTACAGAAAAACGGCCACCACTAAATAACAGGCCTACCAGAGCCAATTCTTACATCAACAGTAAGGTGAATTAGCGATGATTGGAACAGTTTGGGAATTTCCGCCTAGTGTAAAGCTTTTTTGCCTTAAATTCAAACAAAATTGGCCAACACATGATGCATTTCTGTACTACTGAAGATGTTACCATACCTATCCATTTGAGGAGGAAAGAAGTTATCATATTCTAAGGAGGAGTGGCATACCTTTTTGGGTGATTGGGACAGCTCATCTTATCATCTTATCATTGATTTAGCACAGCCAGGCACAATGCGCTGTGTTATCAGACAAAACATGGACATCATGGACTGCATGGCGCCTTACAGTACAAGGTATTTCACTTTCAGCCATTTACACACCGATGGCAAAGGAAAGCATTCACATGGCACCAAACTGCTCATCTTGAGCTGTTAGGGTCTTGTCTTCCGTCTCCAATGACTCCATATTTGGGCATGCCTGACATGGAACTCCATATACTGTATGAGCAGGGATGAGAAGGGACACAGACAGACGGATACATACATCTCCATATTTGTGCATAAAAGGGACAGACAGACGGATAAAACAGGGATTGCATAACTGGGTCGGACTCGGGCATGCATTTCCAACTTTTACCGAGTGGGTAACAGACTGCTTAAAGATGTGGAATAATATAAGATTAGGTGAAGGGAGTGCATTGCGGAATCAGAAGTTGTGATCTCCATATATGAGTATAAAAGGGACACAGACAGGCAGTACAAGGGGTATTCTGACAACGGGTACAATGGGTATTGCATAACGGGAGGGGCATGGGTTCCAACAGGCATAGTTAGTTTATTTAAATTTTATTATATATATTTAAATCTCTGTCTGTCCCCTGCATATCTCAAGCACCATCTGACTGACCAACTTCAAACTGTGTGTTGTGCTGAGTGCAAATTCGGTTGGACCGGCAGTTGCCCAGAACAGAAGATCCACAAATCCCTGTATCTGTGTCCCTTGCTTTTATGCCCATATATGGAGATCCCTGATGTCATCAATATGACGTCATAGTACTGAATGGCGTGAACTTAGTTCTACAGTAAAGGTATTTGTTCCCAGTATACTCACCAAAATGGTGTGGATTATGGAAGTCATCTGGAATAGTAGAGAAAATGTGCTGTTGACATGCTCTCTGCTCAGAGAGAGGGGCACTATTAAATCCTCAGATAATTCAAGAGTACTGTGCAGATTGCCTGACATCAAGAATTTTCTAAGCACACATCCTTTTGTTTACTCCGTGAATGCTAACTCAACACAGAGAAACATATGAGATAGTGTAACGAGATGTTTACACTGGGTGAAATGGAACGTTTTTGAGTGTGTGTGCCTGGAATATGTTTCATACGTATGAGTGTACGCCTAATGTGCGTTTATTGAACATTTACACACATGCACGTGTGTGTGTGTGTGTGTGTGTGTGTGTGTGTGTGTGTGTGTGTGTGTGTGTGTGTGTGTGTGTGTGTGCGCGCGTGCGTGCGTGTGTGAAAAATCGATGTAATATTTAACAGTAGTTATACTGTGAAGCATGCCATGAACTGCATCTTTAATAACATTGTGTGACCTACTTCTTCATGAGGGAAGTTAACAGTTCACCATAAGAACCACCACTCAAATGCCATGGAAAAGAATGTCCCCAACCTTCCTTAATGTCAGTGACATGTCAGGCGTTTTAATTATTCATGGAGAGACTGTCTGCCCCATTTTCTCTCTCAGCTCTTTAATTGAACTTG
This sequence comes from Gymnoscopelus microlampas, assembly GCF_963454915.1. Lineage (NCBI taxonomy): Eukaryota > Metazoa > Chordata > Actinopteri > Myctophiformes > Myctophidae > Gymnoscopelus > Gymnoscopelus microlampas. Next base: position 23,090,299 of record NC_139941.1, read on the forward strand.
AAGTGCCATCCCCTTCAAAATCCAAAGTGTTTTGCCCGTTCCAGTGAAGGGCGAGCAGAATATCACGCAACACTGTACACACTGTGATTAATAAAGAGGCTGTGGGACAACGGTCACGCCATAGATAAAGAGATACACTGTCAAAAAAGAACATGCAGAAAGGTTTAATTTTTTTTAATTGTCTCCCTCTCCCGAAGGAGAGAGGAAATTGCAGAACTATAAGAAATATGGATAAAGACATTGTCCAATCTGGTCTGCTTCAAATAACTTTACTAACAGGTGTCCTACTGGTACAGGCTCAACATTTCTCAACGCAAGAGTAGGGAGATTACCTCCAACCACTGTAGATGTGCTATATTGTTTTTAACATACAGATTGGTTAAAATAAATGTTATTCAGTAAAATAAGTTCCAAATTGTTAATTGTTAACACAACATTTTTTTGCACAATAAACCCCTGACAGGATGATGCAGACCCTGAAATATGTACCCTGCATCACCTGCATTACCATATTGTACAGAACGTAGTATCACCCTGATTTGCCACAAAATACATCAATGTCAAAATATGTTATTGATTGTATATTATCCCGCTTATTACATAGCTACTTATCATAATACTGTAATAAGAAAGCTTATTGGTTTACATAGTCCTGCCTCCATTGAAAAGTAAACAAAGGCACACAAACACACACACACACACACACACACACACACACACACACACACACACACACACACACACACACTACAATGTAAGATGGTGTGACTGCAGACTGCTGTACCTCTGAGTATATAACAATAGTGACATCTTGTGGCCATTTAAAACAAGAGACGAGAACGTTCTTCTGTTCATTTTCAGTGAGTGATGCCATCATACAACAAATGATAAATGAGGAGAACAGGGTTATGCTGAATAGGCAGTCCACCTTTGTTGTCACTCAGATGTCAGGGGGCACCCTGAGTTGAACTGGGGACCTCTTGATCTGCAGTCATATACTCTACCACTGAGCTACACCCCCACTAGCAATGATTCTCCATACATTACAAACTGTATCTTTTCCATAAACTAACAGTTTGCCTGTTGTTGTATAGAATATAACCCAGACTTGAGTTAAATATCACAAACTATACTCAATACTCAGAGTTTTACTGGGGGCCTCTTGATTTGCAGTTAAATGCTTTATGACAGAGCTATACCCCACAATGTCCTTAAATGATTACAAACTATGTATTTTCATTAAGTCCATTTTGATTATTGTGTAGGATTCAATCCCAACTAGAGCTAAAAAATGTAATTTCAGGGGGCACCCAGAGTTGAACTGGGGTCCTCTTGATCTGCATTCAAATGCTCTACCACTGAGCTATACAATTCACAGACAATGCTCTCAATACAACCTGTATCTTTTCTATAAAATCCTTTTTGAGTAATAGGATTGAATCCAATATAGAACTAAAAGTACAATGTTCTGGAGAGGGGGCACCCAGAGTTGAACTGGGGACCTCTTGATCTGCAGTCAAATGCTCTACCGCTGAGCTATACCCCCACTGGTGCTAAATGTCCTTACAGGATTACAAAGTATGTGTTTTTTCATGAAATCAATTCTGATTATTGTGTAGGATTCAATCTAGACTAGAGCTAAAACCCAGGATTAGCACATTGTATTTCAGGGGGCATCTAGAGTTGAACTGGGGACCTCTTGAACTGCATTCAAAAGCTCTACCACTGAGCTATACCCCATACACGCAAAGATTTACAAAACAACCTATATCTTTTCCATAAACTCCTTTTTGAGTTTTAGAATTCAATCCAGTCCAGAGCTAATATGCATGTCACAACATTTTGGTGAGGGGCATCTTAGATCTGAGTCAGATCTCTAGATTAGAGTCTAGACCAGCCCACAACCTTTGAGGCTAGCCTTGATGACTTGATTTCTGTGAACTCATCATAACCATCTGTTTTACTCTGAGGCAAGTAAATACAATTGTATTCTATTTGGAAGAACCTGAGTTAAGTTATCTTCAATAAGATATTTTGTATTACAACTATGTTCAACACAAATATGAAAAACATCATATGCACCTGACTCTTGCACAGTGAAACAGCTATAGGCTTAACTGTAATAAAATATCATTAATCAACTCATTGTTCTTTTATCAGAGTAGGCCTATATAGCAAAATATAATTGCACAAGTAAAACTAAGCCTACATTTAACATTATTCAAAATATCATTTGCTTCTGGAGGTCCCTGGCACAAAATATTTTTGAGATGAGGGGTCCTCATCATTTTGGGGGTCCTTGACATGAAAAAAGTTTGAGAAGCACTGGACTAGGTTATATCTAGAAATCTATATAGTTTCTAATCTTAGTAATATAATACAAACATTAGTAATAAACCAATTTAAAACTGTATGTACAGATCATCCTATCCTGCAGAGCCTGTTCTGCAGGAACCTCCCCTCAGTTCACCTCACGGTTCACCTCACCTGCTTTCACGTTTGTGACTACAAGGACCACAATGCATTGCACCTAAACAGTCGTCACCGTGACACATCTCCAACGTTGAGGAACAGACAGATACCGTAGGTAGGACAGGATGGTGTCTGGTATTTGGTAACTTTTAGGGACTCCCTGGTGTGTGGTTTGCATTCAGAACTGTTAGCCACTGTACACACAGCCGGGCAACGTGACTCAGACAGCTACCGAATGGTTGACATACATTAAACGCTCTCAGCTGGTTTGTTTGCTGTTCTAAGCTAGCGAGCTACTGCTGAAGCTATGGTGTGCTATCGCTAGTTAGCTGGAAAGACTGCAAGGAAGAGCTATAATACTCGCCAGGCAAAGCTACAAAAGAGTAACGGGACATAATTTAGCAATAGTACGAGGTAAGTCGTTACTTGCGTATATTACGGGTCATCATGGCATGTGTTACATTTGTTATGGTTGTGGCCGCTGTACAGTGTGGGCTAAGACACTTCAACTTGACAGTATAAGTTAGCTTAATGATTCATTGACCTGAAACTGCTCGATTTGCCTTTCGTTCAGATCGACGGTGTGTTTAAAGTCATGTAAATTGACTACTGAGACAGTTCAGCTGACGATACGCTGATCCAGTGGTGTTGACATTGACATTGTGTCACCGTGTTGCTGCGGTGTATGGATATGGAACCTCATCACGTGAGTTGCCACACGGAACAGATGCCTCAATATTGTCCAGTTTAGAATCGCCTACTGCAGTGGTTTTCAACGCTTTTTCCCGTTATGTATTTGGCATGTGAGCCACGGACCACCGTTTAATGAGATTTAGCCTCTCAGAACTCAGAACTTAGAATATTTTGTTATCTTTGGATAAGATTTTGTCCACAATTCTATGCTGTGTTGATGTTGGTACCATAGGAGAGATGACAGGCAAACGTTGATCAAAATAACAATTCTTCTACATTCCGTAATTATAGACTTCTTGTAAATTAAGTAATGCAGATGTTTAACAATAATTAAACTCTTGAGAGCATAAAATGAAACTAGGGTCCATTTGGTTTCATTTTACACTCTCAAGAGATAAAGATCTATAAGGGTCCATTGGTTTCATTTTACACTCTCAAGATAAAGATCTAATTAGGGTCCATTTGGTTATCAACTCAACATCATTTAGCTGGGACCACCTGGACCACTGGTGGTCCCCGGCCCACTGGTGAGACTCACTGGCCTACTGCAATGTGAAATAACTACTGCATTTAGGCCAAACTGTGACATTTAAGGGGCCTGACTTGCACATTGCTGGTATTATAAGTGAATAAATGTGTGTGTAATTGTCAGTATCATTGCTGACACGAGAGACACTGCTCAAGCAGTGCTAACTGACAGCTAGCATGTTCAGCTAGCTTGCTCCATAATGATGCATTCAGATGTGTCATAAATTACAGATTGATTTGGTTTACTGTGACAGATGACATTAATCGCCCCCCCCCCCCCCCCCTCCTACCTGTGGTTTCAGAATAAAGCCTCTAGCAGTAAACATTAAAGTGGATTAGCCGGCCAAACCAGTAGCATTGTAGTTGAGTTATAACAGAATTTTGCTGCGCTGACCCATTTCGATCACTGACTGACACAACCTGACCTGTTCCCATTTGTATAATAATAGGCTATTGTAAACCCAGCGTCAGGACTCAAGAGATTCAAGAGATTCTGCTCACACCCTGAAGCTGAAATTGGAAAAATCTTGAATTAACATACACTGTCTTGCTACTGGTTTACAAAGATGAGCACTTTAAAAAATATTCTGGTGGTTGTACCCTCAGTAATTGGCATGTAAGCACACCCTGAGGCTAACAAAATTGGGTGTTTAAACTGTAAAGTGCACCTGCTGGTGATATTATCACTATCATTATACACAGTAGTACTAATATTTTGGCTGGGTTCCCGTTTCAGAGTAAATTCACTAAGGCTGGGCCAGATAAGGAAACATTCATGTAATGCAACCGTAATATGTTGGGCAGCATACTGTATGTTGCGTAGAGGCTATGGGTGAGCTGTCAGCTCTGCGGTTTCCTTTTCATGAGCTTACTACTAGTGTTCAGTGTTAAATCAATTTACAATGAATATATGCAATGCCTTAAAGTCGATCCCAAACTGTCGTCATGTCTGTTTCTCTCCCATCTTAATTTCTCTTACTCATCTTTCTGCTTGTCTCTCTGTCTCTTCCCCTCAGAAAGCCTGCAGGGATGCTGTAGTGAAATCACAGCCTACATGTCACAATGACCGCATCATTACACTGGTTTCCAATCAAACTCACCTGGAGTAGGAGGGTACAGTGAGGCAGCAGGGAAGGAGAACAGGCAAACAACAAGAGCCATGAATCTCCATCAGGTCCTCACCGGGGCCGTCAACCCAGGGGACAGTTGTTTCTCAGTGGGGAGTGTCAACAATGTGCCATTCACGGTAAGTTGTTCCATGTTCCGGAAATACTTTCCTATCGTCTTTATAGGTGCATGTGTTGCTCTGTCTCATTGTCTGCTAGCCTGGCCCCAGATAAAAACTTGCGTTGCTGCTTATCTTTTTCTCAGAGTGTAGGAAGGTGCAGCTGCGACAGTGCTGTCAAACAATAGAAATATGCTCTACCCACACACTGGATCATGCTCCCAAAGTGTATTTGATTAATTATCACCAAGGTGACATTTCAAGCACCTCTCTTCCTCCTTGTCTGAGGAAGAGTGGAGATGCTCGAAATGTCACCTCGGTGGTAATTAAATAAATACACTTCAGGAGCATGAATCAGTGTGCGCTGCGGCCTCTATATTTCTATGTTCTGTCCAGCACCTGGGAATTTATCATTTACTTGGTTTTGTCATTCAAGGCAGATGACACATTAAAATACCCAGTGTTAAAAGTACACTATGAATAAAATGTTATTTAGACCAATCACTATGGTAGAGTATACTAATATAATATAACTTAGACAATTGCTGCAATTGTATTTGGTCTCCCTGCTCTTCTATTGAGACATTTATATTCTGTGGTCTGGTTTGACCACTACTGGTTGGCAAGTGGTACTGCATGAAGGTCAAAATTCAATTTCTCCCCCTGAGCAAGCAGGCAGGCTCTATTAGCTCAGTGGTAAAAAGCCCTTGCTTGTGGGATCCGGGTGTGAATTCCGGCTAAGAATCCCAGGTAGGACAGGAAAGTTATAGAGTGTAGCTGTAAGTTACGGGTCAATTCATTTTCTACACTCAGCAATGCATTAAATTAACTCTTGAGGATGTTGCTGTGTGGAACAGGGCTGGAAGTGTTAACCAATGCTGTACTTGACGGATTATATCAAACGCAAGATAGATGTTGGCAAGTACTTTATGTTGGACCTGCAGAAAGCGTTACGCGTGACACTTTTAATCATTCCATCTTGTTGAATAAGCTGAGGGCAATTGGTTTTGACAGCTCATCTGTGAACTGGGTGAGATCCAACCAAGATCTTACCTGGAGGGAAGAGAACAGGTGGTTGAGGTGAATGGTACCCTGTCCTCTTCCCTCCCAGTGGACTGTGGGGTCCCACAGCGAAGCATTCTGGGGACGTCACCATTCTTGCTTCATGTTAATGAGTCACGCTGTGAAATGAGCATGTAACTGAAATTTGTTCTTGTTCGCGGATGACTCGGCTCTCCTGGTTTCAGACAGGGACAAGTTGCAAGTTGAAAGTAGTGTTCTTAGCACAGAGCTCAGCAATATTTGCCTGACTTGATTCAATCAACCGTATTGATTATGAATAATCAATAGGGTGGCCTCAGATGATTCAGGTGATTCTTTTGTACTGACCAAGGTTACAGCTGGTTAGTTGGTGGCAAAGCTGGGCGGTCACAGTCAGGGGTATGACTGTACACTATTGTCATGGTCCTGTTGTCCTGCTTGTATGAGTATATAAAGTGACTGTAAGAGACATGTAGGGATCTTTTGGGATGAGCCGAATGTTTGCCTAAATGATACTGTATGCCCATAATTGGGATGCTAGGGTTCATGTGGTCAACAACAGTTAAACTGTTCCTTTGTGATACTGCTGCTATTCTTGATTATTCTATTATTTTCTTTGTTGTATACATATTGTTTATTACTCTCCGCAGGAGAGTTTTGTTTTCACTTTCTAAATATGACACACCGATTGGTCAAGCCTCACGTGACACGTGACAATACGGTGAAATATTGTATAAATACATGGCGTCACTTTGGCAGTGTCTTTGCCACTGCCAAAGTGAGGTAAGACAGGAACCATCACGAAATGGCTGCATGGCTGATACATAATTGGCAAATAGGACAGATAGGACACTTATATAGACAGGAGGGATATGACACTTACACAGACGGATAGGACACTTATAGTACACAGACAGGACGGATAGGACACTTATACAGACAGGACGGATAGGACACTTATACAGACAGGACGGATAGGACACTTATACAGACAGGACGGATAGAACACTTACACAGACAGGACGGATAGGACACTTACATAGACAGGAGGGATATGACACTTACACAGACAGGACGGATAGGACACTTACAGTATACAGACAGGACGGATAGGACACTTACAGTATACAGACAGGACGGATAGGACACTTATACAGACAGGAGGGATAGGACACTTACACAGACAGGAGGGATAGGACACTTACATAGACAGGACGGATAGGACACTTATACAGACAAGACGGATAGGACACTTATACAGACGGATAGGACACTTATACAGACAGGACGGATCGGACACTTATACAGACAGGATGGATAGGACAGTTAGAACATAAGAATTAGAACATTCCCAACATTCCCAACACAAGTCTGGTAAGAGTGAGGTAAGACAGGAACAATCACGAAATGGTTGAGAAATGGCGGATACTGTAACAATTGGATAGGACACTTACACAGACAGGACGGATAGGACACTTACACAGACAGGACGGATAGGACACTTACATAGACAGGACGGATAGGACACTTATACACACAGGAGGGATAGGACACTTATACAGACAGGACGGATAGGACACTTATACAGATAGAACATTCCCAACATTCCCAACAGCGGAGAGTTGTGCTCCGAGGAGCACTTTTTCTAGTTATTATTATTATTATTATTATTATTATTATTATTATTATTATTATTATTATTATTATTAATGCTGCTACAATGTTTTACTCTTATATACCTGTACTCAAAATAACAACAAAGAAACCTTGAACTAAACCTTGAATGGGAAGTAACTGTCAGCGACAGACTGACTTTGCACATTGTGGTGGACAGAATCTGACACTGTTCCCAATGGAGAGTCATTCTCGCTGAATGGATCAATAGCACAACTATTTCTGTCCCTCCATCCTCTAGTGAAGGAGGCAAAGGTTAGATCTCTGGATAGTCACAGTGAATTACAGCCCATTGATGACCCCCCCCCCCCCCCCACCCACCCTGCACACAGAACCACAGAAATTCAGAATGGAATGCATATCTTATCTTGCCGTACTAGCACTCCACAGCTATCATATGATGGTATGTGTGTGATGATGTCGTGACACTGGAGCCGGGGTCACTCATTAGCCTTGTCCAATTAGGCTTGTCCAACTGACCACTCTCACACTGTGGGTGCTGTATATGTCCTTGTCATCCCTGTCCTCCAACCCAGGGGCTCCCAAATGTTTACAGCTCGAGACCCAAAAGGGTATATTCCCCTGTACCCCCCCCAAAAAAGGAAAAAAAAGTGAATATAGCAACAAGCTCACAACGGCCCTTGTGATGTGGAACGTTCACAACTGCAGATCGCCTATTTGTTATTTAAATTTTCTTTTCTTTTTTTGATTCATGAAAACAAGTTAGAAAATGAACATTTTTAGAAATTTTGCCTTTTTTTGTTGGAAAGGTAAAAAAAACAAAAGGATATTTACTCGCGACATAGAAAAACAAGGATCCAAAATGGGTGGCAGACCTATGTTTGGTACACTACTCCAACTCTTTGTCAACTCTTTTCTCATGTCATGGGACAGGCCTACGCATCCGGCTGTGATGTTGTGATTTTGGGCAGTGACTTTGAGCGGCTGCAGATCATCCCGGGGGCCAAGCATGGCAACATCCAGGTGGGCTGCGTGGACTGCCCCCTACAGGGAGGACAGGTAAGAACGATCACTTCCCAGGCCTTGTCCATTTTGTGTTGTCGATTAATTGATAATTTATAAATATATTGGTCAAATCATGTAATGCTGATGCTGGCCCCAGTCCATGTCATTGCATTTGTAACATCGTATGACTGCAAAATGGTTTGATAAAAGGTGGGAAAAAACTCAAGCTCAATCAATGTCCAGTGTCCTTTACAAATCACAGGCCGCATAATAAGCTATCTTAGTCAAAATGGGCCCGAGTCTACATTATTAGTTCTTTCACGGCCTAAATGGGCTTCATTTCTGGTGTGTAATGTGGTTTCAGCCTGAACAGCTGCATTGCTGTCAACAGGTCTGATAGAATAGACAAAGAAACCCACACGTCAAGCTGTAATACAGATAAAGTGGAAAGAGACAAATGTGCCACGGCGGGGAAAAGAGAGCGAATGCTTTCAGCTGCCAATGTATCATCCTCTACTTCTCCAAAATGGAAAACTATAAAAATCTTCTGAAGCCTGTAGTCAAGTCATCCTGTGTAGAAGAAACAATGTATTTTCCTAATGTATGTCACAGTGCTCTGATTCATAGTCTGTCTGCACCAAGTCTTGTGCGTGCCTTTTTATTATAATCTGTGGTGCACATACGGTACACATGCACGTGTGTGTGCATGCATATGCACATTTGCAAGTGTCTGTGTGTGACTCATTTGTTCCTGACATTCAGCATCCTTGACAGTTGGCATATTATTTACCTCATTACACACAACTTGTATTATCCAGGGCCCAGGCCTTGTTAGAATCGTTATTTCTATTCAGGCATTTCAGTCATCCAGTCTGTTTACCGTAGTGACAGTGGCCACTGACACTGGCATTTGAGCACGGAGCCCGAGCCAATGTGTTAATAGGAGGAGTACAAGCTGCAATCATGACAATGCTGAGTCAACAAAGGATTGTAACAATCACAAGATATTATTGCCCCCTTTTCAAGTAATTCAAGTTCAGTAGCCAGTAGCCAGTATGACTTGTTTCTGGAACAAGAAATATTGGTTTGAGGAAGTTTTTTTTGTTTTGTGCTTAATATGTAGAAGTAATTGAGACATGTGTTTTCTGCTGACAGATTGCAGCTTCCTATGGAAGTATTGTATGTGTCTTTGAGCCTGTTCATCGCCAAGATGTGAAGGAGGGGCCATTGACGGTGAGTAGCCAACAGGACTGTTCAGTCCACAACCAGTCATGCATGTCTTCACATTAGCCCAAGAAACGAGACCCCTTTTCTCCCTTCAGCACTTTTCATTGACCTTTCAATTGCAGCTGAACCTTGACCACCACAGTAAAGTCTCAATTTTCAAGATTTTATTCATAATCTCATATACAAGAGTAACATAACAAGAAAAATACATTAACCAGAAACGGGGATGTATGTTTTCAATGAGTCTAACATGGTTAAAATTTGGTTTGAATGGGTTTATAATAGGAGGGGGGCATGTCTGATAGAATTCGTATCATCAAACATCTAAATATTGAACCGAGCAACTTAAAATTTGTCACACAAAAGCCAGTGTAGACGTTAAAATAACCCCAGATGTGTTTTTAAAGTGAAATACCCCTTTTAATACCCAATCGACTGATCTTATATCAATACATCTTTTCAAAAGTCTCATGTTTATGACATTGGTCCTAAGCAAGAGAAGTCAGGGAACAGTCACATGGAATCAATGGAAAGATGATAGACATCTCAGACACAGCCTGAGGGTCATGCATGATATCATGTGATTCGCATGAGAGCAGGCTCACAGGAGGTTCTCACAATACAGTCATACCTCCTGATATGAAAGACATGAAAAGATATGATTTAGCTCTGGTACCATCTTATTTGTGTTAGATGAAGGATGTTTATTTTATGTTGTCATTGAGACTTCTTTCTTTCATGTTTTATTGTGAACAGAAGCTGAACTACCAGTGGCAGAAGACTGGCCAGTTTGCTTTGCAGTCTACAGTGCGGAACCTGGCCTGGCACCCCACAGGTACATTTACACTAGGAGCACACCTTGTGTAGTACAACACAAAGATACAGTCATACTATACTGCAGTGGTTCCCAAACGGGAAGTCCAGGTTTGCCTTTGGGTTTTGTGACAACCACACATTATTACTGCTACAGTATGTTTACAACTATATAAAAATAGTGCACTCATTTACCAATACAGAGACACATTCTATGCCCTCCCAAATATATTTAAATAGCTTTCAACCTGGCATCCCTATTTTGGACTTGTCATTATAACCAAACATTTGACCAAATATTACCAAGTATCTGAACCCATTAAGACCTGAGGCCGATACTACAAATGTCTTCTAAACCCTAACAGTGTTCTGAAACACTTCTGTTTCTATAATATCAGTGGTTCTCAAACTTTTTCATGTCAAGGACCACCCAAAATTATATTTATTTGGCTGCGGACCCCGATCTCAAAATATTTAGTTCCAGGCACCCCCAGAAGCAAAGATTTGAGTAAAAAATCACACCCTGTGTGAAGTGAGTGGTGCCTTTGATGAGCCCCGTATTGACCCCCGTATTGATGTTGTCATCAATGTTTGTGGACAGACATACATACATACATACATACGGACACACGGACAAAGTCATGTATAGGAGTGGTTGCCTTCGGCACCACTCAAAAATGTTGTCTTTAAAAAATATATATTCAAAGATTTGCAAACATTTTCATGATTTTTCTAAAATAGCAGATCTACAAGCTCATAGCGCTATCAGCTTGTATATCTGTTATTTTTTAATAGCCAAAGTATAAAATAATGGTTAAAATCTAAAATGACAGATGCTTTCCGGGTCTTAACGGGTTAAATACCAATCCCACTGGGGGCGCAGATGGCCTAGTGGTTAAGGCGCATACCACATATATGCTATAATGCAGCCTGACAGAAAGTCGCATGTTCGATTCCCGAGCCTGACGGTCTTTGCTGCATGTCACTCCCCGTCTCCCGGTTTCTCAAACTGTACTATCCAAATAAAGGCAGAAAAGCCCCCAAAATATCTAACCCTGTCTTCTACCCCGAGCCATCCCAAACTAGAAAGTGTGTTGGAATTAGGTGGGTCATGGGCTTAACCAATTCAATCCGCGAACGCATCTGTGCCACTTAAGATTTCTTTGGCTATTCAAAAATGGCAGATCTACAACCTCATAGCTTGTAGATCTGCAATTTTTGAATAGCCAAAGAAATCTAAAATGACAGAGATGCGTAACCGGAATGAATGGGTTAAGGCCGAGAAGTAGTCCTATCAGTTTATTTTGGGAGGTCTGAAGCTTAGTTTTTAGTGACATTCAGATGTGTTGGAGAACCAAGAGGCACAAGCATAATCAAAATGGCATTGAATGAGGGCTCAAGCTAGAGTCTTGAGAGCACTTTTGTTGACAAAAGAGTAAATCCTGCCCAAAAATCTTGTTCTTTGATTGACTTTCTTGATTACATTTGATGCAATTTTTCCACCCGTCAGTTTGTGTACTTTTCTTTTAACATGACGTCTAAATAAATCAAAACCACTGCTATAGTGTCCAGTGAAAGGTTTTTATGAGAATGATGTGTGAATGTCACTGACAACCGGCCTACATCACTAAATCTCATCTGTCGCGAAACATGCCTGCACATCTTTTTTTGCTCATTTGTTTTGTACTACTTGTGTTGCAAATATGTATTAAATACAATACAGAAAATGGACAATCTCATGGTGACTGGGGTTTTGTTATTGGTTCTTTTAGGCAGCCATCTCTTAACAGGCTCTAGTAGCCTCCAGTTGTGGTGTAATGGTGGCGAGGCAGAGGAGGTCTGCGAGGAGGCTGGGAAGCAGACTGAGATGACCATAGGTGACTCCTCTCAGTCTCCCTGGAGGTGTATCTGGCACTGCAAGTAAGAGCCCACACTTTTAAAAAAAAGGATGTCCACTGGGGCTGGGTGATATGACTTCAAATTAATGTCACAATTATTTTAAACCTTTGCCTTGATTACGATTAATGAACGATTTTAAAAACAAGCTTGTGAATTGGCTATTATTTATAAATTAGTAGAACTTCACATGTGACAATATCCACATTGCTTGTGAATATCTTACTGTTCTTAGAGTACCGTACATTAGTGTTTTTCTAAACGATTGTATTCATTGATCTATTTTCCTTTGACTGTAGGACTGCCTCTCCCATCAATCTGATGAAGTTCTCTCCTGATGGGGATTTCTTTGCTTCTGCTGGACAGGTCCGTTGGCTTTGCACCCTGAGAGCCATGCAAGACATTTACTCTCAGCCTGGCAACAAGGCTCATTAAGACAGTATTACTGTGGTCATACTAATGTAGAGATCCACCAACCCCTGGTTTAAGACCTGTTATTGAATTCAATGTCATAGTCCAGATAGTTAACTTGTTAATATATGATATATAATATTAATAGAACTAATAACTCTCTAATAGTTTTGCTGCATTGATTCTAGCATTCACAATATTTGTTTTTATTGTACAACTACATTGCATTTCTAAACACACTATACAGTAAAATCCAATCACTTTTTGCACTGCTCCGCCTCCTGTTGCAATTAATTAGCTTCTCGCCATAGGCAATGCATGGAACCATGCTGCAATCTCAGAAAGCGGTGATTTCTGGGAATTCTGGTGATGGTCAAAACTCGACATTACTGCTATTGCTACTATGGAACCTGAATTTCCCCCCAGCGATCAAAGGCTTATCTGATCTTATACACTTGTTTGCACATCACTGCCACACCTTTCTCTTTATATATCTCCAGGGAACACCTCACAAATTCTCTATTTTTCCCCTGCCTTTTGTATGTTCTTTATGTCCTCTGTTTGTCTGTCCCCTGGTTTCCCCTTAGGATGACTGCCTCGTGAAGGTGTGGTACAGCACCAGTAAGTGGCAGTCTGGTATCTCCAGACTGTTCACACCTCCAGAGCCCAGCGACAGCAGCTACAGCATTAACACCCAAGGGGAACTGTCCTTCTCCTTTGTCTATTTGGCCCATCCTCGCTCTGTCACTGGCTTCTCCTGGAGGAAGACTAGCAAGTACATGCCACGGTATGGAACAACTTTGAGTGTTCTTGTTTGAGTCACTTTAATGTATGATGAATTTGAGTCACTTTAATGTATGAATTTGAATCTGATATGTTTAACTGTTCAATTCACCTATTCGAACCAATGCACCAGTTATGATATTTAACATAGAGATACATGTTCGATTTAGACTGTCTCCTGCCTGCGCTCAAAGAAATAAACGTTCCGCTTTTTTCCCCCTGTGTGTTCCTCTTGCCATCGTTGTCAAGGATATTGAATGACGGGCAAATACTGTATATTATACACAAACACTTAACAAATCACAAACAGTGACTAACTGCTTTTATAAAAAAAAGATGGGAAGCTTGATAAGTGTCACAATATATAAAACCTGCCGAACAGCAGGTTTTGCTTATCAACTAATCTCACGACTCACTTTGACACCATGGACATGTTGGGTAGTAGGACCGGTAACCGGAACGCTTCACCCCATTTCTTTTGCACACCGCTCGCCCCCAGCGGTTCTTGTATTCTTGTATTTGTTTTACTGAGGTTAAGGTTAGGAATACGTTTAGGGTTAGGCATGGATTTACTGAGGTTAGGTTTAGGAATAATGGTTAGCTTTAGGCACAGTTTTACTAAGGTTACTTTTAGGAATAAGGGTTAGGTTTAGGAATACTTTTTACTGAGGTTACGTTTAAGAACACCTGGTGGCGACCACTCCGTTGAGGCGAGCGTTCTTGTATTCGTAAGACCTACATGCAATAGGTTAACAAATTAATTTGTTTTTAAGCAGTAATTGCAAAGATGGGTTGTACACAATAGAAACCTCAGTGTTAATGTAACTCTGAGAGTGTATATATTTTCCTCATGGGCCCATGTTTACCCTCTCATGGGCAAATTCACAAAGGGATTCTGTGGCTTTTGTGCCCGCTAAACCTGAGCAAATATGGGGGAAAAAAGAAACGGCAAAGGGTGAAATGCCCCCCTAACTGTGCTGCCAAGCAAATAGCATCACAGAGCTCTGGTGCTATTTTCACATTTAATTGAGGTAATAATATGCATACATTTTGCGCAAATCTTGCACTTTTATATGCAAATGAGCCTCATTGTGAATAAATTCACAAACACCACCGCTAAAGGTCACATTCAGTTGGGGGCAAAATTATTATTATCTTCAGAGAGCTGGTTGTGAAGCGCATTTATAAGGGTTGTCACTTTCCACTGACTTTCCAGTGATCATGGCAACAGTAATTGTAGCCAGACTAATACATTGTCATGCCAGGCGTGCTTTTCAGCAGACATTTCAACTCACTTAATGGGAATCTATTATGTTTCATTTGCATTTCATACTTGGTCATCTGTGTACAGTGCAGAAGCTTTCAGGCTGCATTGTCCAATCATCCAATGCAGCCTTTCAGCGTGCCTACAAGCACTGTCTGTGCATTATATGATGCTGTGAGTGTGATTTACAGTATTTGATTTGCAAAACAGAACATATTTATATACATACAGTATGCATAGTATACTAGTTCTTTCCTGATGTGGTAGCCACTAGGTGGAAATGGGCATTCCATAAGGAGACACCTTTGTACCTTTGTGCGCATGGTGCTGTTAATATGGTTATAATAATCAGAAGCCGGCTCATGTCATGTTTCATGAATGAGGTTGAAAATGTGAGGCCATTGCTGCTTCATTCATTAGCGCTCCCCAATTATTCTTTAGTGAGGCTTTTTAGTCTCATGAAACTCGGGTGACAGTTTGGTGCAAATAAAATTCATACTTTTGTGGGATTACCTCTGTCAAGGTGGCCGTGGGCAGCTGTGGAAAGCTAGTGTGCCATTGGGCATGGCTTCTCCAACATGCGTAATTATAAGTAATAATGGTGCTCAGGTGGGCAAAGTTACTCTGTACTGGAAAGTAGGCTACTGGCTCAACTCGAGCATTGTCTGTAACAACAACCTTGTTCATGAATAGTCCAGTTTTAAGATGTAGCCTAATTGAAAATAATGTTTGAGCACAGCCCTTTTGCTCAACCTGCAAAGTCATTGTGGCAGGGAGAAGGTAGGCTGTGTGAAATATTTTCAATCAAAAGAGCTTCAAATTGCCAATATTGGCTCTAATCAATTTTGATTACTACACTGGCATTGTCCATTTCAGGCTTTGGCTACATAACACCTCTGCACCTGCTCCACAAACTCTCCGGTGACAGTCAAAGATGCATCCACATATATAAATAGTGAGGTTCAAAGACTATTTTATGTTTTGTTTATTTATAGTTTGCCACATTGTTAATTGCAGTCCGGCAAAACAACGGCAAACTGCCCCCTACTGAAAAACTTTATGGACATGTTTGCTTATATTATATCTTTTGAATCTGACCTTAAGACGTGGCAGATAGCAGGTGCAATTGATGCACAATAAATGGTGCTATCAGCGGACATAATCCATTCTTTGTGAATTTCTGGCAGAGTTAAATTAACATGGAGCAATGTACTCTCAAAAGAGCAGCTTGCTATCAGTGCTGTACAGTTCCACTGTTAATGGCCTTTCCTGACCTACAATCCGTCACTGACTCGCACAATATCCCTGTTCACACCAGATTTAGGCTGCAAGAAGACATTTAGTTGGGAATAGTGCTGCACATTTACATCCCCAACAAAATAAAGCTAAATACTGTGAATCTAATGCATGCAGAAACAGCCATTTTGTTGCAAAATAATGATTTCAAATATGTATGTCAGTAACAAATTAGATTCTAATGCTTTAGATTCAGTTTATTTATAAACAAACACATTCTTCTTTGACCTGCAGTGGGACACAGTGGGGGCAGTTATGTTATTCATTACAAAGCTGCAGACATCAGAGGTGATTTCTTTTTTGCAATAAGGAATATTTAGACTACTGCAGAATGCTACCTGCCAACATTAAATTGAAAGCTTCAAATTACATTTCAGGAAGCATACTAGTTAGATTTTGCTGTCAGTTTCCAAACGATCCCTGCTGTGTACTATGCAGAAGCTATGTCAATGAAGAGTCATTTTATTTCTACGCCGTAAATACAAAGTCCCTTTATTTCACATTTTATTCCTGTTTCTATGGTATCTGCCATTGTCTGGAACAGCCTTCAAAGCCAAGATCCCACTAAACACATTTTTTTTGTGAGTGCTGGAAGTTACAGTACAACATCATTGATGCTGTGCAACACAAAGTTTGACACTTGTGTTACTTAAACGTTGACCTAAACAGCATGGCATGGCTAAAGTAAGCACATTTCCAATGTACTGTCCCCGAAAATGCATCATCTAAAAACATCAGCCGTGTAGTTTGGAGGAAATGCGTCACTGCAACGACCAAACCATTGGCAACAACTGAAAAACCAAAGGCCGGTTTAAAACCATGTTCAATGGCATCACAGCCTTAAGGGGAAAGGGAGTATTTACAGGTCCCGGGGGATGGGAAATTACTTTTACTGCTTCACCCAGCAGATGGCTGTTCAGATGGCTCAGATTTGGCCGCACAGGGCGTGTCGCACTGCCTTTCCCTGTGCAGTCTACAAAGCAGAACAGCTTGCATTGCCTTTGTGTTGATGTTACCGGGCAACCAGATACTCACCTGTCACTCACTTTCAAGCCCGGCCCTGATCACACAAGTGCTCCTCCAGAAACACGGGGTGCATAGGGCGCATGTACGCAAGGCGACCTGCAACGCAAAAGCAGCAAATAAAACGCTTCATTCACATTGATAATAACAATTACAAAAACAGTGTGATTGGCCCTTTTAGGATGTAAATATTGGTTTTAAAAAACGTTACTGTGAAAATAATGGATGTTTCGGTCCTGAGACCATCATCAGCACCTCGTCCACTCCTTTTTTCACGGTGTCACTTATTTCAATATGTAAATACATCTATTTTTTGCATCCTAAGAGCCTCAACATGTGTTGTTAATGGGTGGGCCTGTTCTGTTTTTTCTGTCATATCAACACTCATCACTGATGCTGTCATTACCAATAACATCACTACCTTCCTGTAACCTTCTCCTCTCCTAACAGGGGCTCAGTGTGTAATGTTCTGCTAACCTGCTGTAAGGACAGTGTGTGTCGCCTCTGGGCAGAGACGCTGTTGCCGGGCGACAGCCTCCTGTCAGGTCTCCATAACAACCATACCAACAGTCCGCCCAGCGACCCGGTCCGGTCCGCTGGCACCAGCAGGAAGAATGCCTCTAATGGGAAGACGCAGGGGGGAAGACCTTCAGAGGTGAGCCTTGACAATTTTTGTCAGTGTGTGTGGGTGAATAGCACAGGTTGGTTTGCTCTTTGATAATAATCTGATTTGGCTTTTAAAACTTCAACTTCAAGTACACATAGGCATTATAGAAGACACTGAGCCATTCTCCAAATAAGGGTCAGTGGCTGAGGTCATTATGCACAAATGAACAGTTGCACACAAAGTCTAAAGGATGAACACAAAAAAAGCTCAAGATATATTCCCACTGTGGTCCTTGACACGTTTGTTTTCTTGCTTTTGTTAAAGCACTACGTGGGTGCCCATAATGTAACAGTACTAAGCTATGATGACACAGACTGAAGTCTCTTAATTTAATTTGAAAGCACAACACAGGAAACATCCTTAAGGTTGACACATAATCTAAGCTATCCAAGGTCAGGACAGCGCCGCATTAAAAGGATGATGTGTTTACGATACTGTAGCACAGCAGTCATATATCATCTCCGTTGAGTAATGACATGCGAGAATAATCGCACTGTAGCTGTTGCTCATCCTGCTCGGCCTTGTGGTGGACACCAGGCAGTCTTCTGTCCAGCATTGCTAATGCAGCACATTAGCTATTGCAGAGATAAAGGGTAAGAGTGCAAGAGAGGGGGAGGAAGGAGATAGAAAAAGCAGAGGAGAGAGGAGGCTTAGCGGAGTTGAAAGGGAAAATTAATTGGCTATCAGATAGTTTTCAAGGCTTAGTTTGTAGTGCTTAAGAGGAGCATCAGTGGGGAAAATTAGCCCCATTTCTGTGATCTGTGTCACACACACCTCACAATTATTACTCCGACATTGTTCCAGTTCCTTTGACAATTATATTATTTATTTATGATGTATTGTTCTCTACCCAGCTCAGAATATTCTTTTGTACATTGAGCCACAGCTGACTTAGGTTTGTTGCTGAAGGCTTAGTTATGCTCCATACACAATGCTTAAATCTGGTTTGCTATAATTTTGAATATGGCCATTTACGTGGTTATGGGACTTGCTGGCAATTATAGAGTTTGGGGACATGATAGATTACAGGGAGGAAAGAGAAATTGGTATGCAAATTCCTCCACTGTGCCCCTAGGACAGTCTGTGAGAGTACATGTGTGGAATTATTCATTAAATACATCACAGACTGCGCAGGATGAACCATAATACCGCTTTTCCCCAAGACTGGCTTGATAGGCAACACAGAAAACGCCCTGTCGCTTGTCATGTGCGTAGACTAGAGTGAAAGATTTCATGCAGAATAATTTAACTAATGACGAGTCAGGGTTGTATGGTCAGGGTGCTGTTAGACAGCATTTCAGGTAAATTGCAGATATGTTTAAGCAGTTATAAAACTGATCCAGAGTGTGTGTCTGGGCACATGCCTGTTCAACAGAACAGAACACACAACACATTTTAAGAAGAATTGGGAAAATGGAAAATAAAAAACTGCCATAATTTGGCATCCTAATAGCCACCAATCCTCTTGATTTTGTACGAAATGCAAATAACGGCCCGATATATCGGCTGACCTCTAGTTTTTCAAGGTCTATCAGCCTATTTTGGGCAATTGTCAGGTTCCATCATCTAAGAATACTTCTCATTGTTGATGAGTAAATTGGTTTTAATCAATCTGTTTTTTCCGTCAAGTTGAATCTGCAGGAGTCGTGGCGTTCGTCCTTTCTCCGAAGTGTGGTCCAGCCTTCCGTCATGGGCAGCCTGCCTCATCAGCAGAGCCGGCACTACAGCCACAAGACTGGCAGTAGCAGCATGCCGCACGCCAACGCCCTCTGCCACTTCCACATTGCTGCCAGCATCAACCCTGCCACAGGTTAGAATAGAAACGGAGGCACACCCAGCTCTATGTCCCCCAAAAACAATTCTGGATCTTGCAAAGAAAAACCTCCCATTTATGAATTCCAGCCCAGTGCGTTTCGGAGACGTTTTGCTCACGTCCGTCCGTGTGTGTCCGCCTGTCATTTGTCTGTGCTAATCTAATCAATGTAATGTGAAACTTTGCATGCACACTCTCGGAACGCCAAGGAAGAACCTCTTCCCCAAACTTTTCACATCGGCCTGTTATAGCACCACCAGGAGGCCAATTTTTTAAAAACGTTTTTATGTTACTTCTACAGATTTTGGCCAAACCTTATGCAAATCCGTTCACATTATCTCTATGGTCATGTGATCAAGAATGTTTCATTTTCCGTCTTGTTTGGCTTCCAAATTTAGCGGGAGTGACACACACACACACACACACACACACACACACACACACACACACACACACACACACACACACACACACACACACACACACACACACACACACACACACACACACACACGCAGCATAATTTTTTTTTATGCTTTTCACTCCAGACATCCCGTTGCTTCCTTCCATCTCCTCTTTGTGTGGGGTGGATGATGGAGAACCAGGAGGCCCATTCACTGTCCACTGGCTCAACAACAAGGAGCTCCACCTCACTCTAGCCATGGAGGTCTTCCTCCAGCAGCTCCGGGGCAGTCTGGAACAACAGAACGAAAGCACCCAGGAAGGTAGGGCAAAGAGGAGATGATAATAGATGGAAAAAACATTGCGATATGTGGATGTTTTCTGGCTCATCATCAAACTTCAAGGACTTTTAAAGAGAGATAAATGAAAATGAATATTTGCGTTCTTCGCCGTGCGCTGTCCTGAGCACCACAATTATGCTTCATTTTCATTTAGAACACGAAGATGGCGACGACTTCAACGAGGAGAATCCTGCTACCAAGCCGGTGTCTGAGGATCCCCAGGGAGCTGACGGAACGTCCATGCAGCTGCATTTGGCCGCTGTGGAGCACCAGGTGGAGGTTCTGCTAGAGGACTGGAACAAAGGGGCGGACATGTTGTTCAGCATCCACCCCATGGATGGCTCCCTGTTGGTCTGGCATGTTGACTGGCTGGATGAATACCAGCCGGGCATGTTCAGACAAGCACAGGTAGATTTGTGGTCATTACTGATGGACGCCGTATTCTCTCTTTTACATCATCCAACTTTATGTTGCATAAATGCAACAGCATTATGCTATTCTTCACCCCTTGAACAGCGTTCCTATTCTAGGCATTTCATAACATTCGGCAAAAAAACGTGAAATCTGCAAGCTCACAGCGCGTCGCATTGTGAGCTTGTAGATTGGCTATTTCCCGCAAAGAGAGTACAAAGAGTAGAAAGTGTAGAGGGAAAAAAAGGAGGGGTCAAGTAGACCCCCAGTGGACCCCTATCAACGAAGTATATAGGGTTTAAGTGGTTAAAGCACGGACGAAGAGTACCTGTAGCTTGATGTAAGCCAGTAAAGGAAAGTGCATACTTGTATGTGCGATCTCGTTTCACTCATGTGTTTGCCAATCTTGCAGATTGGCAAACACAGATCAGAAGTTTTTTGAAAAGTACAGGAACAAAGTGGCATGATTCCACCCATCCGTCTTCACTCAGCCTATCAGTATTTCATTGTTCCTCCCACGTAACCAGAGCAGGCTGCCATGTCCTCACTTTAGGCCAACCCCGGGCCCTTATATTCCAAGACAAATGTTTGACACTCCCATTAGTGGCGAAAGCTGATATTTATGTAATCTGTGACGGTTGACACTGATGTCCATATATATTCCCATTCCAACTTGCTGCATTTTTATGACCCTTCAATTTCAAATATATTTAGCCGTTGCATTGTACTTCAGTGTGCTACTTGGCGAAAGCATTAGCCGCCATCTCGATGAGGCCCCTGAATCACTTTGACAGCTGTGATTGTCTGGCACCCGTTCTTATAGCTTCCCATCCAGACGTCGAGATAATTATGTTCTAATTAGTGTGACTTCACATGAAATTGGAAAGTCCCTTGATGCGTTTTAATCAGCAGCCAAATGATTAGGTCTCTGTCATGATGCAGCCAGTCAGTCAGTCAATGAAGTCAGGGGAACTGATAGAATCACTGTCAGTGACATGCAGGTTGATTAGGCCTGGCTGGTTTCATTAGATAAAGGAAACTGAGCAGATGCATATACCCATGTTGATTAACATTTATGAGGATGGGGAATAAGCATGGTTGCGACGCTTGACGCTCCATCACTGTCAGAGTACATTTGGATAGGGTTCGGTGTGATGGGGGGGGGGGGGGGGGGGACTCTATGCCCTCTGGTCATTAATTGTTAATGCAGGTGGGGATATGTTTTATCCCTGCTTTTAGTCAGACTGAATTAAATAGATTTTAGGAAAAGTAGACTGGTTAATATTTACTTTATTGATAATCACAATTTATGTGAACCACACTCACCTTGGCGTCCCCATTCTGGGCAAGTTGTAAACATTTGTCAGCATTTTTTGAAATGTTTCAAAGCCAAAATATAATAAAATGATTGAGAAAATAGCAGATAGACGACACTTTGTGAGCTTGTAAGATTTGCTTTTTTGACTATTTGTCATATCACAAAATATGTAGGGCATAAGTGGTTAAGAAAATTCCCCCTTGTGTTTGATTTACAAATTGAACCCTGAATTCGGAAGCCATTTCATTACGTGACCAGAAAACGTTGGCCCCCTCTGTTCTAGACGGTTTTCTTTTTCTTTTTTAAGGAGCTGATAACCATTCCATTTCATCCATTAGCTGAAATAAAGACCCATAAAAGCATTTAGAGCTGAAACTTTTTTTAATTATTTATGATTTAATAATGAGTGTCACTTTTATTCACTCTTCCAAGCTGCTACATTATATCAGTAAATTGTGCTTTGTAGTCTGGCAAGAGGAAGCTTGATCACTTCACCCTTAATCGTTTCATCTAAATCATATTCACTCCCAAACTGAAACAGACAAACGTAATTGGTACAAACACAATTCAATTCTTACAGTGGGAAATGGTGAGTACATTGTGGGGAGTAATACAGATGAGCCTGTCAAGTAACCAGTGATCCAAGAGGGTGTGCTCCAGTCAGAACAAATAAGCCTCATTATTGACTTCAGGCTGCTGGGCACATTCTGTACTGTACCCCAATTGAAACAAGCCATAGGCTTTCTTGGGTTTAAAATCCTCTTAGCAGACCTGGTATTGAACTGTACTTTCCTGTGCTTTTTTTGCAAACTGCTTATAAAGTATTCAATCAATCAATCAAAACATCTGTCTGAATAGTCTAGCATTAGTGATGTTGCAGTTGATCCCCAACTTTGCTTTCCCTACTATTCTCTCCCTTTTCCCTGTCTCTCTCTATCAGGTGTCATTCGTGTCCCGCATCCCCGTAGCATTCCCCACAGGGGACGCCAACTCCCTGAGTCGCAGCGTGGTCATGTACGCCTGCATCAAGAACGTGGACCTGGCCATCCAACACGGCCGACAGCGTCCGACCGGCGGGAGCATGTTGCCCCACTCCACGTCTGCGCTCATCAGCTACGGCGGTCAAGGCAAGCCTCCTCCCAGCAGCAGCCTCCGCCTCAGCATTTTCACACCCAACGTGCTCATGATCTCCGCACACAGCGATGGCTCGCTCAACCAGTGGGGGGTGAGCTTCGCCGAGGATTCCGCCTTCTCGACGGTGCTCAGCGTGTCGCACAAGTCGCGCTACTGCGGCCACCGTTTCCACCTCAACGACCTCGCGTGTCACTCCCTGCTGCCCCTCCTGCTCACCACGTCCCACCACAACGCCCTGCGCACACCGGATGTGGACAGCATCCTGACCCCGCCCGGGGCACCCCGGTCTGCGGGTCTCTCAGGCCAGCCTCTTGCACGTCCGCTACACGGGTCGCGTCCCAGCCGGCTGTCCCTGGGCACCGTTTCGCAGGATCCCAATGCCATCTACAGTGAGCTGATCCTGTGGAGGGTGGACCCTGTGGGGCCGCTGTCCTTCTCTGGGGGGGTCTCGGAACTGGCAAGGATCAATTCGCTCCACGCATCCGCCTTCGCTAATGTTGCCTGGCTCCCCATGCTCATCCCCAGCAACTGTCTAGGTGACGTAGTATTTATATATATAAATTTCACAACTGCAGCTTGTTGTCATATCTGGAATAAAAAGCATTTCTCATGACTCACTGACCAATGACGGTGCACTATTGTAATTATTTTACCAACATGGGTCACTTAAGGTCAGTGGATGTATCTGGGAAAGTAGGAAAGAAAACATTTCTGCATTGTGAATGTCTAAATATTGCAAATGAGACTAACAAGGAGACTAGCTCAGTCTCTGTATGATGGCCCAGAAATACCATTTTGTTTTCTTTTTTTAGCCTTTTATGTAAATAAATGAACTCGACTCAACTCTTTAACTCCGTCTGGGTTCCAAATGCTCCAAATGCTTCCAAATGCTCCACGTAATATCCCATTCATGAAGACTCTGGAGTTACATCTAACTTTTTTATTGCCACAATAAAAAAGTTATAGGCAAGCTCCTGTCATAGTCTTTATTCTCTTGTTTGTTAAATATACTGTTCCCACGTCAGTTTTTTGACCTACTTCCATCTCTATTTAAGCACCCAGTAGAGTGAGAATTTTGTACCTCTAAATGATGAGTCTCTCTCTCTCTCGCTTTTCAGGTGTGTACTGTAACTCGCCCAGTGCATGCTTCGTAGCCAGCGACGGCCACTCCCTCAGGCTCTACCAGGCTGTTATTGAAGCCAAGAAGCTCCTGAGCGAGCTCTCTAATCCTGATATATCAGTAAGTCAACAACCAGTACAAAAAAACAAAAAAAACAAGGCATAAGTCTAATAATGGCATGGCGTCCCTGTCCACTCTTAAAGGTTTCATGACATGCTGGTTTACAAAACATTAAAAGTCTTTATCATGGTCCTTCAAACTTGTATTAAAATTTTTAACTGGAAAATCCACTCCAGTCAGCCATGGCAGGTTTTTTTTCTATCTGTGTTCTGAGGTCTTTTCAACTGCAATGAAATGATGTGCCTGCGGGTGTCGCTGTTGAGTGATTTTGCCTGTCAATCATCGCCTCTGCCCCCCCCCCCCAAGGAGAAGGACAGGGAGGGGAGGGGCGAGGAGGAGAGCGGGGAGGGATTAATGGACTGACATCAAGGTCCACGGGCCAATCACAGCACTTTTCTGAGCCTAATTATTCCGAAAACCCCAGACCCCAGAAAATCCACTGAAAGTTCTACCGACACCACCAATGGAGGAGTAGGGAGACCACCTCCGACCACATACAGTACTCTACTATACAGATTGGTTAAAATGTGTTATTCAGTAAAATAAATCCTGGATTGTACAGTACAGTATCTTTAACATTTGTAGCATTGACAATTTCGATTGAGATTGAAGTGGTGGGATGACACCCACCACATGCAGAGGTGCTAACTGCAACCTGTGCGACAGAGGGAGTGAAGGAAATTAACTATTGATTGTCGTTCCACATACCAGAGATAGAAGAACATGTGCCACTCCTTTTAAGAGTTAGCACTGGATTAATTGCAGGGAAATTGCATCGATAAAACATGAAATACCATGGGTTTAATGCTTGTTGGGGGGGATCAGTTGATGTACAGTATTCATTGCAGCACAAGAAGATTTTTCTGAACATTCTTTTTGCGTGCCGCATGTTATCACAAGTTATATCATGTCTCCACAGCAAACTATTTTCAAACTGATGGTAATGATCACATTTCCGTGGTAATGTAAATGCATTTGATTTTCATTCTACCGGAAAACTGACATAGCTTCATAACATTTATACTATAGTATGTTATGAATCCTGTGCCTTAAATGTGCCCGAAGATTTCTTAACATCTGTGTTTTTTTTGTTTGCTTGTTTCCATGTAGAAATATGTGGGTGAGGTATTCAACATCATTAGTCAGCAGTCCACTGCAAAACCAGGGTGTATCATTGAGCTGGATGCCATCACTGACTTTGTGAGTATACTTTGGTACAAAGGCCAAGACAAGCCAGTGGGCTGTGAAGAGAACACCATTGTTCAACAATGGTGACGTAGCAGTGCTCTGCTTAGCACGCACATCTGTGGTCACTGAATAGGTCTTGGATACAAAAGGGAATTCAAAGAGATTTCCCATTTAAAATAAAGGAGATAAAGTACAAAAAGGTAGCACTTTCTTTGACGCCCATGATGTCTATAATGCTTAGAATACTTAGAATTGCGTTGCAATATAATCTGGTTTTAACATTGCATAGTTATAGCATTAATACTCAAGGTGCTTTATAACACTTATAACATTATATGTAAAGTATTATAAGTATGTTTATAATGCATTATAAACATGGCCTACATTGAAACTGTTTCCGTACAAAGATTCACGATTGAAATCTGGACCCTGTGAAGCATAAAATCCTCCACAGTAGACTTCCTGCATCTCTTTGAAAGGTCAACCATGAACACTGCCACGTCCAAACCTCCCTATCACCCGAAAACCCCACAGGCATTTCTGGAGATGGATGTGTGTGTGTGTGTGTGTGTGTGTGTGTGTGTGTATACAGTATACACAGTAAACACATTGTTCTCTCTTGTCCTGTACAGCAGGGGAAGGAGACACAGCTGCTCCATGTTTTTGAGGAAGACCTGATCCTGGGCAGCAAGAAGCCAGACGGCACACAGGAGATCCAGGCTACTTTTGACACTGGTACGTGAAAAAAGCATCTACTGTAAAAGGAGGCATTTAGATAGAACGGCTATTTTCTCGGTTGTTCTATCCTATCTGAAATATGTAGCTGAGGGAACAGATCTTGCAACGCCTATAGTTTGGACCTTTTGATTACCTGTGAACCAGAGTGCAGCCGCAGACCCTCAGATAAAGCACAAATACTGTACATTGGATTGTTTTTCTCAGCCATTCTATTTCATCCTCCAAAATATGTAGCTGGGGGACCAGACCTTGCAATGCCTATAGGTTTGAACTTTTGATTACCTATGGGCCACAGAGCAGCCGCACAGCGCAGACCCACAGATAAAGCACATACTGTACTTTGTTCCAAAACTCCAGGCTCAAGACAAAAGTGCGGAAAGGAAAATCTGAGGAACTTGTATACTGGCTGGTTTTAAATCAGTTCTCAACGACTTTATAATTCACACTATTTTATTTTTTATTTTCTTATTAAACTTTTATCGCTTCTCATTCTACTTTGTGATTCTATTGTTTATTTATCTTTTTGTTCAGTTCAATCATGCTTAGTTTTTATATGTGCCTTTATATACTTTTGCTATAACTCTTTTTAACCGTTGTTTTACTACTATGCAGTATGCACTAGTACTACTACACACTGCGTTTCTGTGCTTTCCCCTGCAGGGTCCAACCAGACAGGCTTCTCAGCCAGCTTCTTCCTGGTGGTGGTAGAGTTCACCCAGACAGGTCGCTCACTCCTCCACATGTGGCACCTCCACCTGGCTGCCCAGCCTGTCATCATGGGTGGGTACCTTTTTTTTTTTTTTAAGATTCTTTTGGGGCTTTTTATGCCTTTTTATGTAGATAGGGAAAGTAGGCTGACAGGAAATAAGGAGAGAGATGGGTGGGGTGACACGCAGCAAAATAACATGCATTTTACAGAACTTAACCACATTTTTCTTACAATTGTTTTTGTTTTATGACCTCGCAGAAGAACCCACAGGCCTGTGTGAGAAGGATACTGCCACAGCTTCTCCCAATAACTATTCCCAGACATTCAGTTCCTCATTGCCTCAAAAGAGCAGACCCTGTACCTCCAACTTACAGAGCGCATGTCGCCTCAGCCTCACAACACACAGGGTGTACAGCCAAGAGATGGCTCTGCCTGCAGGGGTGGAGATCATCAGTGTTACACCATCGGCAGGTGGGTAAAATGAGGAAAGAGACACACACACACGTCACTAGGGTTGTTCAGTATGAAGATGTATACCATGCAATGGAAGAAATATGTAGACCGGTAGAGTTTTACTACAGTGTACCATTTCTATGGTATCTCTCTATGTGGGTTCTTAACAGTTTTTTTTACTGTGTACTATGGTTTTAATCATGTAGTGATTTTTGTAGTTTTTAGTGAGTATTTGTTTATTGTGTCTGTTTTAACCACTGCACAAGCTAAGCCCTGATACACTACATATTGAGTAGCTGCAGATCAGTCATAGGTTCTTTGAATGTTTTTTCATAAAGCCTGTATCTGCAAAAGCAGAAAAAAAAATCCCTATATGACGACCTGGAGTATCGATACAGTATCGCAAAATAAAATATCGCAATATATCGCTAAATCGATAATATTGCCCATCCCTACTGTACATACACCTATAGTTACAGCTTTCAGGAACAGACCGTGCCCCTAACATACAACACACACATACAGCCAAGGTGCATAGCCACAATAGGCATACAGCACCTATCAGTTTTCAAATCCATTCAAGAAATTATGGTTTATGGTCTGTAAAATGTATGGAATTTGAATTGGGGTAAACTGTAGGAATACCTGCAGTACTTACAGTATTTCTTTAACCATTAGTGTTCAACTCTTCCTCTCAGGTCACCCGAGCGCATCTTCTTTACAACCGGCTGGCCGGGCTCCCTACCTTCTCGCCACTTCCTGTTCGGACGGCAAGGTGCGCTTCTGGAAGTGCAGCGTGGCAGGTGGAGAACTCTCGCATACAGACCAAGTGATTTATCAGTGGGAGGAATGGCCTCTTCTTGTGGAGGAGGGACTGGCCAATAGCAGTGCTGTAACCGTGCCAGGGCGTCCCATAGAGGTCAGTTGCTGTCACAGCAGCCGGATGGCTGTGGCCTACAGACAGACGCCGAACGGACCTCTGAACTCCACCCCCCAGCTGTACTCCACCCCCCAGCTGAACTCAACCCCGCAGCTGAACTCCACCCCACCGTTGGCCCTGACCCCTGAACTGGCTTCCACACCTCATGTGAACCCCAACCTCCACTTGACCCCTACTTTAAATGTGCTCCGCGGCCTGAACCTGAACCCGAACCGCAGTTCCAGCCCCGACCCAACGAGAATCCAACGAGAATCCCTGGTCCACATCGCTGTCTTCCAGTGCGAGTCCACGGGAGGTTCTCAGTGGGTTCTAGAGCAGACTGTTGTCTTGGACGGAGCAAGCGACATGAGCGGTAGCACGGCTACAACTCCCGGTTTACCAAACACCACCCTGGACTTCTCTACACAGAATGACTGTCTGGGCTCAACTGGTAAGAACCTGGTTCATTTGGACTGGGTTTCCCAAGAGGACGGCTCACACATCCTGACAATCGGCATCAGGACAAAACTCTACATGTATGGCCCACTTTCTGGTAAGCCTCCAGAACTGGGCGTGGCATCTGACAGCGCCAGGGATCAGAGCTTGTCCCGCCTGGTCCTGCTTCGAACGGTCGACCTGGTGTCCTCCATTGAAGGCTCCCCGCCCATCCCGGTATCCCTCTCCTGGGTACGGGACGGCATCCTGGTTGTGGGCATGGACTGCGAGATGCACGTCTACTCCCAGTGGCAGCCCCCGGCACCACCCAGGCCCAACTCCGCCATGACCCAGGACACCGATATGAGCAGTAGTGTCTCCTCCATCCTCTCTGCAGTGAGACAGAGTCAGGAGGAGGGGCTGAGCCCCGGAGCCACCATGGCAACGCTGGCCCCTCCAAAAAAGGCAATTTCGAGGTCAATGACGAGCCTGGCCCAGAAGCTGAGTGGGAAGAGAACCGTTTATGACCTGCCGGTAGAGATGGAGGATTCTGGGCTGTTTGAGGCAGCCCACCAACTATTCCCCACCCTGCCCCAGTACCACCCTGTACAGCTACTGGAACTCATGGACCTGGGCAAGGTAACTTAATGGAATTGTGTGTTTTCTTTTTTGGCTTTCTCCATTAAATTTTATGTTCTTTCATTAAAGCAGCTTTAGTGTAAGAATACAGAGAGTTGCATGCTAATGTAATTCAGTTGTTCTGAATGTTCTGAACCCTTTTTGGAGCTCTGGCGATCTGAGAAAGGGAGCGATTAATTAGCAAAATTAAGTTTGATTTTCACTTTGGAAAAACAAGCAGAACAATGAGTTTGAAATGTAAGCTGCCTACAGTATGCAATATGCATAGATCTTTGTTTGTTTTGTCATCAGGTCCATCGGGCCAAAGCCATCCTCTCCCACCTGGTGAAATGCATCGCTGGAGAGGTTG
The DNA here is from genome assembly GCF_963454915.1 of Gymnoscopelus microlampas. Classification (NCBI taxonomy): domain Eukaryota; kingdom Metazoa; phylum Chordata; class Actinopteri; order Myctophiformes; family Myctophidae; genus Gymnoscopelus; species Gymnoscopelus microlampas. The sequence continues at coordinate 23,120,367 of NC_139941.1, forward strand.
TGGCCCTCAAAGACAACGCCACCAACCCGGAAAAGCGACTGCGGTCTCGAACCATCAGCGCTGGAGGCAGCACGGCCAGGGACAGCAAGATGTTCAGCAAGGGAGAGGGCTCCTCCCCAGACTACACAGAGATTGACTCCATCCCTCCCCTACCTCTGTACGCCCTACTGGCAGCCGATGAGGACACCTCATCCAAGACTGGTTGGTATATAGTCGTATTGTTTTATATATAAAACAATACGAATATTTGAATATAATATACTGACTTTAATTGCCTGTCTATGACTTAATGGTAGTTAGCTCACCCACCACTCCAGCCACCAGTATTTGGGGTAGTCTCACATTGTCAGATAATCAGAGATCTTCACCTGCCAATCGTCACTTCAAAATTCAAGGTAGTTGCCAGAATAGCCGCTAACAAGCCTACACATACTGCGATAGAAAGCAATCAAGTCACCACCCCATTAAGAAGGGCCAACCTAAGTACTTTGGATTGGTTCTGCAATGTTTATGTTTTTCTTTTACTAAACGTTTACGCCCAGTTTTAACAATGAAAGCTGGGAGATCGTCCTCAGTCTCTTGTTGAGCGAAATATTCTATATAGTCTATATTTGGGTAGTCTATATGAATCACTTGGAGTGGGGAAACAATGGTAGAGGAATTTAACTTTTAAATGTTTCCATTTTTGTTTTGGAATAAAAACTATTATAGTTAACACATTGAGTGCCAAAACAGTATATATACTTTTTTTCAAAAAGTGACGTGGAGTGCCAAAACCGTATATATACGTTTTTTTTTTTTTTAAATGAAAAAAAAGATTTAGACCTTAATCCACTTCCTGGTTAACTTATGACTTCAGAAGCCTGTATCTCTGCTCCTGTGTACTTTTTTTTTTACAATGTACTTTTGACTATTTTCAACTGGCTGCAACTATGGAACGGATGACCGAATGTTTTTAATTTTTTCCCCCCGATTGTACGAGACCTCTATGTGTGTAATGAGGGGATCACCGTGAGGACGGTGATCACTGAAAATATTTTGTGACTAGTTGAAAAAGGTTCAAAAATGGTTAAAATCCAGGCACTCAACGTACACTTTTTTAATAAAACTCTGGCACCGAATGTGTTAAGAGATCTCATCAGAGTGTGTTTTATATCAAATAATCTCCTAGTAAAATACCAGCACACAGCAGGCAGTCCTGCACTCTAGTGTTCTAATTCAATTTGCTGTCTCACTGTCATTCTCTTCAGTTTTCTTCTGAAATGTCTTTTTCAATCATTCTGCCCCCTTCTGAAATGGATGACTTTTCCAATCATTCTGCCCTGTGTCTCCTTGTAGAAAAAGTGAGCAGTGTGAGTGCGGATAGCGGACGCGGATCCTGTCAGACCGATGGCTATGATGAGCTGTTCCAAACGCCCAACATGGGGGATCTGGACCCCCTGGATTACGACCAAGAAGAAGCAGGAAATAAGGTCTGTGTCTGGAAAACCCTCTTTCCACAGCCCTCATGTCCTCCAAGTCATGCAAAATGTAACGTCACTGTCGGGTAGAAACCTGTCCAAAACCGTATTATTTTTCATTGGTTAAATATCTTATAAACCCACAGACAGACTTAACCACTTTCACCCTTGCATTTCAAAGATTTCCAAAATGTAAAAAAAAAGAAGTGAAAATAACAGATCTACAAGCTCACAATGAAGATCTACAAGCTCGCAACAATCTTACGTTGTGACATTGTTGCGATGCGCCGTGTTGTGAGATTGTAGATCGGGTATTTTTGCTACTTCTGCGCAACACTGTCATACGGCGAAGTAAAAAATAAGGCACTATCTTTTGAAAAAACTAAAAGATAAAATATGGAGATACAAGGTTTCTGCCCAACAGTGACAACATGAGATTTATCAGCACAGGAGGAGACTCTCTCAACGAGAGTCATTACACTATCGAGGCACACAATGGTCGCTCTGCCCGGTCAACTGTCAAATAACTCTGAGTAATACATGTACAATTCCCCACGGCCACTGACTCTGACATTCTAGCGCGGCAGCCGCATCAAAATATCACCGGTGTTTCTTTCTTGGTATCACAGTGTAGGGTGCGGTGCAGTTGTTGTACTGATTACGCTGTTGACACTGTAGTGATATCAGGGTTTTCTGTGATGTCATAATGTCACTGTGATTGCGTGTTCTTTGCACATGTTTTTTGCTCAAGCTTGATTGGGGTGGGACACTGTACCGACATTCTGAATGTGTGTCTGTTTTGTTCTGCAGTGCAGGCTGTAGTATTGGGGTATATATTGTGTGAATATCCAATGTGTACGGATTTGATTGTGCTTTTTGGTCAGGATACTGCGATGACATTATAACTTTGTTGTGCTGCAGACTATTATACAGATGTATACTACTGTATACTGTTGCTTCATTATTGCTGGTGCTTTTTATGATGTTATTCCCGTATCTGCTGCATCTTACAGTACTTTTTCTTACTCTGCTGTATATGTTTTGTTGAAATAAGTATTAAATAGCTCTATATTCTGATAGTCCTCATTAATATGGAGTGTTTGTTCAGTAACAGGATTCTCCATGTCTCTCCAGGTCTTTTAGTAAACAGATTTTTTTTTCAGGTCAGGATACCAACTTGGAACTTTACTTCTATTATGTTAATCTCCTCCATTGTGTCTGTCTCTCAACATTGTGCCGGCCATGCAGGTGATTGACCTGTCCCAGTATAGCCCCACATTCTTCGGTCCTGATCACGCTCAGGTGCTGTCCAGCCACCTACTGCACACTAGTCTGCCAGGCTTGACCTGCATGGAGCAGATGTCTCTGATGGCACTGGCCGACACCATCGCCACCACCAGCACTGACATCAGGGACAGCCAGGGCAAGAGCAAAGGTACTGTAAGCCACTGGTTCCCAAAGTGGGCTCTGGGTGGTCGTGGGGGGCGGGGCTTCAAAGGGGTCCCCAGCAAAATGAGGAACAGGAACTCCACAATAGCTGATCTATAAGCTACAGATGTGAAAATAGCCGATCTATAATCTCACAACACGCCACAACGTGTTGTGAACTTGTAGATCGTCTATTTTCAAATCTTGACAGATCTTTGCTTATGGGGGTCCCTGGCACAAAATCCTTTCAGATGGTGGTTTGTGGCGAAATGCATATCAATTTGGGGGTCCTTGACATGAAAATGTTCGAGAACCACTGCTGTAAGGCAATTTGTTCTGTAATGCTGCTTGGGAGTCACATGGGAAAGGTTTTACCTATGGTAGGGGTGCATCGATATCCGATACCACTTTTTCATGACGAGTACTTTATTTTTGAGTACTCGTCATTTCCGAGTACTTTACATAATATTGGTTGCTCTACAGAAGAAGGAAGTGCTGTTGTTCTGATAGCGCAAATGACAGGTGATATACAAAACAAAATTCAGCAAGTCTTGCTTGATATATAGTCTACAATGCATTGCATAGGCACTGGTCTATTTGACTGCCTATGCTCAAAGAATACATATTTTTGCCTTACTTTTCTCTTTTCCATGGTTGTCTACACCACTTAAGGACTATATATCAAGCAAAACGTCCAGGATGTCGTTTTGCTTTGCTTTTTTATTCAGTAGTATTTAAAATGCTCTTTGCAACAATTTTGTCCAACAATTTTGTTTATCCTACTCATTCATTATTCCTTGTATAAGAATATACTTGGCCAATAAACAGATTTTAATGATGATTACTGGCCCATCAGTGTTTGTGTCTGCAGACGCCCTTCAAGTTATGGGAACGATGCCGCTTGGAAACTTAATCACCCCCCTAAATTATGGGATCAATGCTGCAAACACAGCTCATTGCAAGTTGTCTTTGTAGGCAACACGCAGTCAAATGCTACAAAAAAAAAAAGAATAAGTAGCATGGGCTGGGTGGGTTTTACCGATGCAAAGTAATTTGGCCTGGTATCAATCCAATACTAATATCAGCATCAATGCAACGTCTGTTATACAGTTGAGAATAGAAATTACAGTACATTAAAATGTAAGAAAACATTTTTCAAAAGGCTAACTGTGTGCTATAATTCATTTCTTCTATACTGGTAATATCAGTTTGACTTAACAGTGGGGGCGTAGTGAAGAAAATAATTGATGTTTGTCTACGTAACCAAGTGTGCATCACTGCAACGACATAAGAATGAGTGACATAAGAAAAATCCCAATTTGATATATGTCCTCAGAGTTTGTGAAGCATTTCCTTTAAGCTTTGAATTCAAGGTCTCTCATCTCACGCCATCTGGTTACTGTATGTTGTGTTGATGTAATAGCTTCAGTATAACTGAGATTTGGAAAGGAAACTGACACAACGTTCTTCTTCATTGACTTTCCAGGTGGGGAGACACTGGACGACTGTGGTCTGAAGTTCCTGCTGGCTGTCAGACTGCACACTTTCCTCTCCACCTCTATGCCCCCCGCACACCGAGCACAGCTGCTACGCCAAGGTACAGTGGGACACTGACTATCTAAATGTTTTCTCCGTGTACCATGCACAGGCACTCGATGCCGTACTACGAGCTTGTAAAAATCGTGAAAATGTGTGCAAATATTTGAATACACATATTTCTTTTTAAAGTGAACATTTGTAACTAAAATCCTTGCTTCTAGGGGGTCCCTGGAACAAAATATTTTGAGATGGGGGTCCGCAGCCAAATGCATATACTTTTGGGGGTCCTTGACATGAAAAAGTTTGAGAACCACTGATTATAGCAACATGCGTTTTTAAAAGAAAAAACTGTCAGGATTTAGAAGACATTTGTAGAATCCCCAGACGCAAAGATTTAAGCTACAAATGTTAGCTTTAAAAATATATATATTCAAAGATTTGCACAAATGTTCACGATTTTTCAAAAATAGCAGAGCTACAAGCCATGAGCTTGTATATCTGCTATTTTTGAATAGCCAAAGAAATATAAAAATGACACAGATTCTTTCCCGGTCTCAATGGGATAATTGAACAAGTTGCACAGTATGACTTTTATTTATACACTTTTTTGGCTGCCCCTTGCTGTGTCCCTGGCATATTTTGCATGGAGGTAACAGTGTCTGACCTCAATATACCTTTTTGTGCAAATCCAATTGATTTCATCATTAGCTTGCTGATGGTTGTCTAATGAACAACCTTCACACAATTGGAGACAATGCACTATCTTTATAAATGAAAGCCTGATCAGTGGCCAAACAGTGAAAGGATTTGCATAACTTAACTGCTCAGGTTTCCAGGTCCTCTGCTGATATTTTCTCTCTGGCCAGAGAGAAAAGATGAAAATCCAAAAGGAAAACATTATCACACATTTAAACCATATCAGGTGGTCTACAACGTGTCAAAGCATGTGTCATTTTAGATTTTTGCGTTGGCCATTCAAAAATAGCAGATATACAAGCTCATAGCCGGTCACTTTGTGCCGTGCTGCGAGCTTGTACATCTGCTATTTTTCAAAAATGTTGAAAGTGTGAGAACTACTGATTTGGAATATATTGGAATCTTGGCCTCTTCTCTAACCCCCCCCCCCCCCCTGTTCTGCAGGCCTGTCGACGTGTCACTATGCCTGGGCATTCCACTCTGAGGCTGAGGAGGAGCTGTTGAACATGCTGCCTGCCGTGCACAAGGGAGAGCCCACCTGGCCTGAGCTACGCTCCATGGGCGTGGGCTGGTGGCTGCGTAGCACCAACAAGCTACGCAGGTGCATTGAGAAGGTACGTGAGAAAAGTGGGCTTCATTTGTATATATGTGCATGTATAAATAGCAGCACGTCAAACCTTCATGGAAACACAATATGTGTCGGCTTAGTATGCCTTTTCTGTATGTGGCAATTTGGCAAAAATAGCTGATCTACAAGCTCGCAACGTTGTGAGATTGTAGATCAGCTATTTTATGGCGACGAGATCTGTAGAAGGAAAAAGGATGGAGCCAAGTGCAGACCTCCGGTGGACCACGATCAACAAATAATTTGGGGTTTTAAGTGGTTATTTATTTATTTCTCAGTCTCTGTAGCAGATAGACACATGGAATAAAAAGCATTTTAGAGCTTACACCTTTGGTTATTACTGAAAAATACGGTAATTTTCCCTAATGTTCATAAAATATTCATCTCCTATATTACATTTGGCTAATGGGAGGGTGGGCGGACCACGGCCACGTCACTCTGACTTAACCATAAACAAACCACGGCCACATCACTTTGACAACATAACCATGAACAAACCACGTTAACATCACTATGACTAGATATAACCATGAAAAAAACACGGCCACGTAACTATGACTCATTGTGACATCATTATGCAAACCCAATGACTCATTGTGACATCAACATGATGACGGGGGTAAACACAGCTGAACTATATAAAAGCCATATTTTGGCTGGCGGACCACGTCGTCCCGCTCATGTCACTATGACTTAACCATATAATGACTTCCCAATACAGGTACGCCCAAATATGTTAGACTTTAATTTATGCATGTTTTTGGCTGCCACTTGCTGTGTCTTTGGCATATTTTGTATGCAGGTAACGGCGTCTGACCTCAATATACCTTTTTCTGCAAATCCCATTGATTTCGTCATTAGCTTGCTGATGGTTGTCTAATGGACAACCTTCACACAATTCGAGACCTTCGAGAAATAAAAGCCTGATCAGTGGGTTAAACAATGAAAGGATGTGCATCACAGACCACGTCGTCACGCTCATGTCACTATGACTTAACCATATAAGATGTTCCCAATACAGATACGCCCAAATATGGAGTGTGTTGTCTAACCTCAAATGTGTTGTCATGGCATCATGCAGGGCAGAAAATGGGGCATGCCCATACTGACCGGTATAACGGGTACTCTGACAAAGCACCCGACACTATGACTCAGTCATATTGGTCGTATCTGTGGTGTGACGTAGGTGTCACGGTCTGAACCTCTAGTATGTGTATATATAGGGGCCCAATATATATTGGGGCAAATCTTCTGTTAAAGCCAAAGTCTAGGCTTTAAAATGTTTTCTTTCTTTTTTTTTCCTGTTTCCATCTGCTACAGAGGCAGAGAAATATGTTTTTTGACAATTCTGTAAAGTTTTTCAGAAAACTCTTGCGATTTAGAAGGCGTTTAGAATCGGCCTCAGGTCTAAGCACAATACAATCTTCTTACTAGTCTATGTGAGTGATACGTTTCTGTTGGTTCAGCGTCAACAATGCAGAAGTCGGCAGCTCTTGTAGAGGGAAAACATGCGTCTGTGTGCCGTGGTCCTGGTTTCTCTCCAAGACAAAGAACAACCAACAATTAAATGTTGGCTAACTGACTCGACTGTCATTTCAAGTCCAACAGACAATCATCCCATTTGTTTATTAGAGGTGTGGCTGATGCATCGGCACTGACAACAAACCAAACCCCACTGCCACATAAGGATTGTCCAATTTGTTTTTGAAAGCTGGTGGTATCCTATCTTATGACGTCTTTTATACAAAACGTTGCTCAAGTTGAGACCAGCTTACAGCGACTTAGTCATTTTAGTTATTTATTAACCAAAGCAAGAGGTCCACTGAGCTGCACAATAGCACCCAGATAAAATATTTTTTACACAATAGGCACTTTAGTAGTTTAGTGTCTGGGGAAGTTAAGTAAAGCACTCCCCAAATATTTACAATTTACAGTTTGTTCAGTTTGTACCTTACATTTATTGGCTTTATATGTGCCCTAGGCTAAGGGAAGGTTCTCATAGTATCTTTTGGCGGTTTTATTGAGAGAGTTGTCGCTGGCAGACACCATACTGCATTAATTATCATCTACAACAGCGTAATCTGTCTGCACTTAATCGACCGTTGACTTGCTCATCGTCCGTACATGATTGATCAGATTGATTGTGCTTGAAACTACCAAAGGAGGAAAGTGGTATTTTTTCGCTGATGCTGCAGTAAAATACAGTGCCACATTGCAAGATCCTGACTGTTAATTTAACTCTTGAGGGTGTAGAAATTTACCTACAGTATAAGGATCCATTTTTACCCTCTCAACAGTTAAATGAACACGCAGGATTTTTGCAGTGCTTATTGTTCCTGTCTGGTGAAAACCATGTCCAAAACTGTTACTTTTCAGGAAATGGAAAAAAATTAACCTGTTCCAATGGATCCAAATTAGTTATTATTTAGTCACAAGTTGTTAACACTTTCGATTGGTTAAATATTTTAACCCACAGACAGACTTATTAACCTGGCATCCCTACTTTGGACATGTTTGGACATACGCAGACATTTCTCACATTTTGTCAAAAATAGCGAAAATACGCTCACAACGGGTGGCAATGCGATGCGTTCTGAGCTTGTAGATTGGCTATTTTTGATACTTTTGCGTGACACTGCCATGCGACGAAGTATAAAATAGGGCATTCATTTGTGAAAAAACAAGAAGAAATATGGAGATACAAGTTTTCTGCCCGACAGCAATGATAATTTAGTATGCGCTGCTCCCCAAAATGACCCACAAAGCAACAATTCACACTGTAGATAAAGCTGCTGTGGACTGCAGGGACGTGTTCTGAAATTCTAAGCACTTTCTTTTTGTTTTGTTGTTGATGTATTTTTTTGTTTCTCTTTTTTTCTCCACTCTTGTTTGTCAGGTTGCCAAGGCTTCTTTTCAGAGGAACAATGATCCTCTGGACGCAGCTATTTTTTACCTCGCCATGAAGAAGAAAGCAGTGGTCTGGGGACTTTACAGGTAGGCACTATTCTGACAGGCTTTTACATATGGAATACACACGCACGCACATAAACACGCCAGCACTCTCTCCCTGCGAAGCCAAGATCAATACTGTCAGATTATAAAGAGATTAACCCATTGAGACCTGAAGCCGATTCTACATGTCTCCTCAATCTCAACAGTTTTCTGAAGAACGTATGTTTCTATATCAGTGGTGCTCAATCTTTTTCATGTCAAGGACCCCCAAAATGATATGTATTTGGCCGCGGACCCCCATCAAAATATTTTTTTCCAGGGACCCCCAGAAGCAACGATTTGAGTTAAAAATGTTCGCTTTAAAAATGTATATATTCAGAAGATTTGCACACATTTTCACGATTTTTCAAAAATAGCAGATCTACAAGCTCGTAGCGCGGCACTCGGTGCCGCGCTATGAGCTTGTATATCTGCTATTTTTGAATAGCCCAAAGTGTAAAATAATGCTTTTTTAGCTCAAATCAAAAAATGACACAGTTCCAGGTCTTAAAGGGTTAATGACAGCAATGTTGTTGTTGTTGTTTTGGAATCTTATTCTCTTATTCCCCCTCCAGGTCTCAAAAGAATGTCAAGATGACAGCCTTCTTCAGCAACAACTTCAGTGAAGAGCGGTGGAGGAGAGCGGCGTTGAAGAATGCCTTCGCTCTTCTGGGGAAACAGCGATTCCAGCACTCTGCAGCCTTCTTCCTTCTGGCTGGCTCCCTCAAGGATGCTGTCGAGGTAAATGAGGACCAGAAGGGATGCAAAACAAAAATAAAGAGAGACGCTTGTCCCTTGGAAAAGCGAGTTTACGAATTTGAGATTTCCATCTATTTTTATTTTTTTCAAGAGAAGCAAAGTCAAGATGAAAGTCCCTTGTTTTTGCCTTGGTCTGATGAATCATGAATCACACCTACATTATTGGTGTCTTTGTTTAGGAATTTCCTCAGCCTATAGGGTGATGTTGTATGATCAAAATGGTAGCATATTGTAAGCAGTCCCCCAACAGAGACACAGTGGTGATGGATGTCATACTGCAACACCAGCACTTTTTATCAGCACATACAGTATTTTCCCTTTTTATTTATTAAAACAGCCTGACATGTTCCAGCGGTGGTGTCTTTGTCAAAAGCTTTTAACAATATGCACTGAAGAATTATTGATGTTGGGCTGTTGACTCTTGGGTGTTGCCGTGTTCTACATACAGTATCTCCCCCAAGCAGTAACCTACTGGTGGCGAAGCCCTTTGCAGAAGGGACAAGCAACGTTGTCCCTTCATGTTATGAAGGAATGCACTTCCCTAACTTTTTGTTGCTTTATACTGCATGTTCCTGCTACTAAATATAGATTTGTGCCCTAGTATGCGTTCTTACACATGCTTTCCCAGTGTAGGCAAACCATGAAAAGATAATGTACACGGTTCAACTTTAGTTTGTTTTAACCTTGTATTCATTAAGTTAAGTCTGGTTGTGAAAGACCTGGAAGGGGGGGGGGGGATCACATTATTTTCTCTGCAGGAGAAATGACTACGTTCGCTGAGAATGATATGCAAATGAGTGTCATCATGGCAAAGGGCAACGGTTGACTTTGTTTGGTCTCTCTAGTGGAGGTAGTCTAATTTAAATGCAGCTCACACCTTGAGAGCCTGAAATGAGTTGCACCCCTCATCTACCTCCCTGCTGTGTGTACGTACGGAGATGTACTCTCGCATGTTTGATTTGCTGCTCTCCCTCATTAGGGATGAAAGGGAAAATCCTAACCTCAATTCATCTCAGAAAAATAATTATGAGGTGTGTATCTGTGACAGAAGTTGGACGTGACCTCATTTCATTTGGAGATATGTTAGGAAATGGGTATATTTTCTCGAGGCTTGTTCTGTCCCATTCTGCCCTCACCCAAACCCTGAAATGTGACGAGTATGACAGACGATGATGATGTCTTTCTCTCCCAGGTGTGTTTAGAGAAGATGCAGGACCTCCAGCTGGCACTGGTGATCGCTAGGCTGTATGAGTCTGAGTTTGAGACGTCTTCCACCTACAAAAAGATCCTACAACGACACGTCCTCGGCCTGGACAAACAGGTACACTCACTCACTGTGTGTGTGTGTGTGTGTGTGTGTGTGTGTGTGTGTGTGTGTGTGTGTGTGTGTGTGTGTGTCTGGAATAAATCTATGTTACCCACGTTTTATACAATGAAGAATCTTAGTATGGCACTAAATTGTGCAAATTATGTTTGTAAAATCTGGATGGTAAAGGAAATGTTTCAATAAAATATGGGTTAGGTTATAACAGTTTTATAGTCAAACAAGTCAAGTTGATGGAAATGTACCTAATTCACTTGAAATTGACTTGACATTTGTATGGAAAATTAACTCAGGAGTTACCTGAAGGTGCCCTTTTCTCCAGCCTGATTGTATGTTCTCCTGCTCAGATTGCAGTTCATCCAGACCCGTTCCTGCGCAGCATGGCCCACTGGGTCCTGGAGGATTACAGCAGAGCCCTGGACACTCTGCTGGAACAGCCTGCTAAGAGCACCACCTCTGGGTCCACTGGGGGCACATCTGACCCCGGTACATTTATAGTGCTAAACGATGTCTGTCTGGGATTTCGCTAGTACACACAGTCAAATCCTCAGTGCTAACCTACCTCTGAGAGTGTAGAAATGTAACCAAATGGACCCTTCCGTGTGCATTTGGTTACATTTGTACACATTTGTAGTTAAGAATAATAAATGATTACTGAGGATTTGATTTTGTATTTCCTGGATGTCTATAGTCCAGAGACATGCTGCTGAGAAGAATTACAGACAATAGCAGACCCTCAGTACTCCTCTCTTGTACTGATATGTCTTTGGTATTAAAAGCAGGTTGTTTTATAACAAGATTAAGCAACAATGTTGCATCTGTGACTGACAAATACAAGTAGACCTATCAGATTTACTGGTAGTAACATGGCCGATAGACCACTGTTAATTCACAGCTGGGACTTAGTATTGTATGTCAATACAATACTAATGCAATCCGGGAATGCATCTACAAATACCCTCTAAATCCCAACAGTTTTCTGAAAACTGTATGTTGCTATAATATCAGTAATAATAATAATAATATAATAATAATACATACGATGTATATAGCGCTTTTCTAGGTACTCAAAGTCGCTTTACAGAGCAGATTAAAAAAAAACTTTATTAGAACGAACTAGTTAAAAGGTTAAAACTATAAGAGAAAGGTAAACAAAACAAAAGGGAGGGGCGGGGTTGGAGTTTTATGTAGGGAATGCGAGTCTGAAAAGGTGGGGTTTGAGTGTGGTTTTCCACAGTTCCACAGTGAGGGGGCAGCTGCCGAGAAGGCCCTGTCTCCCCAAAAATGATATGTACTGTATTTGGTTGCCTACCCCCATCTCAAAACATTTAGTTCCAGGTACCTGCCAGAAGCAAAGATTTGAGTTTGAGTACAAATGCTTTAAAAAATACATATTCAAAGATTTGCACAAACTTTCATGATTTCTCAAAAAATAGCAGATCTACAAGCTCATAGCGCGGCACTCTGTGCCGTGCTATGAGCTTGTTTATCTGCTATTTCTGAATAGCCAAAGTATAAAATAATGGCTATAGCTAAAATCTAAATTGACACAGGTGCGTTCCCGGATTGAATGGGTTAAGGAGGATGCCTGCAAGTGAACACAAGTGTAGATCACATGAGAAAGGCAGATGCGACTGGTATTTGTAAAGCTTTCATTAAGAATGGAAGAAGCGCTGAACTTAGTATGAACCTCACCATGACTTGAGAGATAAACCTCTCCCTGATGAGCACCCTCCTTGTGGAGATGATTTCTCTGTCTGGGAGGTTGCCCTTAGTTGAGCTCACAACAATTTGCCATCTGTTTCATCAAATCTTTGCTGGAGTTGATGAGCAGATTCTTGTACATTTTGTATGGAAATATATCTCGTAGAATGAGGGTTAATATAATGACCCTCCCCAGAGAGACAGACACGCACGCACGCACGCACGCAGAGAGAGAGACATACACCTAAAGAACCCAGAAATGTATATACCGTGGTGATGATGATGATAATAATACATGTACAGTATAGGGAAAAACAAAACAAAAAGTGCTTTGCCTAAAATTGAATAATTAATCGTATCAAATAAAACCATAATAAACATCTTCATTTTAATTACTTTCGATAAAAGTACGTTTTTAAGAGATTTCTTTTTTTTAAGGAAAAAAAGAAAAAGAAAGGAAAACAGAAGAACATCTAAAATTATGGAAAGACCTTTGGATATAAAAGAATCAATATTTGGGAATCACATTCTGTTAACCATCTCTTCTCTGTTAGCTGTCAAAAAAACGTTCTCCCAAGTTGTCGTTCTAGTCCCCCAATAAGAGATCGTCAGGCATTTGGCCTAGATCAGAGCGCTCTGCACTTCAAAATGTCTACAATATAATTACTGATTCATTACCCGTCCCTTCTCCGCATCTGATTCAATAACAATGGCACAACATGGCAGGAACTAACTGTGATCAAAGCAGTGGGGGGACTGTTTTGCACAAACGCTTCAGTTTAAATAGCTCAGTCTCCTCTCGCTTGTGTGTATTTCTTTGGCAGGTCCCTCAGCCATGTCCCCGTGCAGCCCTGAGGTGTTCAACTTCTACACCTACCTCCGCACTCACCCATTGCTCCTCCGCCGGCATTTGGGCTCATCAGACAAGGCCAAAGTCGGCCTGACCGCAGAGGGCCGCAGAGCAGACTCAATCACCCTGGTGGAGAGAAGGCTGTTTTTCACTGCAGCGTATGCCCACCTCCAGGCTGGCTGCCCTATGCTGGCCCTGGAAGTTCTCTCCAAGATGCCCAAAGTCCACAAGCATTCCAAACTGGTTGTCAGCCGGGGGGATACTGGCATGACCCCAGAGCTCAGTGACGGAAGCCAGAAAGGCCAGGCATCCGACCTTGATTGGTCGCAGCCGGTTCTGAACGGGTATGAGTCGGCCGGGGACAGCCTGTCCAACAGCCAATCAGACTCGATGTTGAGTTTCGACTGGAGTCAGCCGATGGCTGTCCTGGATGAGCCCCTGGAGCTGAAGTGGGACAGTGAAAAAGAGGACGAGGAGGAGGAGGAGGAGGAGGAGGAGGAGATTAAAAGCAGCAAGAAAGGTGTGACGGGGGACAGCGTGTTTCATCATGACACTCAGGACACCATGTCCCCGCTGTCTGAGACCGCCACAGAGGACATCGACGACTTCATAGTGCCGTCGGAGGACATCCTGGCAGCCCAGCTGAAGTTCAGCGCGTGCCTGAAGATCCTGACCAATGAGCTGAGGACCCTGTCAACAGGCTACGAGCTGGATGGTGGAAAGTTGCGCTACCAGCTCTGCCAGTGGCTGGAGAGAGAGGTGAGAGAATACTTTAATACTCTTTCATGTACTGTGGCAGCTCTCTTGGTGGCCGAGTGGTATTTAAAATTTAAAGCTGCATTTTGTTATATTTTAAACCGAAAAAAAGGCCTCAAAGTATGATGCCCTGTAGGTTTAATTCAGATTTGACTTGAGGGTCCATGTGTTGTCCTTTTATGAAGCATGGTGTCAAAATCTGGCCCAATTTGATCTCCCGACTAAGACTTGATTTGTTGAAACAAGGGTTTGTTGATGTAGTTCCAATTGTATATGAGTATATCAGTCGGGGCTGCATATCACGCAATGTAGCTTTAACATACAGTAGTGCCTTGGGCCTTATGAGCGTTTGGTTTCTTTATAACCCAAAATAACACCTTTTATATCATTATCGTTTTTGCCATGTGTATCACTGGAGTGCTCCCTATACTATCGTCACTGAGGGGCAGAAACCTTGAATGTCCAAAACTGTCACTTTTCACGAAATGAAGAAAATAACGTGTTTTAATTGATCCAATGTAGTTATTATTTTGTCAAAAGCGACTTTTCATTGTTTAAATGTTTATACAAATCCACAGACAGACTTAAGCAGTTTCAGTCCCTATGTTGGGCACGTCGTTAAAGGAAATAAATACAAATAGCGAAAATAGCAGATATACAGTACAGTACAGTACAAGCTCACAACACATCACAATGCATAGATCGACATTAGGAATGGCCCGCTGCCCCGTAAATACTACAGTATTTAAATCCTCCGGGCCAGCAGAACGTACCTTCTACTTGCCTGCTGACACTCGAACCAGTAAAAATAACGCTTAAAAAATAAAACATTAACGTCTAAGTTAATTATTTTAACGTTCTAGTGAGCCCCATGTCTCAGCTGGATGAAAGGCTGATGACGGATACGTCTGCTCCGGTGCCTCCCTGCACCACCCCCTGCAACGCGTTGTGAGCTTGTGCTGTAGATCGCCTATTCTCACTACCTTTGCACGACACTGTCATGCGACCGAGTATCAAATAGGGCATTCATTTGGGGGGTGGGGGGGGGGGGGGTATTGTGGGTCCAAGCAAGACAAATGGCTTGTTTGTCCATGAAACAATTGCAGTGTCTTGTGAAAATTAAGCGTTTAATAACTTGATGAAATGCCTTACATTATGCATTCCACAGATGCTCTAGCCCATGGATGATAGATTCGCTGTAGCAACATTAATATAAAAACATTCCATTTTGTTTCCCCAGGTGGTGGCTCTCCAGCGCTGCTGCAGCTATAAGCCCTGTCTGCCGGAGCTGTCCGACCACAGTATGGCTCCTGTCTCTGGGGCAGCAGAGGAGGAACCGGTGGGTGTTTGTTGCTGCCATGGCAGCAGATTTTTTTTAGATTCATTAGAAAATCATGAAGTGTTTTTTTCTGATGTTGTACTGACAATATTTATTAATATAATGTGGCCACTTACAGTATAAGAAGAACCTTGCTTTAATAGAGTTGCAATTTGCATGACTCCCTTCTCCCCTCTTTGATTGTGCCTCTGTTCCTATTTTCATTGCATAAACATTCCTGCAAAAACACAGCTTTGTTCTATATTTACCAATTGATACAATTTTAGCTTTCAATTTGAGCTTGATATGGCTTTATTTGGTTAATTGAATTATTTTTTAACAACTCAGTTTGTTGACAGGCCTGGAGAATGGTTTTGTAAAACGGCTTTGTCACAGCTTTAGCAGAATATATTGTTGTGAGAGATTGTTTTAAACGGTAATTTAGTTTTGCATACCACTTTGGAACTTGAGCTGAAAAGCAGCTTGCTAGTTAACCGCATGAACCCTTGTGTCGTTACTCTGGGGCGCACACATTTCTTCGCCAATTAACAAGCTTAGCTCACCAAGCTTTGCAATGCGACTCGTTCTGATGTTGTAGATCGGCAGTTTTTGCCAAATAGGTTTGGTATACTAAGAGGGAAGAAAAGGAGCGGACTGCGTATAGCCCTGGGGGGCCCTGGTTAACTAACTCTATAGGGTTTAAGTGGTTCGAATTGGGACCTTTTACAGTAATGCTGATTCATGTGGCCGTAAAACCATTGGCTAATTGATTCTAATTGTTTTCTTTCAACAGCCTGGGAGCCCGCCTGGTGAGAGCCAGAGGAGCCGGAGACACTGGCTCCAGAGTAACCAGCCTCTACTGAGGATGTTCCTCAGTTACTGCAGCCTGCATGGCTCTCATGGTGGAGGACTGGCCTCTGTGCGTATGGAGCTCATTCTGCTGCTGCAGGAATCCCACCAGGTATTTGAAACGGATGCACATCCACTGTCACCATTAAGAGGCCATAGGTCATATTCAGTAAGCTTTGTTGGCATGAATTAAGCTTGGGCGCTATCGAAATATTACGGTATACAAGGGTTGTTGAGAAATCCCTAAGGTAAGATTTTCAATACAGTCATAAATACAGACATTGAAAAATAATTGCCACATATAACTTTATGTTGAGATGACTTCCTCCAACTACAAAAGCAGCTTATTAGTCACCTGGTTTCATTCAACAGCCAGTCTGCCACCATCACGCCACAGTGTCATCAGGGCCTCCAGCAAACTATGCTGAATCTATGGAAGAAGGCTACTTATTATTCATTATTCTATGGGCCATACATTTTTAACCACTTACACCCTACAGTATACAGTACACTATATAATGTGTCGACTGGAGTTCCCCAGGGGTCTATACTAGGCCCCTTATTTTTTCTTTCTATACCAAATCTCTTCACACAAAATAGCTTTTTTTTATTAGACACACTAGTATTGTAGGCTAGACAATGCCATACATGCTATAATGACTTCTATCATCACCAGCAGCTCAGCTTTACGTTTCTTTGTTTTACACAAAAAACATCATATAAGGTGTCAGGAAGGTATGAAAATTGTTTATACGGAAAATAATATAGAATGTCAAAGAATGTGATACATAATATTTTAAGCAACTGTCTCGTGTCATAGCTGTTGCCTAGTTGATATGCAAACATATTGCATCTTGTGATTATATTATTGCGCGGGGGGGGGGGGGGGGGTTACCACAGACTCTCAGTTGGCATCTCAGCAGTAGTTGACCGATTCTCTTTGTGAAGGATCCAAAAGGTACATACAGTACTGTTCATGAATGAAAGATGAACCACAACCTTCTGAAAGCAACTGGGTTTTTGAAAACCAGGGTTTTGTCATTCATTCTCTCATATCTGTGTGTGCGTGCACCTTAATGCAACCAGATTCAATACTTTATTGCAAACTCACAGACCTGCTTCCCGATCACATGGATTGATAGCACACCTTAGTGAGGTTCCATCCTGAGGGAGGTCTTGCTAGAAGGTTGAGTCAAATTGTAATCTTAATGAATGTTAACTGCTCTCATAAGTTGTCATGGGAACAGTGCTGTGTATTGCTGGCACAGTTGACGTTCAAAGTGATTCCTTTCTGCTCTACTGCTTTTGATTTCTGAATAAAAGCAGCAACTCATGTCCACACACGCACGCACGCACACACGCACGCACGCACATACACAAAACTTTGTGTCCCAGCACAAGTCCTGACTCCTGCTGTCATCCATATTCTTTCATATTTCCTTATTGTCAAGCAAGGTACAGTTGTTCTCTTGGCCTATTGAATGTACTGTATACTGTAGGTTAGCTGGACCATTAGTTCTCAAAGTGGGTGCCGGGGACCCACCCAGCTAAATTTGTTAATCCTGTATAACATCAAAATCAGTTTAAGCACTTTAACCCTAGTACATCGGCTATTTGAAAATAGACGATCTACAAGCTCACAACACGCCGCGACGCGTTGTGAGCTTGAAGATCGTCTATTTTCACAAATATTTTGGAAACATTTCAAAAACACAAATCTTGTATGGGGTCCCTGGCACAAAGTATTTTCAGATAGGGGTCTGAGAGCAAATACATATTAATTTAGGGGTCTTTGACATGAAAAGGTTAGCTAGACCCTCTGTTGTGGAAGGGTGTAACGATGGTCTGTTGACGACTCCTCAAGAGCAATACACATGAAGTGTGGGACACGCACACATGCAGCACGCAATTGATGAAGATAACTACTTAAACCTTTTATACTTTTAGTTTACTGGAGTCCCCCAGGGGTGTATACTTGGTCCCCTCCTTTTATCCCTCCACACTAACTCTTCAAGCTCACATCGTCGCAAAATGTGTGAGCTTGTAGATTGGCTATTTTCGCCAAAAGGTTTGCCTCAGAATAGGGATACTAGAGTTCATATGGTTTATATGGCTACACACACACACACACACACACACACACACACACACACACACACACACACACACACACACACACACACACACACACACACACACACACACACACACACACACACACACACTGTCACACACACACACACACACACACACACACACACACACACACACACACACACACACACACAAAGTCAACACACTTCCACATTACTTTCTTCTTACCAATTTTCCTCTCAATTTTTCTCTCTTTCATTGACAGTCTCACACACACACACACACACACACACACACACACACACACACACACACACACACACACACTGCCTTTGGTCAGATTCCACGCATCTTATCTCGTCTTGGGTTAGTTTGCACTGGGTTACTTGTGTCTTAACACTCCTCATCCCTTCTGATTATGTCTCAGCAGGAGGCTGGCTGTTGCCTCACAATTCACATCAAAGCAAACATACCCAGACTTCTCTTTTCTGAGCACTTTTCATGAGCACCCCCCTCCCCCCCCCCACCACCACAAAAAGAAAAACAAGGGAGTGAGACGGTTGGATGTTTTTCTCCATTTGTATTAGACAGGTCATTAAATCTTGTCAATTATAATAGGGCTGCTATAATTATATATTTTGCCCCATTTAAACAGCTCATTAGTTTACACTGTATAAATCTTAAGCCGAGTGTATACCAAAAACAGCAGATCTCCAGTATAAGCTCACAACGTGTCGCAGCGCGATGGGTTGTGAGCTTGTACAGCTTCTATTTTCCACCGTTCATTTTCAGTGCGCAACACCGCATGTAACACATTTGCATCCCTGGATGTGTCTGTCATTGCATGCTGTCATTGCATGCATTGGAACTCATCCTACAAGGCCACGGCCATTTAAGTACTTTTTTTGTAAAGCACGTGTGCTTTATTCTTGCTCTGTAAAGCACTTTGTGATTTTAGGGACAGAAAGCAGACCTTTACCAGATGACCTGTGAGATCTGGATGGTTCATGATATCGCACAAGATCAGAAATGTATTTTGGCCCTAAACCATTCAAAGCTTTATAGACCAACAGTAGTATTTTGAAATCAATTATTTGACACACAGGGAGCCAGTGTAAGGATTTAAGAACTGGAGAGATATGCTCCACTTTCTTGGTATTAGTAAAAACACTAGCAGCGACTTTGTGATTGTGTTAATGTGGCTGTTTAAATTCTGTCCATGACTACATTAAGGTTTTTGACTTGACTAGAGGTTTTTAACATTACCGATTGGAGATGGGCGATGGACTTTTAATCTGCCTGCCTTGGCTCCAAAAACAAGTTCTTCAGTTTTGTTTAATTGAAGAAAATGATGGCACATCCATTTGTTGATTTGTTCAATGCATTTCCTCAGAGTTTGTATTACACCATTAGTCCTCTGGTGATACGGTTATGTAGATTTGTACCGTATTAACATCCACATCCTGCCCACAGGACGACTCTGCCAGCCCAACGGTGGCACTCTGCCCCCAGCCCGCCTCTATCCCTCTTCTTTTGGCTTGCACGGCCAACGCCAAGACGGTGGTGGCCAATCCCATAGTCCACCTGACCAACCTGACTCATGACATCTTGCACACCATCAATGCCCTGGACTCTCCTCCGCACCCTGATGTGATCAACAGCGAGGTGAGACACAAAGAATGACCCCTGGTCCTCAGGGTCACCAGAAGGGCTGCAACTAGACTTCATTTTCTTAGTGGTTATTGTGTTGATTACTTTTTCGATTAATCAAATAACCAAGAAGTGTGTTTTTTAAAGATATATGTTGTTTATTGTTTTAAAAAAAACGAATGTTTTTTTTAATCAACTAAATCAATTAGTCTGGTTAGTGTAAGCTCAGTTGTATGGTCCGTTGAACAACAGTGTTGTGCAAAAAAAGCTGTTGCACCCCTAGTCACTACTTTACATACTGTACACACTTTTTGATGCATGAACAGGATTGACGGAAGGAGATTTGCAATCTTTTGTAGTCTTTCAGGAATCTCTTCATTCACACAAATAAATCCTCTATAAAGCATGGACAGTGTTCTTTCTGCTTGACAATATAGAGCTCTGAATTTAAGTTTCCATTGCAATCCATTGCAGGAAGACAAGGGCAGTGGGAGATGTGGGAAATGACCCATAAAATCAAATGTATTATTTTTTGGTCCATGTAGCTCACAATCTGTGAAATTGATGTTAAGCTTACTGTATGTAGTGACATTCTATTTGTAGGCAGGTTATGGGGAAGTAAATGGTTTCTATTTTTCAGTGAGAAGTGTGTCCCAATTACACCTTAATTTCTGTTTGTGCCCACTCCTGGGGCCATATGAATGAAGGGCATGAAGTTATGCAACTTTCTACACGAACATTGGTATTTATGAAAAGGAAGCTTGGTGTGAGAAGGTGCATACTGCTCTGCATACGCTGCTGTAGGCACAGTACTCAGATATACATAGAGGAAAGATATTTCAAATGTGATGTGTTTATGCTATTTTACTCTCATTGAACTAGTCTGTTTTAGGGGTGCAACAGTTAATTGAAGTAATTTATTTAATTGGTTATAAAAAGAATTGCGTTGATTCGTTGATATATACATTAGTTTTTCTCGCTTCTCTGTTATTCGATTAATCAGAAAGGTAATCGTTAGAATGAATGCTAAGAAAATAATCGATCGTTACAGCCCTAGCCCATAAAAATTGTGACAGAAACCTTAACGCTGACATTAACGTGTATTTTCACTTGCGTATTCTGCCGATAGCGAAGATAGCCACATTTAATGGATTTTTCCCCGTGGGTGCAAACAATTATCAATTAATTTACAAATTTTAGATACATTTCTCAAAAGATTAAATAGATAATTATATCAGCTCCCACTCATTATTACCCTGCCCCCAGCAATGCTTTGCTGGGTTTTTGTAATTGCTCCTGTCTGTGTGTGTCTGTGAACAGAACTTGGTGGCAGTAATCTGTACGTTGTGCCAAAGAGATGATTAACTTTTTGGTCAAAGATATCAAGGTCAATCAATCAAAATGTCATAATTGGTTATATCTCAGGTACCAAGAGCCGTAGAACAACAGATGTTGATTTGTGCAAGGTTTGAACCCCCAGGTGTGGTTTGTAATCTACATGTGATCAATCCCAACAAAATGTGTATAAGTGTGTAATGACAGTGCATACTGGCAGTTTTGGCTGTATTGGAGCTTGAAGTCCCCCTTCCTCCATTGGCTGGACAGTGATTCTGTCCACTAATGCAAGTTTTGATGTCCCACTGTACATACTGTATGACCCTTGTTCTTTCAGATCTACGTGATGCACAGTCTGGCTGCTTCTCTGTCTGCCTGTATCTACCAGTGCCTCTGTGAGGGACACAACTACAGGTGGGTGTGTAACTGAGCATTCGTTCTTAGATTTTTAGCTCTCCTTGTGCTCCAATCTGATTTTGAGATCTGTTTTCTAAACGTATTTAAACCAAACTGAACTTTTTTCAGTGGGGGGCTTTTGGTGTTATAGGACATTGGAAAGACTATGGTTGAAGTAAATAGTCTTGCGTTTCTACCGATGTATTTCCTCGCACTTCGTGTGTTAAATCTTTGTTTTTTGATGCTTGTTGATTTCAAAACGAATCGATTCAAGGCTCAGCTTGGAGGTTGATATGTGCTTTACTCTGTTTGTTGCGGGGCACAATGTTGCCACTCCTGCGTCCTCCTATAACGTGCACGTGGGGCTTAAACAAACAGCCACAACTTAGGCCGGTATGCTTTGACTTGGGTTTGAATTGGACATCTTGTTCTTTTCCATAATACAAGCAGCTTTAGTGACTAGATCATATGTGTGTTCCATCAGGGGTAGAGTTTTAGTGATATTGGAGTAAAGCTTAGCTTTTACTAATCAAATAATTGGGCTTGGTCAGAGCTTTGCAGCGGTGCTTGAAAGTTTGTGAACCCTTTTTAAATAAACAGCCAAAAAATCGTTTGTGTAGGGAACACATCCTCAGCCCTGAATCCTCCTCTCAAACAATTCTGTAATCAGGGCCAGATTATAAGGCTTCTGTGTGCCTATGCTCACTCTTTTGGCTCCTGTGCTTTGTCTGATGTTTAATGTTATACTGTAGGTATGAAGTGAAAATGATCACTAAACATGCCCAAATCAGCCTTTTTTAGACTGCATACTTAGTCGAATGCCATTTGGTCTAGCTTTTCTTTTCATATGGTGTATTGTTGTGCATTCTGTGTGTTGGAACCCCATTGTTGTCTTGCCCACCTTTTTGAGTTATCATACATGTTAATGTCTCATACCAGAGAGGTGAGTAGGGTCACAACATCAAAATGTATAATTTCAGTACACATTTTGATGTGTTGGCATTGTGAGCCCTGGTAATTCATGTTCTCCCTTTTGTAGGTGTTGTTTTGCTCCTTATTTAGTTTGAGTTTTTCTCTCTTTTTTACTCAAGCCTATTGTCAAACCAACTGGGTTGTTTGTTTATTTGTGTGATGGTGAAAACACTGAACTATAATTTCACCTTGAAATTAACTGCTAAGTTTAGCGGTTCACATACTTTTGCCACTCACAGATTTACAATATTGGATAATTTCCCTCAATAAATGATGTCCAATATTTGTATCACATTTGTATGATTGGGTTCTCTTTATCTGCTTTTAGGACTTGTGTGAACATCTAATGATGTTTTAGGTCATATTTATGCAAAAAACATAGAAAATTCTAAAGGGTTCTCAAACTTTCAAGCGCCACTGTTGGCTACAGCTGTGCTGCTTGTGAGAATGTCTGTCACGGTTGTCTGTCAGAGTGCTTGTTGCGCTACAGAATCCTTTTAACTCTGGCTTTGACCGGATCATGAACCTCGGAGCTATGGTGCTGTGACCCCAGAAATAGAATTGCTTGTGACAGTGAAAAATGTCACACAGAGAAAGGGAAAATGTTTTTTTAAGGGCATGAGACTAGGGAAAAGACTTATTTATTATTCTGGCTTAAACATCTTAAAGTTGCACTTTCATCACTCCTGACTGACTGGGTAACTGGCTGGCTGCATCCAGGGCTTGCTCTTGACCAGAGATATTTACACACAACTTCAAGAGAAGTGATGGAATGAGTTCTGCAGTTCTTTTCTTGCTTAGTTACCATTGCCGCATTCCACATACCTGTTCTCACTCACTCACTCGCCCGACCTGGCACGTCGGCACGGGCTGGGCCGGGTCCAATTGGTCACGTATTTGTCCGGCTTTGGGTCGGGCTGGGCTAGGCAACAAAATACTACTTTTTCTTTTTCTTTTCTTTTTTATCCAAATACATTTTTATATTGATTAATTTGTAGCGTATTGTGTTCACAATAAGCAACTTGTCATATTAGTCAGATCCGGAAGAGTAAAGCCATTTAAAATATTTATACTATTGGAATCTTACACACCTGTTCCCAGATAAATAATTACATCTCATTGCACATCAAAAGTAGGTCAAATCAATCAGCTGTCTTGTCACTGCAGCAGCGCAAGTCAGACCCCCCCTTAAAGTTTAAACCATAACATGACATATAGAATGGATCTTCAGACAAACTATTGAGATTGAAAAGCTTTCTTCATGTCTTCCTCACCTCAAAGTAAATGTTGGATTATTTCTTCAAATGACCGGAGCACAGTAACATGGGCTCACATCCAGGTCTTTACAGTATATTGGTTGTGATTTCTCCATCGCAACTCTTTCCCATCAAACAAAGGAATCCAAACATTTTGTACTGCTTATTTTGCTTGTTAAAAGCATAATTTTATTAAGACATGACAATATGGACAAAACGAAAATATCTCAATTAAGAATATATTTCATAGAATAACCGAATATCATTTTGAAAAGTAGTTAGTTAGGGGCAGCCCTGTTTAATTGAATATCCACGCACACCCCTACCTAATTGTATATATTTATATAGCCCTATTTGCTCCAAGCTGTTTTTTTTAAATATAGACTGTTGGAATAAGGTAGAATGACTCCTGTTCTTAACGAAATACCAAGATTTTATGAGAAAAAAGGCTGCATGCAGCAATTAAGCTTGTTTAGAAAAATGACGGGTTACACGGGCTGGGCTGGGCCCAATTTATCAATTATGTATCGGGCTTTGGGTCGGACTGGGCTTGACGTTCTGTCGGGCTGGGTCGAGCCGGGCTCAAATATTTAGGCCTGATTAAAGCTCTGACACACACACACACACACATACACACACACCACACAGAAGCGCAGTTTCAAGAAACCTCTGTAGCCATAAACCAAGAGAGCTTATAACATCATTACCATAACAAAGAGAGTGAAATTAGAAATAGCCTTGGTAGTTTACTGTTCAAGTCCCAATTGTAACATGATATGTGGCTGTGTTTGGTAGGGAGATGGAGTGGATAAAGATAGAGTGTACAGTATGTACTGTATATAAGTGAATGTCATAGAGGGAATCTCATATAATGTTGGTTTGTGGGGTTGACCCTTTCAGCCAAGCTGACAAAATTCTGATCCACACACATCTCGCTCTCTCGCTCTCGCTCTCTCTACTGTATCTATCTCTCTCCCTATTCAGAGCTGTACTCTCTGACTATCTTGCAATAGCTGACATACGCTGTTATATTTGGCAATCAAATCTGGATGAAGGCATCACATCCCGTACCGTGTCTCCCCTCTCAGCGATGTTCCTCTCGACTGACATGTTCCTCTCTGATGTGGAGGCAATTGGTTCTTTGACAGGAGCTTACAGAAAGACTCTCAGAAAGCAAACTAATAGACCCCCTGTCGGGTTGAGTTCTCAGTATTCCCCATACCCATTGTTCTCAGCCCCTAACCACTCAAATTCATTTACCGCACGCTGAAGAAACCCTTTTGATGTGCGAAATATGGCTCATATCATAGGAACGTTTGTTGAATTCATTATTGTAAGCAAGCCGTTATAAGACAGGGAAATGTAGTACAGTGGTAGCCTGTTAGTATTTTCTGTCTTTGCTGGAACCGATCTCAACTGGCGATTTGGCAAACCAGCAGCTTTTTGTTGGGGAGACATTTTCCTAAATTAGCAACAAAGTTAAAACATTAACCGTGTTTGACATTATATATTCACACCACCTTCTGTAACCCCATTACTTTCCCCACTTTTCCCAAGTACTGTACTTCATGTTTTATGTAAATGTCTTCGTTTTGCTCTCATACTGATTTTGTGTCTATGTGCTTGAATACGTTCTCCCACAGCCACGTGAATGAGTTCACAGGGATTGTGTACCAGAGTGTGTTGCTGTCTCAGAAGCAGCCAATGAGAACAGTCAGCATGGAGGAGACTGCCCAACCGAACACCTCTCCTGCACAGTGGCCAGGTAAACCATCATTTATACTACAGTCTGTCGCATGGCGGTGTCACTTGCCAAAAATAAATGATTGTCAAGCATAAAATGGGAGAGGGGAGGGGGGGGGGGGAGAGGAACAACTGACAAATTGACAATAAACATCTAGAAGTGAGCCTCTAGAGGGGAGAGAGGGGAGGAGGGGAGAAGAGGAGAGGAGAGGAATTTAATAATTTGAAACATTAAACATCTAGATGTGAGGAAAGAAACAAATGGGGGGTGCCTGGCTGGTGCCTGGCTCAGCCAGGAGATTATGTCCCCCCTGTGAGCCGAGTGGACCCGAGTTTGAATCCGACTCCTGACTTTTTTCACCTGTGTCTCCTCTCTTTGCCCTTGAAATGTCTGAATGGGTGTACATTTAGCAGTAGTGACATATTAGGTCTTTGACCAACTTAAAGACCTGGGGTTCATTAGAACAGGTAAGCTCAAGGGCGCCCGCCGTAGTACGTGACGTTTCGAGCCTAAGTGGCTCTTCCTCAGAAAATGGAAATGCCAAAACACACCTACACAGACTCAGCTGACCAGCGACCCAGCTAGCACCAATGACACCATCAATGAGCTAATTTGTACAGCAAAATGCCCATCATGGATTTGACAATATTTGACAATTATTCTATACATAGTTAATAATATACTATTTTTTTCGATGGAAAATTAATTATTAGACTATTACAGAAATTAAATTGCATTATTGTGTGCATGTAACCATTGTTCACATCATTCATCCCCTCGGTTGTACTGTAGGTATCGCCTCTTTGATCCGACTGTTGAACTCGGCAGGCGAGGAGAGCCAGCCAGGTCTGGCTGTTCTACTCTGTGAGATCCTGACCGCTGTCTTCCTCAGCCTCTTTGTCCATGGCCTGGCCACCCACTCCAGCAACGAGCTGTTCCACATCGTAGCCCACCCACTCAACAGCAAGCTGTGGGTGACCGTTTTTGGAGGAGGGGCTCGCACACCTGTCGTAGAGAAACACAATAGCCCTGCAAAATCATCACAGCCAGGTTGGTATGATGTCTGATTGTGCTTATACTGCTGGAGTTGGTTACTTGCGGCCAAGTTACTTCAGGCCAGGCCTATTTGTGTCTGTCTTCCTATCACAGAAAAAAACTACATGTTAGCAATGCTCCTGTCTCTTTCATGCTTTCTCCAGCCTTTCTGTCTCTCACAGTGAACAGAGGGATACTGATGCAAGCTTGCCGTAACTTCTCTAAAGTTATCAAAAAAACTTTGATGTTAACTTTATCACTAGTGAGTGTTAGAAGGTGCTGAGGGCCTCTAGTCGCGCCTGGATGGTACTGGATTTTGGACCATCCATAATTTAGTACTGTATGTCATGAAATGATGCTCGTATCTACTTATTTATTTTTTTGCTTTGTTTTGTGTGATTTCTCCAGTCTCACCAGCCAGTGAGCCCTCAGAGCGGAGGTCCAGACGTTTCAAGATGCGTTCTTCCCGCAGCAGCTCCAGGGAGGAGGCGTGGGCAGAAAGGGAGAGGCCAGCCAGCCCCACCTGCCCCAGGCCTGAGACGGTAGTGGAGCATGAAGCCCACTCCATCTTTAAGGAACGCTTCGTCCCTCCGGAACTTAGCATTTGGGACTATTTCATCGCCAAGGTAACCAGAGTGTACAACTGTTCTACTGAAGCAGGGGTAAAAAAGTTTTGACAAATACCCTAGGTTATGAGTATTATTCGTTTCAGAATATAATTACTACAACAAAAACTGAATCTTTCTTATTGCCTCCTTTTCATTGCTTTTAGGCCTATTTAGATTTACTTATTTTTTTCATGGCCTGATATAGTGTGAATCTTAAATAGTCATGTTTGATCTTCTGTCTGGAGAATTTCTCGTATTGAATTTCACAAATGTAATAGAAAATGGGTTAATTACCCTGCGTGGTCCCAACAGTCTGTTGTATTATCATAGTTTCTAAGGGAAATTTCAGCCCAAATCAGAATTCCTCAATTATTTATGAATATAAATAAAATCTCAATATTGTTGTGCCGCATAGCCCTGCCTTCCACCATCCGAGAGCAGAGTCGAGTACGACTCAGAGGAGAGCCAGGCCAGCCAGGACGAAGATGAAGATGAAGAGGAGTACGAAGACGTCTTTGACCCCAACTCCCCACTAAGGGAACATTCCAACCATAACTCCTACAGGTACACAAGCTGTGGAATTGCCATAACAAGCAAATGTTATAACTACAAAAGAAAAACCCTAAATTGCCCTTTTGTCATTTAAATTTGTATTTGTTAAAAATATATTTACGAGATCATTCTAAAAATCACAGCGAATACCTTGTCTCTGGAACTTGATACAAAGTCAGCAGCAGTGGCCTGGTTATGTTGTCAGAATGGTTGCTGAGTAGGATGCTTTCCAGTCAAATCACTGGTCAGTCACTGGTTCTGACTTTAATGTAATGATGTACGGTGTGCTTTTCTCTTTCTGTTGTTTTAGTTGGTGTCTGATGCGCCTAGCGATGGTTCAGTTGGTCCTGTGCAATCTCAAGTCCTTCTACCCTATGGCAGGACATGACCTTTTAGGTATGCACTAAACTCACTGGCAAACTAAGGCAAGCTGTTAGTCCATTGTAGCTTCATTCAGGCCCTCACTGTTGCCAAAGGACTCAACCCTCTGACTGAAGCTTTCAATCTACTGTACCACTGTAAGGTCACTGTAGCACTTAGATTTTTTCCAGGCTTCTAAGTTTTGTTCCCTGAGCCAAATGCACTTTGCTTAATGTCAGGGGTTTGAGTTCTTTTTAACACATGCAAAGGTCAGGCATTCACACTCCTAAGCATACCAAGCTCACTTAACTTTCCATATAAACTCACACACCGTGTGTGTGTGTGTGTGTGTGTGTGTGTGTGTGTGTGTGTGTGTGTGTGTGTGTGTGTGTGTGTGTGTGTGTGTGTGTGTGTGTAATTTGCGTTTGTACGTGTGTCCAGATCTGCCTGTGGGCTCTCCTCTGTGCCATGCAGTGCTGAAGACCTTACAGCGCTGGGAACAGGTCCTTCAGAAGAGGCTGGAGATCTTTGGAGGACCGCCCTCCAAGTACATCTCCACACACCCCCAGGATGACACGGCTGCCCCCGGCCCAGCTCTCCTCAGACACAAGGCCCTGTTTGAACCATCGAACACACCATTCAGGTATACACCATTAGTGTGGTCTGTTGATTCATAGTGTTCCTTTATAAAATACTGTATCACCTGTTATAATATCTATCGTTTCTAAATCAATCAGGGGTTTTAAATTGCTTTAGAGTGGATTTAATTGAGAATAGAATTCCACATTAATTAAACTCTTTTCTTATCAACCGTGTTTGTCTTTCATTCTCTCCCTCATGGACCCTGGAGAGAGACAAATTAGATTAGCACTACAAATAGATGAGAGCCATGTTTTATTTTGGAGGTTATGTTTTATTTTTTTACATCACACATACCCTTGAGCGGTCAAACATGGGGACAAGTGAGAGCTATTCTGTTTGATTTTTAACTTGCCTCCAGCAGCAGATGTGTGGAGCTTGCACATCATACACTTACCAGTGTAATGGGGTGAAGAAGTGCCCCTCAGGGTCTCTGTACATTCACAGGTCTAAATCTATCCTTAAGTGCAATCACAAGTGCCCCGGCCGCTCTAACTTTCAACATATCTCTTTGGTCGCTGTTCTTGGATGAACAGTGGAGTGCACATTTGATGTAACTTGCCTCAAGCACCGAGTACATATTCATCAGCACCGCTGGCACTAAATCCTTATTGAATGGACTATGAGCTCAATTAATTATGTTTCACCAAAGAATGGCTGTAATAAGCATTAGTATCAGTATAAGGAGAGTCTGTCTAACCTTCCAGGTCGAGCCACCACTCTGCACTGCCAGTGAAACGGCTGTGGCAGTACCTGGTCAAACAGGAGGAGATCCAGGAAACCTTTATCAGAAATATCTTCACTAAGAGACGGGACCAAAACGAGGTAATGGGTTTGTTGCTGTTTTTTTTTTTTACTCCGACTACTGCATGAACTGTCTGTAGTACTATGGAGCACCCTGCACCTTTAACAACGCATTTAGCCATTTTGTAAGATTACAATCTAAACACATCTTAATATTCACCCCTATGCAAACTGTGTCATTACTGTCTCTCATTACTGTCTCCTAATTCTCATCTGTGGTTTCAATGTTTTTGGTGTGCGTGCCAGCCACTTGTATTCATGTTCCCCAACTGACGGCATAAATAATGCTTTTATTTGTATTCAAATGGTGTCGCTATTAATTAATTCAACCTGTTCGATTAACAGCCCAGTAATACTCTCCGTGTGTGTGTTGTTTTGTGTTTGACTGCATGGTTCATCACTATTGTTGTTTTGTGTGTGTGTGTGTGTGCGTGTGTGTGTGTGTATGTGTGTGTGTGTGTGTGTGTGTGTGTGTGTGTGCGTGTGCGTGTGTGTCTCCCTCCTATGTGTTGTGCTCCTTCCCTTTACAATTAAAGTCAGTTGAGGACCAGACTGACAGTATGAAATGTTCAGGGATGGACGAGACTTGGAACTATCAGGTATTTTTGCTTTGGATTTGGCTACTGGTGGTGATTGAATGGGGAGGGCATGGTGGTGGTGAATATGGGAAATAGAATTTTGGGTATGAATCACGGCAGTTGAATTATTGAATTAGTACTTGTATGTGTTCAATCAATAAATAGCATAACGGTGAGATAATCTCCTTCATCGCCTAGCCTTTAACTGTACATGGAAGGCTTTTATCCAGGGCGTTCTTAGTTTGTTCCCAAATAAATGTGTAAATGCCATTTTAACTTTTGCAAAAAGAGCCTGGTAAACATTAGTAGCGTGCAAAAACAGCCCAGTATTCTGTCTAACCATTTCAGAAACATATTTCACTATGCCTTAGTGCAACGGGTGCAGAATTTACAGTAGGCTACAGATGAGAGCACCCACATCACCTCATTGAATAACTGATACGGTCTGACTCACATAATGTAAGAGACATGAAAAATGTCTATCAGTGCTAACGGGGGCCATGAGCTGTGTATGTTCATGTCATATTCTGATCTAAGTCTTATTTTGAGCTGTATGAATATTCATGTGAGGCCCAGTTCAGTTTTAGATCTTTCATTATGCTGTGTGATGATGCTATGTAGAGGTTTGCTAATCTTCCAGCTTCCTCTGTCGAAGCTGCTACATTGTAGCTCGTCCGTTTGGCCCAGTGTTAATTATCCCAGCCTCTCAGAGGACATGCTATGAAGCTGAATAGCTCCTGATTAATGGGCCCAAACGCTGTCGCAGTGAATACGCATCCCACAGGGATGTGCTCTGCTAAAATGGTAAACCATCTTATTTGGATTTCCATGAGTCGAGTTTGACTGCATTCTTTCTGACAGACAAAGATGTGGTCTTTTCCCATTGTATAATCCCAATAAAGAGTGTAATTCAATCTTACGCTGAAACTATGTGTGCCTCATTTCAAATGGCTACTGTTTCAGAATGCAACATCCCTATACATAATGCATTGATGTAGCCTATTGTACTATTCCATATATCCCCTTTGGATTTTTATGGCACAACATGTACTACATGTGCTGATTGTTGAGGGGTTGTTTTTGTTGGTCACGATAACTAACAACACTAACCATGCTACAGTATGTTGGCTGCCGTAGCATAACAGTGCAGCCTGATGATGCGCTCCCTGCATGTATCCTAACCCCCAAGGCATCACACACGTCACGCGCACACATTCTTCAACTTAGAGTACATCTCCTGGGTCCTTTTCCAATTATGCATCAGTCATTGGATCTTTTAAGGTGAGAGTAGGGTGTTGTATTGTGTCAGTAGCTGGGTCCCCCGTTTGCCCTGAGGAAATGTTTGCTTAGGTTTGAGCTACAGTATATTGATTGGTGACCGAGAGCTGGTTTGTTTCTTAATGTGTGGTTGCATGCATGTACATTTATTTACCTCTGCAGATTGAAGCAGATCTGGGCTACCCTGGAGGAAAGGCGCGCATCATCCACAAAGAATCAGACATCATCACAGCCTTTGCCATCAACAAGGTACGTTTCCATAGGCATATTTCTTTGGTAGAAGAAAGAAATGCAAAAAACTGTGACGTGAGTAGCATTTGTGGTGTCCCTTTATGTCCATTTATGTTTCTCACACACACACACACACACACACACACACACAGACAAACATGGACAGGGTAAAAATTGGTTGTGTCCACCAAAGTGTTTTTCCCCAGGTGAAAATATTCACCTCTCAGCAAGCAGATAAAAACACCTCAACATATGATGCACGTGATGCAGCAGATAAACTCTTTAAAACTTGAGCTTAATGTAACCGTAAACTGATCATTAGTTTTCTACAGGGTTTCATCTGCAGAGAAATCCTAATTGTTTTTTGTTTAGTTTTTCTTAGATCCTCTTTGAGTACCTTTGCGACATATTTGAGCCCTTTTGATGTTGCTCAACCAGAGTCGTCTTTGTTTGAATATAGCGAGAGATGTGCTGCTCTTGCACTGGCAATGAATGTTTTAGCTCCCCACCATTGAGGGAGGCACACCGCAGGTCATCATTAAACTGCAGAGAGCTGGATGAGTCTATGGCCATGGGCTGATTGGAGGATGAGAAACCTTCCCTTCATCTCTTCTGTTTTGTGTTTCCCCTCGATTCTCAAAATCATCCCTCTTCCTCTGTCCATAATGTCTCTCTTCTCTCTCTTCTTTCATTCCCACTTTTCTTTTGCCCTCGTGGTTCCCAGGCGAATCGCAATTGTTTAGTCATGGCGTCCACCCACGACATTCAGGAGCTGGACGTGTCATCCATCTATGCCACACAGATCTTGACGTGGATCGATGACGATATGGAGGCCGAAGCCAAGAGGTATGGGTGTTCACTAGCCACGGGCAAGAGATGAAAGGGGGGCCATGTTCAGATTCAAATGTATATACAACTTTATGACAGTTAGAGTGTGTGTGTGTGTGTGTGTGTGTGTGTGTGTGTGTTTTTGCACTGCCTTTATCTCAGCGTTGTGTGTGCAATCTGTATTGTTTATTGATGAGACTTATGTCTGGAGGCAGGGTCGCACGCACGCATGCACGCATAATATGGAGCATATCAATTGACAAATTCACAAACTCTGCTCTATTAACTTGGTCTTGGCAGCCCCAATGAAATGTCTGTTAGAGAGAAGATAAGTGTTTGATATATCCTCTCTTCCAAAGTGATTAAACAAATATCATGACTGTGAAATCAGCCTTATAAAGCATTTTCTAACTGCTGGTTTTGGCCTTTCCACAGCACTGGCAACGATGATTTCCTCGTGGTCCACTCGCGCGAGGACTTTGCAACCCTCCACGGCACCACACCGTACACCCACAGCAGTCCTGGCACTCCCATCAACATGCCCTGGCTCGGGGGCCTGCAGACAGGCAGGGGAGCCTCTGTGGTGAGCCTCTCAATCTACTCTTGCTTTGAATTAGATTAGTTTCTTTACTCATAAAAAGGCAAGGCAAGTTTATTTGTATAGCACATTTATACATGAAGGAAATTCAAAGTGCTTTACATATAAAGGGATAAAAAAAGGAATTTAAAGTCCTACATTAAAGGCGCAACACTGTCAAGATGCTTGCATACTCCACAGCTTCTCTCAAATTGATCTCTGCCGCTGGAGAATCTCTAAAGGCTCATACTCGGCCTTGTCTTTGCACTCAAAGCAAATATGGTCAAGGTATAATTCAAGGTCAAGTGTTAAACATTCATTGATGTCTGTCTGGCCGGGATAGACCAAAGGGATCATAGGTCTAACATTATGCTGTCTACCCATCGATTTATAAAGGAACTGAGATGTTTTTTATTGCCAAGATGCCTGTAAAGAAAGCAGAAAGCGTTTCATGTTGCTGCACACCACTTTGTTGTAGCTGACACGTGAGTGTCAGAAAGTGGAGGTTTTATCTTGTGCAATTGGCAGCGTTGCCTTTTTGACTCCAAATACTGTGAGTCATGACTCAATGTCTTGTGAGTCACGTTTGTGCAGATCACCCACTTATGTCACTGCCCTTGACGAGTGGAGGAGTGGACAGAGATTCGGTAGAATGCTACTCAACAATAATAAATAAATCCCTCCTTTATACTGTACACACAGCAGTTCAAGATATGCCTTGGTAGGATACTGGTTTGACTTTGACATAAGCACAACAAACGACTCTGCAATAAAAAACATCAAGCATTACTGGTGATTTAATGTTGATTTGATGGTATGGTTATAACAATACATTATGGAATACTCTTCACACATAGATATGTCCCAGCTCAAATTCAAAGCATTTAAATACATCCAAGGTAAATTGTCATTTCAAACTCAATTGAAGATATAACAGAGCCACGATATTACATTTTTAATTCAGCGTGTGGAACTTTGTGTTTGCATCTGTGTGCTTTGCTTGGTGTAAGTTTCCAAGGGGCGGACAGTTCACCCGAATCAAATCCTACACGCTTTTCTTCAGAATGATCTCCACTTACAACTCCTCCTCATTTTTATTTTCCCTAGCTGATCAAGAGGAACCTCAACAATGTGAGAAGGATGACCTCTCATCCCACACTGCCTTACTGTGAGTACCAGTGTGACCACTGACGAGCACTTTTATGAAAAGTAAACCTTAAATAAACCTCCGTTAACCTCTTTCATCCTGGTGTCCCTATATTGGGCACGTCATTATAAGCAAGAATAGCCGATCTACTAGCTCACAACATGTCGCACCGTGACGTATTGTGATCTTGTAGATATGCTATTTTTGCTAGTTATTGTATGACTACGTATATTATAGGGCTTAAGTCAGGGGTGGCAACCTTTTCGGGGATGTGATCTACTTTGCCTTTTCCAAGGCTGGAGTGATCTACCATTGACAGCTAATCTGACGGTGAACATATTCACCACTTGGCTGCTAATCAGTTAGCTGTAAAAGTTATACATATATATATGTATAATATATACAGTACAGTACAATACAGTAACTAGAAAAAGTAAGCAATGTTCGGAATTGGAAAATCAGGCTGGAATGTGAACGGACGGATCCGTCTGGATCTCTTAACTAAAGAGATATGTACCGATTTGCGTGATGTTTGGACAACATTTGTAGGAGTAATTAAAAAGAAATTGTTTTGCAAAAATCTGCCTCCTGGTGGCGCTATAATAAATGTTGAAAGGGTGGCATTTGTTCCTCAACGTAGTGAGTTTCACCGCAATCGGACGCTGCGTTCATGATTTGCGGCATTTTGTTCAAAACGGGCCACTCCTGCAAACTTTAGATGTCAATCTTAGCTAATCGGGATGGAATATGAAATGAGTAATATCCAAAAATTTGTTTTACTTCCTGGTGGCGCTATAAAATGAAGATGTGAAAAATGCAGGGCAAAGGTTTTTCCTTGGCCTCTGGGGAGTGTGCTTACAAAGTTTTACACAGATCGGTGTAGTTCTAGGTAAAAACACGAATCAGCCTGTTATAGCGCCACGATGAGGTTGATTTGAAATATTTCAAGTGGCATTTCTTCCTCTGCCTAGTGAGAATGTGCGTGCAAATTTTCACGGAAATTGCACGCTGTGTTCATGATTTGAGCCATTTTGTTCAAAACGGAGCACTCCTGCAAACTTTGGAAGCCATTCTTAGCCAATCAGGATGAAATCTGAAAAACCTGTTTTGTTTAATGACTATAGAGATACTGCGTACCGATTTGCGTGATGTTTTGATAAAATCTGTAGGAGTACTGTCAAAAAATGTGTTGTG
Source organism: Gymnoscopelus microlampas (assembly GCF_963454915.1). Taxonomy (NCBI): domain Eukaryota; kingdom Metazoa; phylum Chordata; class Actinopteri; order Myctophiformes; family Myctophidae; genus Gymnoscopelus; species Gymnoscopelus microlampas. Next base: position 23,155,944 of record NC_139941.1, read on the forward strand.
TGCAAAAAGCGGGTGCCTGGTGGCACTATAACAGGCCCATGTGAAAGATTTGGGGCAGATTTCTGAATTGGCATCCAGGGAGTGTGTGTGCACAGTTTCACTGCGATCAAGCCAACGGTGCCAGAGATTAGCTGTTCACAGACAGAGGGGGCGACGGACACACACACACACGGACGGACAGCCTGAAGGAGACAATAATGAAGTCAATATAAATTAAATGTGTTTAGTTTTTGTCTTCCTGTTGTCTCATTTGCAGACCTAACAGGGGCTCAGGACGGCAGCGTGAGGATGTTTGAGTGGGGCCATTCTCAGCAGATCATCTGCTTTAGAAGCCCAGGAAATTCCAGAGTGACCAGGATTCGATTCAATCATCAGGGAAATAAGGTAGGTTAAGCTTATGTACCGTAAGATACAGTATAATACATTTATGCATACAAAGCCAACGCAGGCAAACGATGGCAGAGCAGTAGCCGTCCTCCTGTGTCTCGTCTGCAAAGGATTTACTTTGTGCTAGATATGAGTGGAGAGTTGATGTCACAGTAGTACAAATGACAATTTCTGAGGCTCTTAAACATAATCTGAGAAAAAGACATTAACCTGGAATGGGCAGCAGCTGAGCCGTGCTATCACATTAAGCAACGTTTTCACACGTTCTCTCAACAACCGACACCATTGAGCATGAAGCTCAGTGAGGAATTCTGTTTCTCCACATCCGCCCGCAGCCCAGTGATTCACTTTTTTTTTCTTTCTTTTTTATAACTCGGCCTCCAGCGTTATCATTTTCTGAGTCTGTGCTGCTTTCACGCCGCTAATGTTTTATCTTGCCAGTCCTGTGCAAAAGAGTCAAACATGTAATACGCTTCAAATATTGGGAGGGGGCTGTTGGATCCATGTGGAGCACTCAATTTCTAGTTACACATTAAAGCGTTGCCTTAACTTCTGAGGCAATAAATCAGGCACACAAGTGGCTCAAAGCTAATAGCTTTACACCGCGGGTGCTCGTACTGTGCTAATAATTTCTTATCTGTCAGTCTCTAGCAAAAATATTCAAATGCCTTACTGTTGTGAATATTTAACACATTTGTGTTTGCCTAACCATCTGCTGAAAGTGTTTTCAGTCCTGTTTTCACCCATGTCTTATGTCTGACAAATGTACAATATTGTCTCCACACAGTTTGGTATTGTAGATGCTGACGGCGGATTGAGTCTCTGGCAGACCAACACCAGTGGGAATCCACCTAAACCCTACCTAGTAAGAAATGTTATGATTTTGTTACCTTTCCACATTTCAGCTGTTTTCATCCTCACTTTTTGTCGCTGCTGGGCGGAAACTATAGATTACAAACGTAACCCCGGTTATGTGATTATTATGAGCAAGATGTCTCGCTAATGGGAGAGCGCCCCCTGGCATAATCACAGAAGCATTACCTATACACTTCCAGACGATTTTATTGGCTGGACTGGCTGTCACCTGATCAGGATGGCCCTGTCCTTTTTGTCAAAAGGCGCCTGTCAGTGGGTGGAGCCACACCGCTTGCCGTAGTGCGAACATCCCCATTGGGTCTCCATTATGTCCAAGGGCAGTGACATAATGGAGACCCCTTTAAAGAGGGCCCAGGGTGCTGACATCCTTCTAGTCGAATGCGCCCTCAGAGCTTCTGGGGGCTGCACCGTTTTGCTAGAGTAGGATATTGTATGGCCTCCACTATCCAGTGAGAGAGCCTCTGCTTTGCCATGGGTTTACCAACGAACAGGCCATGAAACAAATAACTGGTCTGACTTTCTCAGAGTCCTAGACCTTTAAATATTCTCAGAGCCCTGACTGGGAAAAGACGATGCAACCTCTGCTCTTCCTGTGAAACAAAAGGGGTAAAAAAAAAGTGCTTAGGAAGCGAGATACAGCCTTTTTCAGTTATAAATTAAACAAGGAGTGGATGGAGCTGCAAATCTTCAGATAATGATATCTTGGATTCTGAACATTTTTTTGCATTTTTTTTTCAAAAACACGTCAAACACGTCATTGGCACGTTGCGCCATAGCAGTAAAACACGTGAAACACGTCAATGGCACTCAATGAGTTAAACCCACAGACACACACTTTTCATAAAATCAAAAATTGTGAAGCGTTGTGTGCTTGTACATCGGCTATTTTTTCTACTTCTTTTGTGTGACAAAAAAACAAAACATAAAAAGTTGAAATATGCAGATACGAGGTTTCTGTCCGACAGCAACGTTTTGTTCTCTTACCTTCTCGTCTTGCTCTGTTAATCAGTATGACTGAAAAGCCTTTGCCCTGTTTCCTTTGTGTCAGACACTGCATTGCCACAGCAAGACGGCTCACGACTTTATGTTCGTGGGCTCGTCCTCGTTGATCGCCACCGCGGGCCTCTCCATAGACAACAGGTAAGCTAAAGCAAGAACCGAAGTAACGACAGGATTTCACTCCTAAAAAGGTTCACTCTCACAGAAGCCCCTTCATCCACAAACTGAAATGAAACACTGAACACCCCCTCGACAATGTGCATGCAGACTGACAAGGTCACCTCCGATGTCATTCACTTTACTTGAACCCTAGCATCCCTGAAAGTAAGTAAGTAAGTCGGATAGGTGGTATCAGCCGAGAAGGTGGGGGGAGTCTAGCATCAGCTCCCAGTACTTACTACATTGCAATGTGAGCATATAGATGAGCTATTTTCGGAGAAGAGATTTGGTGTACATGGGGGAAAAAAGAGCAGACCAGAGCCAACTCGGGTCAAGTTTATTAAGAATAGATGGATTAAGTGGCTACTGTGTACCTAAGGAGGTTGGAATGAATAGTAATATTCTCCCGTTTCCACAGGAACGTGTGCTTGTGGGATACTCTGGTGACCCCTATGAACAGCCTAGTACATGGTGAGTCACAGCATTAACCACAGCACAGGAATACAGGCTTCTGTTAAGCACTCTGTAACTCTGTTTTGATACGCGCTGCATATAACTGTTATTATTGTTATAGGATTTGACTGGAGGCTTTTTCAGTGGCAAATCAATCAATACACACAATCCAACCTTATCTCTCCTCTTTCTGGCTCATATCCTCTCTTCCCACACTTGATATTCCCTCTCTCGCCCGCCCTTTCTCCTTCCCCCACCCCATGCCATCTTCCTCTCTCCATTCCTTTCCCCACATCACTCCATCCTGTTGACTTTTGTTCTTTGCGCCCAACTCACATACGCTATCGGTATTATGTATATGTCTGTCTTTATTTGTTTTATTCAACCTCTTTCCCTTTGCTCTACCTCTGTCCTCTCTATTTTCACGGAATACTACAAAATGATGGAGCGTGTGCTAGAAAAAGAAATTCACCCACTGCTTTACAGCTGTAAACCTGTGATGTGACAAATAAATCAGATTCTGATTCTCATTTTCCCTGACGTTCTCTCCCTGCCCTCGCACACATTCCCCATCTCACCCACCACTATCATCCCCTGTCCTCCCCTCCCCACTCCACTCCTCTCTGTCCACAGCCTTCTGCTGCCACGACACGGGTGCTACCGTGCTCTCCTTGGCCCCCAGGCAGCAATTGCTGATCACAGGTGGCAGGAAGGGCTGGATCAGTGTCCTGGAACTGGCTCACAGGCACCAGCGCCAGAGCTTCCAGGCCCACGACTCGCCAGTCAAAGCCCTGGCGGTCGATCCCACCGAAGGGAGCTTCATCAGCGGCTCTGCCGAGGGCAACATCAAGGTATGTCGACCGCTTCCCCGACACTTAGATGGTAGACCAGTGGTTTTCAAACTTTATTGCCTAAGGCACACCAACGGGCAAGTCAAAATCTCATGGCACACCTGTATTCACACAAATTTGTAGAAGTTTGTAACATTATATTATTAAGTCATAAACTAGATTTAAAGAGTCCCATACTCCTCAGGTTTGGAGTCTGTCCACACAGTGTCTGCTGCACTCCTTCCCCAACGAGCACGCCCGCCAGTCCATCTTCAGGAACCTCGGCACGGGCGTCATGCAGATCGAGGTGGGACCGGCTAATCACATCTTCTCCTGCGGCGCCGACGGAACCATGAAAATGAGGATCCTCCCCGACCGCTACAGTGTCGCCAACCACAACAATAACCTTAAGAATGACGTCAAATTCATCATATAGACATGGATGGAATGTTGAAACGTGGCGTCAGTCAAAGGTATTCCAACTAATACAGCGACGTGCGTGCATTGTGCGGCAGAGCAAGGGCCACTGAGCCAAGCTTCATAACTGAGAAACCATCGGAAGTTGATCAGTTATATGGACAGACATCGTTTGGATGGGAGGAGGGGGCTATATGACGGAGCAATGATGCCTCATGATCACCCGGTGTTACTGAAGGATGGTATTAAAATGAGACATCTGTCATTGGACAAAATAGGAGGAAGTTCCTAAAAATTCATGATTTTTTTTTGATTGAACAGAGAAGTGAGAGATTCTTATCTAAAAACACGGTGCAGGACAAGAGTGACAGAGGTACTATGGTGGTCTCTGTGGGAGCTGAAGCCACAGTCTTGGGTCAGCCTGTACCGAAAGCACCACAGCACACACGAGTGATTAAACCAAGAGATGCAGTTTAACTGAGCACAGGTTACGGACCAAGGGCACGTGCACAGGGTACGGACCAAGGGCATGGTCAGTCAGAGCAAACTGTTTAGACAGGCACCCTGTCAAAGATTGTTTTGTTGTTGTTTCAAAATGAACAGCTGTTCCAGTGAAAGCCCAAGAAGACCACTTTTTTTTTTCCCCGCACAAAAGAGGCAAACGTGAGAGGAATATATAATAAGACTACCGAATCATTAACATGTATTATCACCATATCCTTTTGTGTGATGTAGTACTACAGCAATCATAATAGTTGGGTTCTATACTCTACTGTGGAATGGACTGAAAGCTATTCTGGATTCGTTGGACATCCCATTGGAATGTTCAGGTGATCAGAGGTTAGAGATTGAAGTATTAACTTAGGATAAAGTATTGGTAATTTATAGTTTGATACAGTGTATCTTTCCAGGGTGCCAAGTATTGTACAGGGGCTTGTAGCTTGTTTATTATAAGACTGCACAACACTGTTGTCCTTTATTAAGGCCAGTTGACCTCGTACAAAGCACATTATAAACCAATCGTAAGAACTCCTGGTGCATTCCGGTGTTCCACGTGAACTTGTGAACTAGTACATTTAATGACATGAACAAGTGCACGGTCTCTTGGCTGGAAGTGTGTCTTGCTATCAGTGTTTTACACCGAAACATAAACCCTGCTTTGTGATTTTTATAAAGCTGGGAAAAGGCTTTTACGGATACAAATTCTAGAAGACTGACTGTGGACATTACCTATTTCTCAATTTACATGGACCACCTGAATGCACCATTTGACTCTTTCTCTATTTGCACATACAGTATAAGTGAAGCATTAACATGTAGTGTAGTACATACTATAACATTGCTAACTAGGCTAGATGTCAGAGCGCACAGAGCCTTACATAATAAGAGTAATATTATGTACATGATTGTTATGGTGGTGGCCTAGATTTAACCAGTGGTATTACTGTTATTATTATTATAATTATTATTAAGTGTCCTTAATCTCTGCATACTACTTCTGCCATACTGGCACCGCACCAGTACTGTTGGTGGTGACAATGATTATTATTACTAGTAGTATTAAGTTGCACAAAGTAGCTTTAATTTAATGGCAAGGCCCTTATTGGTATGGGACATAATGAAGTAATACTTTGTTTTCCTTTTAAGATGCTTGATGTTAAGCTTAACAACATGTAGCCTAAATGAAACATTGTTGTTGACATTGGGTAGGGGTGTGGGCAATAAGAATATTTTAAAGGAAATCATATTTTGGTGTGGAAACTGTTTTATTCCAACAACAATGCACTTCCCTTCTCTTGACCCCAAACTCCATCTCCATATGGACCACTCATTGAAAGCTGCCTTGAGAACTATAGTTTTTAATTTGCCACACAATAATGGTTGTTTTATTTGGCACAGTTGCTTGTTCTGGTTTACTGCACAATAATGGTCATTTTATTTGGCACGGTGCTTGTTCTGGTTTGCCGTTTAGCTTATTTTGTGACTTTGACAGATTCTAGTAATCACATTTATTGCATTTGTTTTGTTTCTTTCTTTTGTTTTAACCACTCAAAAGCTTTTTATATACATACCATCCAAATGGACAACATTACCTTCAGGACATGCTTGGAAATGTAATCAAGGTCAAAGTATATGACGTGTCTTCCACATAATAAAGGAAGGGTTTAAGTGAGCACACATTGTCACATAGCCATTTTGTCATAAGGAGTATACTGCATAATAGCTACCACCCAGAGAACCTTGCAGCGCAGCTGTAGGGAAAGTATTTGCTTTGACTTAAAAGGAGGGGTGGGTGGTTGTCGCTTTAGAAAAGCTTTGTAGATGTTGTTTTATTGCATTTTTGTGTACATGTAGAGCCATAAACTAAGCTTCTCATGATAACTCCCCATAACTGTGATGACTAGTGGTAACCGTGTCTAAGGACAAGCTTCTTTCTGAAGATAATTGTGTAAAAAAAAAAATAGTAAGTATATTTATGAATTGTGTTCATATAGGAATATAAACAATTGCCGATGTGATCTTCATTCTTTTGACACTAGTGGTTGCATTTTCTTTTTTTTCCCTTTTTCTTCTGTTATCATCTCAGAGTTTGTGCCAGGACACCTCCAAGCACAATGTGATTTTCCACAAGTCCAAGGAGTTGGACTTGGAGGATAGGAATATTTTTTTTATTAAAGCCAATTATGTTGTAGCTTTCCATGAGATTGAGCAGGAACATGTCTTTCACTGATTGCTTTTACCCCACCATTTAATTGATTGGTGTAATCTATATACTTGATCAACATGTCTGCGTGTTGAGCTTTTGCACATTTAGATGGATATGCCTGTTTTGGCTTATCAACCGCAACGTTAGATTCTAATCTGACCTTCTGCCCCTCCCCACCCACCCTACAATCTCACAAAATGTGAATATGAGCTCAGATAATTCTAATTTTATAATAAGATATTATGTAAATCTCATTGTACTATTATATACATAAAATGTTAAGGATGTAATAAAAAGATGAACTGAAATGAACACGTTGGCAAAATGTCTGTGTCATTGTGAACACAACGTGGGCTGTCTTGTCCTTGGTTCAACTGCATTCGTCAAGCACACATTTGTATTTCAACAGACAGCAAACAACGCAGCGGGGGATGAGGTGAGGAAGATGAACAGTGGTAAGACCTCCACAAAGAATGACTGTGGTGAATGTGAGGACCAGTGGTGGAAAGTAACATAGGAGTATTTCCAATTTTCTATCCTTTTACTTCTACTCCAGTACATCTCAGAGGCAAATGTTGTACTGTACTCCACTACAATTATTTGAAAACTAGTTACTTGGTAGATTTTGATTATTTAAAAAAAAAAAATAGCCGATCTACAAGTTCACAACGCATCGTGCGTTGTGAGCTTGTAGATCGGATTTTTTATGCATATGAAGAATTGTGAAATGGGACAGCCTGCATAATGTACTTTTACTCAAGTATATTTTGTATACTGTACTTGTAACAGTATTTCTACAATTGATAGTTTTACTTAAAGGACAACTTCACCGATTTTCAACCTATCTTATAATTGGTCCTCACTAATACTCATGATAAAATGGTACAATTTTTTTCTACTCGGTCTGTATCTCAGAGGAGGGCTGTGGACAGTTCAGAAACCTGTCACCAGTGACATCATCAATGAGGAATCCAAGCTAATAGAAACTGCAGGCTTTCTATTCCTGGAAAGTTGCAATGCAATAAAAGAAGCCATTGCTCTCGTGTTAATAAAAATCTAAATAAAAAATGTGAAATCTTGTTGGAAAAAAAAATCATGCCTAACTAGAAAAAGTGCTCCTCGGAGCACAGGTCTCCGCCAGGTCAGGTAGGTTATTGTGGCCTCCTGGTGGCGCTATAATAGGCCAATGTGAAAAGGTAGCCATTTCTTTTTAGGCCTTGCACGGCAATGGGACACTGCATTCATGATTTGAGGCATTTTGTTCAAAACAATTGTTTTGCTAAATTAGACCTGCTGGTGGCGCTATAACAGTCCAATGTTAAAAGGGTGGCATTTGCTCCTCAACATAGTGTGAATGTGCGTGCAAAGTTTGACCCCAATCGGATGCTGCGTTCATGATTTGCGGCATTTTGTTCAAAACAAGCCACTACTGCAAACTTTAGATGTAAATCTTAGCCAATCAGGATGAAATGTGGTGAAATGCGTGAAATGTGGATAAAAGCGGAAGGAGTAATATAAAAAAAATGTTTTACATAAGTCGGCCTCCTGGTGGCGCTATAAAAGGCAGATGTGAAAAATGCAGGGCGAGGGTTTTTCCTTGGCCTCTAGGGAGTGCGCTTACAAAGTTTTACACAGATCGGTGCAGTTATAGGTAAAAACACGAATCGGCTTGTTATAGCGCCACCATGAGGCTGATTTGAAAATGTTCAATTGGCACTTCTTCCTCGGCATAGTGGAAATGTACGTGCAAAATTTGAAGGTAATTGCATGCTGTGTTCATGATTTGAGGCATTTTGTTCAAAACGGAGCACAAACTTTGGAAGCCATTTTTAGCCAATCAGGATGGAATATGAAAAATCTGCAAAACGTGTTTTGTTTAATGACTATAGAGATACTGTGTACCGATTTGCGGGATTTTTGGACAAAATCTGTAGGAGTACTGTAAAAAAAATATGTTTTGCACAAATCGGCCTCCTGGTGGCGCTATAAAAGACCCATGTGAAAAAAATTGGGCAGAGGTTCTTCTGTGGCATCCAGGGAGTGTGTGTGCACAGTTTCACTGCGAGCAAGCCAACGGTGCCGGATATTAGCTGTACACAGACAGAATGACACATGGACGGACGGACAAGCTCACAACAACCTGTTGAGCTTGTAGATCGAATATTTTCAAATAGCCTATGTATAAACTAGGGCTAAAGTGGTTAATGTAGTATGATTTATAATGTAATTATTTATATCTGCAAAAGTGCAAAGTAACTAATAAAGTTTTCAAATAATTGTAGTGGAGTGAAAGTACAATATTTTCCTCTGAGATGCAGTGGAGTAGAAGTAAAAGTATTGCAATTTGTAAATAATCCAGTAAAGTGAAAATACCACAAAATGTTACTTAAGTACAGTACTTGAGTAAATGTACTTAGTTACTTCACACCACTGCCCCCCATTTCATTTTATTTTAATTTATTTTATTTTACTTGGTAAAGCAACAACTAGTCAGGATGAAGCTTTGTTGTGTGATGTGATGTGATGTGAAGTGAACATGTCATGTTGTATTGTTGAGCTGTGTTTGATTGTGATGCTAAGACAGGCTATGCAGGCCTAGTCAGTGGTATAAAGTAACCAAGTACTGTACAATTTTGAGGAGCTTTTACTTTACTGGAGTATTTTAAATTTCCAATACTTTTACTTCTACTCCACTACATCCCAGAGACAAGTATTTTACTCCACTACAATTATTTGAAAACTTTGGTTACTAGTTACTTTGTAGATTTGGATTATTATTACAAAACATACCACTTCAGCCCTATAGCCTATATACATTAGTTAGGCTATTTGAAAATAGCCGATCTACAAACTCACAACGCGCCACATCGTAACGCTTTGTGCATAATGAGTACTTTTACTTTTGGTACTTTATATTTTGATGCCAATACTTTTGTACTTTTACTGAAGTAAAGTTTGAATACCAGACTTGTACTTGTAATAGAGTATTTCAAAATTGCTGTATTGGTACTTTTACTCAAGTATCAGTAAGTATCATCAGGATCCTGAATGGCTTGGTTCCAGGCTTAATAATTTATATTTAAAAAAATATATTTTCTTAAATCTCCATGGGAAAAATGTATGGGTTTTCTATCTGTGACACCACAAAATGGCCACCACTGCTATGCCCTATAAGTGTATACAGGGTATTTGCACATTTATAAAGTTTACAATTTAATGACTTTTAATACTAAATTGGCCAAATGGTCAAATATTACGTAAGAAAGAGGCAAACATTTTCTTTCTTTCTTTCTTTCTTTCTTTCATTCAGATACTCAAGGCTGGCAGAGGTGTTGGAGGAGACACACCCCCCTCCCCCTCCTCTTCATTATAAGCGTGGACTATGAAGACAGGCCATCAGTGGAGGAGGGGAGCAAGAACTGGGCTTCACTACTACAACTAGGAGGTCTAGATGACTCCCTAATGTAGTCTTTTTTTTATTTTATAAACACACACACACACACACACACACACACACAAACACACCCCACACACACACCCCCACACACATACGTAAATGCCCAGAAGACTGAGGTTCTCACCTACAGTGTAACACCCTCCCAGACCATCCACCTCTAATAAAGTACTGGTGAAGCTAACCAGAGAGATGTAAAGTACTGGTGAAGCCAACCTGATGTATGGAGGATGAAGATGATGGGAGACGCCTGCTGGAAGGCTCATCCGAGGATGCCCTGCCCTAGAGATGGAGATCTAGAGATCTCTCACTATCCATGGGTTTGTCTGCATGGTGGATTCCTCCGAAGACTTGGTCCGCACGGTCGAACGGCCGAAGACCTCGTCCTTCTCAGGGGTTTCCCCTGAAGACGGCTGATGAAGACGACTCAAAGTAAGAACCTCTTTAGGGCTGTCACGATTATGCTTTTTGTGACATACAGTACCTAACTTTTCCTTTTCCTTTGCTGGATGCTGCTTCTGCTGCTGCAGTTTTGTTGTATGATGTTTTTGTTGCTGTTGATGCTGTACGTGTCATGTGCTGATGTTGTTCAAGATGTAGCTCTGTTGCTGTCAGAGCTTTTATAAACACAAACACACCCCATCCATACACCCACCCACCCATACACCCCCACACACATAGCTACCCCACGCTACCCCACGCTCTGTTGCTGTAGCTCTGTTGCTGTTGGGGCCCGGTGTGTCAGTGAAACATGTTCAGTGACTGTTGGTTTGTGGCTCTGGAATTGAAGGCTGATCTACACTATCAGGTCGGTTGTGTTGTGACTGTTATTGGAAGTGTGTGTGTGTGTGTGTGTGTGTGTGTGTGTGTGTGTGTGTGTGTGTGTGTGTGTGTGTGCGTGTGTGTGTGTGTGTGATAGAGAGAATTTGCATTAAATTTTTTTAGACATAGTCCTCTGTAAATCCGGGCCATTTGAAAAGGTCACTTTTTGGTAGGTACAACAGAGCATTCCTGCAAACTGTGGAAGCCATTTATAGCCAATCAGGATGGAATATGAAAAATCTGAAAGACCCTGTTTAGTTTAATGACTATAGAGATACTGTGTAGCGAATTGCGTGATGTTTGAACAAAATCTGTAGGAGTACTATCAAAAATTTGTTTTGCAAAAAGCGGCCTCCTGGTGGCGCTATAACAGGCCCATGTGAAAGATGTGGGGCAGAGGTTCTGTATTGGCATCGAGGGAGTGTGTATATGCACATATTCGCTGCAATCAAGCCAACAGTGCCGGAGATTAGCTGTATACAGACAGACAGAATGACACACGGACACACGGACGGACAGGGTGCAAAACATACTCTCTAGAATAAAATAAAAACTAAAATAAGATGAAAACTAGAAAAAAAAGTGGTCCTCGGAGCACAGGTCTCCGCCAGGTCAGGTAGGTTATTGTGGCCTCCTAGTGGCGCTATAATAGGCCAATGTGAAAAGGTAGCAATTTCTTCTTAGGCCTTGCACGGCAATCGGACACTGCATTCATGATTTGAGGCATTTTGTTCAAAACAATTGTTTTGCTAAATTAGACCTGCTGGTGGCGCTATAACAGGCCAATGTTAAAAGGGTGGCATTTGCTCCTCAACATAGTGTGAATGTGCGTGCAAAGTTTGACCGCAATCGGATGCTGCGTTCATGATTTGCGGCATTTTGTTCAAAACAAGCCATTACTGCAAACTTTAGATGTAAATCTTAGCCAATCAGGATGGAATATGAAAAATCAAACACATCCGTCTTGATCACATGACTATAGAGATCATGTGTACCGCTTTGCGTGAAATGTGGATAAAATCAGATGGAGCAATATAAAAAAAATGTTTTACATAAGTCGGCCTCCTGGTGGCGCTATAAAAGGCAGATGTGAAATATGCAGGGCAAGGGTTTTTCCTTGACCTCTAGGGAGTGCGCTTACAAAGTTTTACACAGATCGGTGCAGTTATAGGTAAAAACACGAATCGGCCTGTTATAGCGCCACCATGAGGCTGATTTGAAAATCTTCAATTGGCATTTCTTCCTCGGCATAGTGGAAATGTACGTGCAAAATGTCAAGGTAATTGCATGCTGTGTTCATGATTTGAGGCATTTTGTTCAAAACGGAGCACTCCTGCAAACTTTGGAAGACATTTTTAGCCAATCAGGATGGAATATGAAAAATCTGAAAGACCCGTTTCGTTTAATGACTATAGAGATACTGTGTACCGATTTGCAGGATTTTTGGACAAAATCTGTAGGAGTACTGTCAAAAAATATGTTTTGCACAAATCGGCCTCCTGGTGGCACTATAAAAGACCCATGTGAAAAAAAATGGGCAGAGGTTCTTCTGTGGCATCCAGGGAGTGTGTGTGCACAGTTTCACTGCGAGCAAGCCAACGGTGCCGGAGATTAGCTGTACACTGGAATGACACATGGACACACGGACGGACGGACGGACGGACGGACGGACAGGGGGCAAAACATACACTCTCGCCATGCCTTTCGGCCTGGCGGAGACAATGATGATGTCACTGGTGACAGGTTTCTGGACTGTCCACAGCCGTCCTATGAGACACAGACCAAGTAGAAAAAAATGGTACCATTTTATCATGAGTATTAGTGAGGACCAATTATATGAAGATAGGTTGAAAATCGGTGAAGTCGTCCTTTGATTATTATTCTCAATTCCATCTTCCATGCTAGCATGGCATGTGAGTCAGGAGTACAAACCATGGCTCAAATGATGAATCAAGGGTTTATAAACAGAAAGTTTAAGGACCAAAACTCCAGAAGGAAAAAAAACACTCTCTGTCTAAATTCTCAAAGGTGGGTGAAGTATTACATTCTCAGTTAATCATTACATTCTCAATTGCATGTTGCATGCTAGCATGGCACATGAGTCAGGAGTACAAACCATGCCTCAAATAATAAATCAGGGGTTCATAATCGGAATATTGTGGGTTCAAAACTCCCGAAGAACATTTTTCACTTTCCATCTAAATTGTGAAAGGTGAGTTAACTATTACATTCCCGATTGCTTCTTCCATGCTAGCATGGCTCAAATGATAAATCAGGGGTTTAGCATCTAAAGGTTCTGGGTTCAAAGCTCTCAAAGAGCATTTTTCACTTTCCATCTAAATTGTGAAAGGTGGGTTAACTATTACATTCCCGATCGCTTCTTCCATGCTAGCATGGCTCAGATGATAAATCAGGGGTTTAAAATCCAAAGGTTCTGGGTTCAAAGCTCCCAAAGAGGATTTTTCACTTTCCATCTAAATTGTAAAAGGTGAGTTAACTATTACATTCCCCATTCCATCTTCTGTGCCAGCGTGGCTCAATAGATGAATCAGGGGTTTGTAAACCAAAGGTTCTGGGTTCAAAACTCCCAAAGAGCATTTTTCACTTTCCATCTAGATTGTAAAAGCTGAGCTAAGTATTACATTCCTAATTGCATCTTCTATGCCAGCGTGGCTTAATAGATGAATCAGGGGTTTATAAACCAAAGGTTCAGGGTTCAAAGCTCAATTAATACAAAAGACCACTCCAACAACTAATACAAAATATCTCAAACAACCAAAACAACAATCAATACAAAACTTCAAAGTGCCTCAATAAAAAAACATAAAACACTGGTCAAAAAAATAACAAATAAGTCAGCTATAATACTAATAATGTCAATGACATACAACAAAAAATTGCTTTGCTTCGTATGTAAATGTATTAAGGTGGGCTTTACCCATGCTCCTCCCCCTCCTACCGGAGCTAAAAGAGGGCGTGAGGAGGGAGGCGGGCTGATTCCACGTTCCTCGCCTTAAAAAGAGCAAAGATAGAGATTTACCAGGACCAAAATTCAAACCCCCAACCTTCCGCATACAAGGCCTCTCCTTTTCTCTTGCGCCACCAGGCTTTTCACACTAATTAGAAACTCGAGGTAATATTTGAAGTTTAAGGGAGAGGTGGCAGGTCAAAAGTTGAAAGTCTACAGCAAACACCTCTCCCCCTGACAGAATGTACTAGATTCACTGATGATCAGGGTTCATTATGACACAATGTTTTTGTTGAAAAAAAAAAAAGGCAACTGATAGTTGGAGAGCAAACAGAGGGATGTTTAATGTTATCAAAACACGTATTCGTTGTCATATCTTAAAGTAATTTATCAATTTCAGAAGACCAAAACTATCAGTTTTAATGTGTGAACCTGGCTCAGAGTTCAAACAAAATAAGAGCAATACACTTAAACACAGAATTGATGAATATAAAGACAAAGGCTAATTAACTAATTGTTTATGAGTGAGTTAGTCTGCAGAATCTGTAGTGGATGTGTGTAAAGCAGTGGTTTTCAAAGTGGGGTCCAGGGGACCCTCATGGTTTCTTGAGGGAGTTCTAAATGTACCCTTACATTTCTGTAACTCCCGAGAGTGTACAAAATGGAACCAAATGGACCCCTAATGGTCCATTTGTACACTCAGAGATATGGGGCTCATTGAAATTAAAATGTCTTAGAAGTAAGGAGTTGGATGATGGATGCAAAGTTGCAAACCAAAAGACAAACAAGCCGAGGGGAGAATGAGAGACTCCAAAATAATGAAGACTGCTGTCACTATGCGAGTCAGGAGGGAGTGCTTGATTGATTGATTGAAATTTTTATTAGGCAAAAGAATGTAAAACACAGTTACATTTATAATGCTTTTGTCTAAAAGGTCCGGCCAAAAAAGTCCTTGCGGGCTTGTTTCCGTTGGGGTCCTTGAATTAATTTCATAGACATATATAGTGGCAACCAAACAGTTCAAAATCAACATAAGAATACAGAGGAAAAAATATATACCATTATGTTCAAAGAATGAGAAATGCATGAGAAAATAAAAAAAATGACATACAAAAAAAGCACTAGAAAATAAAAATAAAAAGTATGTACAAAAAAAAGGGGAGAGGGGGGTCGTCTGTCTACAGGGAAACTGGTACTAGCTCCTCTTTAGGCCTCCAGAAAGATGGGTTTTTAGGGCTGTTTTGAATGAGCCCAGCGAACTGCATTTTTTTGAGGGATGGGGTTAGACTATTCCATTCCTTGGTGGCTGTGTTATAGAAGGAGAATTTGCCCATGTTTGTTTTATGGGTGGGTGTTACCAGATTGTTGTTTACGCTCCCTCTAGTTTGTGACTGTGGGTGTCACTAACTTTGCAGGACAGAAAGACCAAGGCAGACTAGTTCAGATACAAGGAGTTTTCTTTTTTTTATTATGACAAAAACCAGGGAACACAAGGAGCACGAGAAGGACTAGGAAGGCACTTGCAAGTTTCACTTGTAAAAGCACAAGAAGATGGCCTACATACACCAAATCAAGGAGACTAGATCAAACATTAAGATACTCACAGACAACTACATACAACAAACAGACTGGCAGTGAAGGGCAAACAGCAACACATTGGAGACACAGGTGCATTTGTATGGACAATCAACACACGATTGGCTAGGGCTAAACAAGACACAGGTGAACAACATTTGTAAATGACAGGGTGAGACAAGACAGGTAGCAGCAAACAGGAAACACTCAAGACATCATTACAAAACAAAAGGAACACAAGTGTAAATTAAAACCTGAACTAAGAAGATATATTTCTAAATTTGTAAAGAACACAACTGTATTGTAAAACACCAAGTATAACTAAGAAACAAGGAACACAACATGAAAACACAACAGTTATTGTTAAACAACAGATCTGTTGGAACATTTTTCTCTGCACCCAGATTTACTCTTTCATTGAGAGCAAACAGAGGGATGTTTAATGTCATCAAAATACAAATCCGTTGTCTTATATCTTATAGTCATTAAATAGAGTTGCATCTTCCATATCAGTGTGGCTCAGGAGATATACCAGGGATTTATAAGCTGAAGGTTTAGGCTTTGAAACACCTTAATATGATTTTTCACTCTCAATCTAAAATCGAAGAGGTTGGTTAAGTATTGCATTCTTACGTGAGTTTTCCATGTTAGTGTGGCTCGAGGTATTATTCAGGGTTTTATAAATAAAAGGTTCAGGGATCTCATGATGAACATTATCATCACTCTATCTAAATTCTTAAAGGTGGGTTAAATATTACATTCTCGGTTGCATCTTCAATGCCAGTGTGGCTCAAACGTTAAATCAGTGGTTTATAAACAGAAAGTTTAAGGGCCAAAACTCCAGAAGAAAAAAAAATCACTCTCCGTCTAAATTCTCAAAGGTGGGTGAAGTAATACATTCCCTCTTGCATCTTCCATGCCAGCTAGCGTGTGAGATAAATCAGTGATTTGTGAACCATTGGTTAAAGGTTCAAAACTCCCAAAGAACTTTTTCACTCTCCATCTAAATTCTAAAAGGTGGGTTAAGTATCACATACATTCTTTAGTAAGGCGGGAAATTGATACCATAGTGCACTTGGTGATACAAGCGCGAAATGTGGCACAGATGACCTTCATATGACCGTAATTGATAATCAACCTCTGGCCACGCAGAATTCCTAAGATTTCAAGATGGCCACCACCAGTTTTCAAAATGGCTGCAACTGGGCCAATGTGTTGGACTATACGCTTTGCTGGGGCTTATTTTAATATAAAAGAATATGTTCTGGAGGTATTCCTACCAAGTAAGATAAAAAATAACATTAGGTTCCAATATGGCGGCATGTATTCCAATATGGCCGCCGATAAATTGCAGAAATGTGCATCTGCTTATGGTTTATCCACATGAGCTTGTAGTACATGTATTTGTATTAATTACCATACACAGAATCCATTTATGGAACATTTGAAATTGATTTATTAGCTTGGTAAAGCTTAGTGCTTACTTTTTGTTTTGTTATCAAGTCATTATAAACACATTTTCATTTACAATGGTGGCTGGGCAAGTGACAGGCCAGTGTACTAGCAACTGCAACCACAGAGGGGTGTGCAGATAAGTCCAAACTTAAAGCATTTGCAGTGTCCAGAACATGCTTTTTTACATCCACATCGTGTCAGCTTCTGGCATAATTTGGCAAACAGGACTGCACAAGAGTGACTGGCCCCATATATGTCCTGCTTGGAATGCACTTCACTTGCATTCACTTCCTTGTAGGAACTACTTCTATGAAGTTCTATCGTACATGAGTACTATGAACTCCTCAATGACTTGCATATGTTTATCATTTATTGCAACAGGTGTTGAACCTAATTTGGAGAAGTTGTTTGCCATGCTGACCTTTTTCCCTTAAATTCCATGGAAGGACGAAACTGTGTGGCATCCCCTGAATGCATGAAAGAAGCAAAGACCTGATGACTTTGATTCAATAGCTGATGCAATTTCATGAACGGGATCCATCTGAGATCCTTCCCTCCTTCCAAAGGCAATCCACAGCTAATTCAAGCCAAGTCTTTGAACAAGTGAAACTGTTATGTCAACAATGTCAGTATCTGAGGCAGAGCTGCAGAGGATAGCATCTGACACATCATGATTCGCAGTTCAGATACTGACGCTGTTGTCATAGCAGTTGCACTTGTTCATATTAAGTAAGTCTGAGACTTATTGTCAGCATCAGCTGAGAACGCAGGGGTCTTATAGACCCCCTGGTATTGCTGAGGTGGAGCGCCACACTCACCGTACCTACTCATACACTGATCCTGATCGAACCCATGACCATGTGATCCGAAGGTGAAAGCTCTACCGACTGAGCTACCCAGACACAAAGACTTGGCTTGAAAAAGCTGTCGAAGGATCGACCTCAGATGGATCCCCCTTCATGAAAATGCATCAGCTATTGGATCAAAGTCATCAGATCTTTGCTTCTTTCATGCGTTCAGCAGATGCCATACAGTTTTGTCCTTCCACGGAAAGAGAAAAAGGTCAGCACCGGTTTGAGAAAACAAAGGTTTTTGTGTTTATTGGTGAACATATTGAAAAGTCTGTTCCCCGGTCATTAAAAAGCTACCAAATCACTTTAAAATGTGCTATAAATTGATTCTGTGTATGGTAATTAATACAAATACATGTGCTACAAGCTCATGTGAATGTACATTTATGCAATTTATCGGCAGCCATATTGGAAAATATGCCGCCATATTGGAACCTAATATTATTACTCTCCGCCAGGAGAGTATTGTTATCACTGCGTTTTCACTTTCTAAACATGACACACCGATTGGTCAAGCCTCACGTGACACGTGAAATACTGTGATCTGATTGGCTAGTGACGCCACCGGGCCTATATATACATGGCATCACTCTGACAGTGTCTCCGCCACTGTCAGAGTGAGGTAAGACGGGAACCATGAAATGGCTGCATGGCTGATACATAATTGGCAGATAGGACAGATAGGACATTTATATAGACAGGAGGGATATGACATAGGACACTTATACAGACAGGAGGGATAGGACACTCACACAGACAGAACGGAAGAGGACACTTACCCAGACAGGTTGGATAGGACACTTACATATACAAGAGGGATAGCGACCTATAAATACATGTGTCACTGTGATAAGCCAGATTCCAATACCGAAAATCCGGCCACTAGCTCACTCCCAGACCTTCGAACCGGAAGTAGTCAAGTAGTCGCGGTCCAATTGTTCCTATCTGTCTTATTGGACAGATAGGACAGATAGGACACTTATATAGACAGGAGGGATATGACACTTACATAGACAGGACGGATAGGACAGGAGGGATAGGACACTTACACAGAATGAACGGAAGAGGACACTTACCCAGACAGGATGGATAGGACACTTACATATACAAGAGGGATAGCGACCTTCGCGACCTTCGAACCAACACAAGTCTTCTGGCGGAGAGTTGTGCTCCGAGGAGCACTTTTTCTAGTTATTATTATTATTACTCTCCGCAGGAGAGTATTGTTTTCACTTTCTAAATATGACACACCGATTGGTCAAGCCTCACGTGACACGTGACAATACGGTGAAATACTGTATAAATACATGGCGTCACTTTGACAGTGTCTTTGCCACTGTCAAAGTGAGGTAAGACAGGAAGGACAGATAGGACACTTATATAGACAGGAGGGATATGACACTTACACAGACGGATAGGACACTTACAGTACACAGACAGGACGGATAGGACACTTATACAGACAGGACGGATAGGACACTTATACAGACAGGACGGATAGGACACTTATACAGACAGGACGGATAGAACACTTACACAGACAGGACGGATAGGACACTTACATAGACAGGAGGGATATGACACTTACACAGACAGGACGGATAGGACACTTACAGTATACAGACAGGACGGATAGGACACTTACAGTAAGTATACAGACAGGACGGATAGGACACTTATACAGACAAGACGGATAGGACACTTATACAGACGGATAGGACACTTATACAGACAGGACGGATCGGACACTTATACAGACAGGATGGATAGGACAGTTAGAACATAAGAATTAGAACATTCCCAACACAAGTCTGGTAAGAGTGAGGTAAGACAGGAACAATCACGAAATGGTTGAGATATGGCGGATACTGTAACAATTGGATCGGACACTTACACAGACAGGACGGATAGGACACTTACACAGACAGGACGGATAGGACACTTACATAGACAGGACGGATAGGACACTTATACAGACAGGAGGGATAGGACACTTATACAGACAGGACGGATAGGACACTTATACAGATAGAACATTCCCAACATTCCCAACAGCGGAGAGTTGTGCTCCGAGGAGCACTTTTTCTAGTTATTTTTTTATCTTACTTGGTAGAAATACCTTCAGAACATATTCTCCTATATTAAAATAAGGGGGAAATCAAAGATTTACAGCACCAGCAAAGTGATATAGTCCAAAATGTTTGCCCAGTTGCAGCCATTTTGAAAAATGGTGGTGGCCATCTTGAAATCTTAGGATTTTTGCGTGGCCAGAGGTTGATTATCAATTAGGGTCATATGAAGGACATCTGTGCCAAATTTCACGCTTGTATCACCAAGTGCACTATCGTGTATTGAAAACTGCATATTTCCGCCTTACTACTTAGTTAAAAGGACAACTTCACCGATTTTCAACCTATCTTCATATATTTGGTCCTCACTAATACTCATGATAAAATGGTACAATTTCTTTCTACTCGGTCTGTGTCTCAGAGGAGGGCTGTTCAGAAACCTGTCACCAGTGACATCATCAATGAGGAATCCAAGCTAATAGAAACCGCAGGCTTTCTATTCCTGGAAAGTTGCAATGCAATAAAAGAAGCCATTGCTCTCGTGTTAATAAAAATCTAAATAAAAAATGTGAAATCTTGTTGGAAAAAAAAATCATGCCTAACGATGATGTCACTGGTGACAGGTTTCTGGACTGTCCACAGCCCTCCTATGAGACACAGACCAAGTAGAAACAAAATGGTACCATTTTATCATGAGTATTAGTGAGGACCAATTATATGAAGATAGGTTGAAAATCGGTGAAGTCGTCCTTTAAGTAAAACATGTGAGTAATTCATCCAGAGGACAGATTTTCCTTTGTGTTAAGCTGACCATAAATGTTACAAATTTGGAGACATTAATTGCCATGTCAACAGCAGCTCATGATTGGTTGGGATTTATTAGAAAATATCTGATACATATTTCTGACATTATTGCCCATTAGTTTCACCACTCATCTTGACATTCCATTTCTAGTCACCTGTCTTAAGTGGCAAAGAAATGATAAAATGACCAACATCAACGCCAAAGAAAACAAGTATTCATAAAATTAAAGCTTAGTTTAGGTAATTAATTTCATTTATTGTAATTGCCACTTCTGGCAATGCCACTGGCATTCTGTTAATTAAATTATACTATCACAATCAATTCATTAAAGTGTCTGGAAAAAAAATAAGTATTTTAATGATTACAGTATCAAATATAAACTGTCTAACATCATGGACAGCTGTATATTATATTAGTAATGATGCATTAACCAAACCGTGTAAATGACAAACGAAGATGACATGTTTCTAGTCAACAAGTAAATGCTATTTTACACTTTCAACAATTGTTTTGCCTCCTCGCTTTTTATACTTTCAACAAGAGTTTTGGCTCCTCGCTTGGATTGCCTCCTCGCTTGGACTGCCAAACCAAGAGATATGTACCCTAGGGCTGTCAAAACAAAGAAGCCATCCTCATTATGCATTGCAAACATGGACAATTATGCGACATCTCTGGGACATCTCATGCCATTTTTACACCAGTAAGTGACAAGAGGAAATCTATAAAAGACCCGCACATGGGTTCACATTAGAATTTTCAAAGGCAAGCGTGAGTTCACATTTTATCAGAGAATAATGGCTGTTAGGGTTGAAACAAAATTCCAGCCATGTGCTCAACTCCAACTTCCATTTGCACTCCTCTGCCTTCTCTTCAAAACATCATGACATCTTTAAAAACGGCATCAAAGATAATCTACATTAAGTATCTTTTCACATCTCATTAAGTCAACACACGGAAGTATATGTATATGGTATCATTTACAATGTGTTTCTGTTGAAAGGCCAAAAAATGTAATGTCGCTCATCAAAACAGGAGAGGATGGAAGGAAGGAAGCCATAAGCGCCATCCCCGTTTGTTTCAGGATGTTGACAGAGTAGTCGGTTTGAGGAGCTCACAGCTTGGCATAATCTTTGAGGATGACCTCAAGTTTCTGGCTCTTCATGATGTTCCCTCGGATCTTCAGTTTGCCAGCTAAGAATGCCTGGGAGGAAGAGGGGAAAAAGGGCATTTCACTCACATTTATTCTTACAGAGTCATGCTCTCACTACTTAACAGTGCAGTTTATATTTTTATTGGACAGGTGGTGGGAGGTAATGGTGCCAAATGGCCTCCGGTTGGCCCATCATAGAAATGCCAAAGCAAGTTTTTTATGTTTGACTCTTGCTCGTTCAGCAACAGAACAATAATGTAATACATCAGTCATATTCTCAATGTCAAGAGCAAGGCACCTACTGTAAGTGAGAATCAAAATTTCCAGAAAAAAAAGAAGAAAAGAATCTCTCTCGCTTTCCTTCTTTCAAACTTAACTACTGTGGAAACAGCGTGTATGGGCTAGAATCAATCAGAATGTGACGGCTATCATGACCTTGGATGACATTTATGGAAACAGTTGTCAACTGCACCCTCTAATTTTTGTCATGCATCTCCATTTCAAGGCTTTCACAGTCGTTATTCTGAGTTTGCTGAAGAGTCTGGGGAAAGGTCCCATCATCGAGGCCTTGCGGCGCACTACAAGAGTGCGCACACAGTGCCCTCCGATCAATATCAAGCACTCTCAGAAGCACATCCAGCGCTACTGGATGCATATAAATTCTGCACACGGCGACGTCTGCTTCCTGTCACAGGGGGGGGACAGGACGGCCATAACAAGTACCAGCAGATTGATTATTGGAGCGCAGAGTGCTTTCAGAACAGAGTCCGAGACATCATTACTTTCAGTGTTTCTTTATCTGACATGACAAAACCCTGGGAAAATCATTAAAATTAAATGACAGGTTCTTCAAAATCACTTTGTCTCCATTAGATCGGACTAGAACGATATGTAGTGTCTTGCCCGCGCTTTGACATCACCTCTCTCTTTAGAGAATGAGGGTGTATTCATGTTCCCTTTTGCTCACTTTTTTTGTTTGGTTCACTCACTGATTATTGTATTTTTAGAAATACAAGACTGTATCCAATAAGGGCATGGCTTAGACTTGGCTCTGACAGATTCTAGCCGAAGACGTCGTCATCCACGCCACTTTGACTTCCATTATAAGTGATTCAAAACATACGGTATGTGAACAGTGATTCTGATCTTCTAATCATTTTAGCTGGAGATCAGCTCCGGACAGACCCTCTTACAGAAAGCTACCTCTTTCACAGCCATGCCGTAAAAAATATTTTTTTAATTTCCGGGCCGTTCAGTTCACACATGTCAAAAGCTTCCATTACTGAGAAGCCACTCAAGGTGGCGTTTAATGAGCCGTGTCATCATCAATGTGACTGAGGGATGGCGTAGTTGCACTCGCTCGTTTGTTACCTTCTGGGGGTTGATCGTTCCCTGCACCACCTCCATGAAGTCGCCATCCGACACTGTGAACGTCACGTCCACTTGGCCGCTGTACGGGCCTTTATGCAAGGCACCGGTGCCGCTCTTCAGATCAATGGCTGTTGGCAGATGCACACAGGGGAGAGAGAGAACAGAAAGGGAGGAAGGACAGAGATGAGATGAGAATAAAACATGAGGAGTCTCCTGTAAAGCAAAATTGTTTTCCCCAGGTAGAATCTATCCACTTTGCAGGAAGACAAAGACTTTTTGGAGTGCCCCATTTGTGTTTACCGTCTGTTCAAAAGAGAAAAGGGGAAAAAAAGAATGATCATCTGGATCTTTGTATCCATGTGCTAACAGCGTGGCTCCATGTGGATCTCAGTCATTACTTTATTACTCCAAATTTGGTCAAGGTAATAAAATTGTTTATTTTAAGCTGTTTTGTAAAGCGACTTTGGGTACTAAGAAAAGCGCATTTAAGTCTGATGTATTATTATTATAAGGTTTCTGCCCAATCAGAAGCCCTTTGACTTCCCATTATAGGAATATAAGTGAAATGGTATCGTATGTGGAAAAAAATGTGTGGATGTATTTCTGTGGACTACTGGCATTGTTGCACAAGAATTCTGGTACTGATCGGTCCAGCGGTTTGTGAGATTAGCTCCCGACACACACAGACCCTCTTCAGACGGCTTGCCTCTGAGGAGCCACGCAGTAAAAATGTCAAAAGTGTACAACGTTTGTCTCCCTTTCTCCTCTCATGTTTCAGTTAATGAGTTAAAAGGCAAAGGTACTGGTTGCCTTGATATTTCTATGTCACTCTGCTGCAAAACTCTATGACATTTGAGATTGGCTTCAAGAGGCTATAGTCAGAATGCGGCTGGTTTCACTGTTGCCATAGTATTGGTGTAGCAATTAAGAGACTACATCAAGCTGTAAGTGTCATAAAACCCTCCAAGCTTCAAGAGTGTGATCTACTCATTTGGTCATTCCCATGCAAAGATGCTGCATTATAAGTAAACAAATTAAATATATGCGACACGACACGATTAAAGCTGGATGGCCGACTTGCACAGAATGATGTGCTCTGTCAGCAATCCTACCTTAACTCATTGACTGCCACTGACGAGTACACTTGTCAGTTGGCCCGAGGCTCACACTAACAATGATGAGTTGACGAGTGTGTGGTGTTTTCAATGGTTTACGCTATTGCGCAGCCTGTGAATCACAGGGTCCCCACACATTTTTAGCAATGAATTTCCAAAACTTTTCCAAAACTTTTCCAGAATATTTAGCCCAATTTCCAGGCCAATAAAACAATCATTCAGCGCAATAATGTGTCTCTTACTCCTATGTACAATGCCCAAAGATAGGCAGTGTAGCAAAAATAAAGCATAGAATATAAAATAGTACAATTTCATTCAACATTTCGCGCAAAATTAGGGCATAGTGACCCTGCGAGCGAAAATAGGAGGGGTGGACGACGCCGTTGCACGGTTTGTTGTCGCTCGTGGTAGGTAAGGACAATCTCATTCAAAAACATGTATTTTGATGAGATTTCATCGCCCGCTCGCTTCGCGTCACGTCGCATCACTGGCAGTGCGGATGGGGTGTTACACAGCCTGTTCGACGAAAAACTACTTCTGTTACATATTTCGTGTAATGTTATACATGTTTATGAAAATGTTTTGTATCAAAAAAAATCAATACCCAAAAACAATGCATAGCCAAATATTTTTCCAGGACCCTTGATAAATTCCAGGACCTTTGATCAATTCCAAACCTTTTCCAGTACTGGATTTTTTTTTAATTTATTTCAAAATATTTCCAGGAATTTCATGACCGTGGGGACCCTGGAATCATGATGATGATGATGAAGACCACAGCGAAAGATCACGTGATCACAACAAAAGAGCCCCCCGCCCCCCCCCCCCCCCGACCCCCGACGTCTTTTAAAGCGATTGGTGGGTGGATCGCTGTGAAGAATATATTATAAATATTCTATGATGTTTCAAAGGTTAGTGAAAACGCTCAGAATCGCTGGCAAGGGCAGCCATAGATGATGTTTAACTCTGGCAGTCAATGAGTTAAAAGAGTAACATTTTATGTAATGCTTTCAAGGCATCCTGAGCCAAACTAAATTCCTGGTATAATAACCTTTTAATGAACCTTTTTGATAGGAGAGGAAGTTATATTCGCCCACTATGCACCCACTCAACTTACTCCACTGAGCCACGGTCTTGCCATCTTTGGTGATCTCCCAGCCGAACACAGTGTTGACCTTCTTCACCAGCTCTGAACCCGAGTCTTTAATGCGACGGCCAATCTCTGCGAACACCAGCTCACTCTGAAGGCCCCCTGCCTACAGAGAGGAGGAAATTCACCACATTTTGAGAGCATTTCATATAATGCTGCCAACATTTGTTATATTTTGGTCTCCGATATTTACACAGAGAAAGAAGTTACAAGAAAAAATGAGCAGCGGAAGCATCTGAAAAAAGACAGAAAGACAGACAAAGACAGAAGGAAGCAACAGAATGGTTTATTTTCAGCCTGACATACTTGAGTCAGGTCCTCTGGCGAAGCCTCTGGTGTTCCATGTAAATCCACATAAGCCCCAGACAGCACCACAGCATCAGTCTCTTTAACCTGGATGGACAGAATACAGAGCATCACAGAGACACATACTGTAGTGCAGTGCAGTGCTTCTCAATAAGCTCACGGTGAGCTTTAAGTCGGCACATTATCTACTGATTGATCATTAAAATAAAATCATTACAATAAACAGGCTCGGAAAACGCACGTGGGCCCACCCATCTGACCACTTAACACGGGGGCAGCCCATCGGCTGCGGGATAAGTGGTCAGATGGGTGGGCCGCGAAAGCTTTCGAGATTCCGACCACATCACTGTCATGACCTTAACCCATTCAATCCGGGAACGCATCTCTGTCATTTTAGATTTCTTTTGGCTACTCAAAAATAGCAGATAAACAAGCTCGCTCTATGAGCTATTTCTTTTTAAATTGTGAAAATGTGTGCACATTTTTGAATATATATTCTTTAAAGCGAACATTTGTAACTCAAATCTTTGCTTCTGGAGGTCCCTGGAACAAAATATTTTACAAATGTTTGCTTTAAAAAATATATATTCAAAGATTTGCACACATTTTTACGACTTTTCAAAAAATGCAGATCTACAAGCTCGTAGCAGTGCTTGTAGATCTGAGCCTGTAGATCTGCTATTTTTGAATAGCCAAAGACCCAAAGTATAAAATAATGGTTATAGCTAAAATCTAAAATGACACAGATGCGTTCCCGGATGGAATGCGTTAAGGCACACCATCTCGTGTAATATTGCTTAATTCAAGCACAGTCTGGACCTGAAATAGTAACATTCACACGTTCAAATTGACAAAACTAAACTAGACAACGTTACCTTACCTTGCACTGGAGGTGAATCCGGTTCCCTTCCTTCCACATCTCAGTCTGTAGACTTTGGCCTGGCAGTACAGGCTTCACGAAGCGAACCTGGATTAGAGAGGCAAGGGACCAAAGACGGCGTTAGAACAGTGATTAAAAAATGTAACGTGAACACAATAAACTTGAATGTAGAATACTATTGGGTAAAATGAGTGTGTTCACATTCTACAGACAGTCTATACATACAGTCTAGTGCAGTGGTTCTCAACCTGTGCGTCGGGACCCCCCCAGGAGGGTCCCCACATGATTTTGGGGGTGTGTCCCCAGATGACAGTGAAGTGACAATTTAAGGACTTTTAGGGCCTTTTAATAGCGTCAAAAGTAAACAACAAACTATTCAATAAAAGCTGCTCAAACATTGGCCAAATTTTCCAATAATGTAAGAGGCAAAAAGAAAAAAGCAGATCTACAAGCTCACAGCACCTCGCAACACAAGGCGTTGTGAGCTTGTAGATCTGCTACATTCACAATATTTTTATGTGGAACCGAGTCAAATTAAATGTAATGCCTCAACCCCTACATTCCAAATGCTTATCAGGATGGGGGGTCCTCAGTTCAAATATGATTATTCTGGAGGGTCATGGCTTGAACCACTGGTCTATTCTACAGAAGTCGTTACAGTAAGTGTGTGTGTGTGTGTGTGTGTGTGTGTGTGTGTGTGTGTGTGTGTGTGTGTGTGTGTGTGTGTGTGTGTGTGTGTGTGTGTGTGTGTGTGTGTGTGTGTGTGTGTGTGTGTACACGCACAATGTATATAACTGGAGATAACTCAGGTAATTGCAGGCAATGTCTGTCTACATTACCTTGATAGCCTTGAATCTGGACGGGTCATTGTCGGCATACTGCTTGAGGACATGTCTTGCAGCAAAGCCAAACGAGCACAGGCCATGCAGGATGGGAGCCTTGAAACCTGTCCAACGATTATTACATAAGTAATGTACAGCTTAAGTCATAATGCAGACATTCAAGGTGCAATTTGAACCACATGAACCCTAGCTACCCTATTCTGGGGCGAGCCTATTCTGCCTTGAAAATAGAAGATCTTACAAGCAGGCGGGAAAATACAAACGGACCTACTGTAGTGTAGAGCAGTGGTTCCCAAACGTTTTAGCCCGGAAGTTCAAAGTTTTCCCGGGACCCAAACTAGTGAAAATAGCAGATCTACAAGCTTGTGGATCAGCTGTTTTCACTACTTCTTTAAACATTTGTTTTCTAATTAATGGAATTTCTTTGACTTACATTTTTTCATGTATGAAGTTCTTTTGAAGAAACATTGAATTTGTTTCTAATCCATGAAAATTTTACCTTTTTTATAAATGAACTAATAATAATTAAAACAAAATGTATAGGAGAAGGGGAAAAAAAGGGATATTTATTTACTTTTTGGTCCGGACCCACAGATGGGTCCCAACCCACTGTTTGGGAAACAGTGGCATAGAGCCCTGGGGGACCCCGTTCAACTAAGTGGTTAAGTCATAATGCAGAATCCCATTCCCAAGACAGTGACATTAAAGGCGTCTTCTCTTAACTCGAGATGATGAATGGGATTCCGTCTGGTCTTTGCATTGGGACTTGAGCACAGCTCTGCGTCAGGCTGCTCTTATAAATGTGAAAAGGTCCTTGTGTGCGCCATGTCCCCAAACGCCACGTTGCTTCCCTACACGACATTAACGCATTCAATCCGGGATACCCATCTGTGTTATTTTGGATTTCTTTGGCTATTAAAAAATAGAAGATATTGAAAGAAAATTGTGAAAATGTGTGCAAGTCTTTGAATATATATATATACTTTGCTTCTGGGGGTCCCTGGAAAAAAATATTTTTAGATGGGGGTTCGCTGCCAAATACATATCATTTTGGGGGTCCTTGACATGAAAAAGTTTGAGTAACACCCCCTATATACGTTTAAAAAAAAAAAAACACTGTTAGGATTTAGAACACATTTGTAGAATCCCCAGAAAAAAAGATTTTAGTTACAAATGTTCCTTTAAAAAATATATATATTCAAAGATTTGCACACATTTTCAAAAATAGCAGATAGCTGCTATTTTTGAATAGCCAAAGAAATAAAAAAACGACACAGATCATGCTTTCCCAGTCTTAATGGCTTAAGTCATTGTTTGTTTCAGACGATCTCAGGTGCTCGCCTGGCTAACGTCAGTTTGACGGATATGGTGAGGATGTCTTGTCTCTCCCTATACGTTCACCAGGTGTCTTGTGCTGTCACATGCAATCTGTCATCCCTGCCCTGGAGAGATACCATCTAGGTTTTCTCAACGCATTCGTCACTGTGTGGAGAGGGTATACACTCCACAAAGTCATCTTTATGTGCACTCTGCTGCTTCCAATTACAATGTTTACCATTTACACAGCGGTAGCACAAGCTGATCCTATCCCAAGGGAGAAAAAAATAAAACACTAGGACAGCAACGTATTGTAGCATAGACTTGGCGATAATAAGTGAAGGCAAGTGTAGTTCAGCTGGACCCTGGATACAACCAGCCAACTAACCTCTTTGTTCTGGTAGCAGGACTGGAAGTTGTGTCATTATTTCAAACATAAATCAAATATGTTTTTGTTTAACAACTTTCCTGCTCGACTTCACTTCTCCATCGGTGAAACTACTGTAAACAGCTGAATGTACCGAGTTCTAAAATGCAGAGCAAGACAGAGTGGGAGTGATGCTCTAACATTAGTTAAATAATGGACCATTCGCAATGGGTGGCTGTTCGGAGCGGGCTGCTTCTGCATCCAATCGCTTTCACCCTCGACACTGCAATCCTTTGGATCATAACTGTACACCCACCAAGTGTTAAGTCAATTGGATGAATGGTTCTCAAGATATACGAAGGAGAGTCAGACATATATACATAGATCCAGGGAATATTTTAAATACTAGTGCAGGCCTGTACCTGCCAGTTCGGAGCAGACCGGTTCCGGGGAACCACTCATCCAACGGGCAACACTTTTTTGCATCCTTTTCACTATGTCATTTGCGGGTGACAACCATCATTTTGGGTCATTAACGTTGCGCCATTTTGCATCATATGTGTTATTATCACAGCCAGTTGCCATCTATTATAGGCCAGTCCCCCAGGGTCCGGTAAAAATAAATCAACAATGATAGTAATACTTATCTTCAGAATCTTATACCCAATCTCCTTAAAGCAGACTTATCTCCAAAACAAAGGTTTTTGCACAAATTACAACAAATGGCTCAACAAAAATAGCATGGCTCAGTGCCTCAGTGAGGAACCTTGGCAAAATTAGGGACTTTTAGGAATTAGGTTACAACAAAGCACCATAGCACTTTAATGGTTAGCGTTTTTAGAGTGCAATCAATTCCTCCTACAGTTGGAACACTAGAAAGTTCAAATAAATTACCTGTAAAATGGCCTTGGACATTGAATGACCATCAAACATATCCAGTCTTAAAATAGCTCCTGTCTTGTGATGCTATTAGTCAAACGAAACAACGTCCGTTGGTAACAAACGCGTCAAGAGAATCTTTCCTGGGTTTGGTCACATCAAACCAGGTGTTTCAAAAAGCTTTAGCCAGATAGCCTCACCTCCCATGGCAGCAAAACTGGGGTCTATATGGAGAGGGTTCCAGTCCCCGCTCAGACGGTACAGGGCGGCCTGCAACCACACAGGAAATAAACCACACAGAAAATAAATGCTGGTGAGCTTTATACAACATACAACAATATACTGCATACAAAAAAACTGTCTACAATATACACGCAAAAACTTTTTACCTGGGCACTTCAAATAGAATACCCCAAATAAGACACACTATTGCAGGGAGTGACTGACGTTTTGACAAGCGTCTTCCTCGGAGTCAGGCAGACAAGCAGAGTCCGATTCTACTTAATAATGCAGTAAATGTGCAAACTTAATGAGTGCTCCGGTGTCCTATTCGGGTGGTTTTATTTATTTATGTACTTATATATACACTACTGTACACTACTGTACAGTTGAGCACCAAAACCCTTCGACTCAAAACTTGGCCGCGACTTGACGTTTGGGACTGTGTACAATATCCACAACAAAACACACAAACATACCTGGTCTCTTGTAGTAGTGTCAGTCACCACAGCATCAGGTGCCCTATTAGGAGGAGGCACTAGGGCCTGGAAATAAATAAAACATACAAACAAATAAATAAATGTAAGTCTGTGCACAATCTGTAAGACACCTCACCTGTGTAAAACATCAAACAGAAAACAGTGAATAAAAGCTGTATGAATACCTTGGCTTTCTCGGACGTTCTCTTGCCACCGAAGCCGCCGGCTCCAACCACAAACACTGACCACTGGTTGTAGCACACCAGCTCCCCCCCACTGTATGTGTTCACTGTAGAGAAGCACAGCGGTGTTCATTTAGCATGGGATGGCATGGCCAAAAACTCATTCATCATAGAATTGATTGATTGATTGATTGAATACTTTATTAAAACTATTTTTCGATTAACAGTACAGGTAAAACCGTCGAAGGTTATGCTAAAAGAATAACACAAAAAGCTTGTTTCCATTGTGGTCCATTGTACTCAATTCATGAATAATACATGACACATACAGTACAATACAAACACAACACAAAATATATTGCAAAAAAGCTCAGTAGAATCATAAGGTATATTTACATAGAAAGGAGGGCTGAGGCGGGGGGGGGGGAGAGGATTCTACCATCAAGATGAGTTAAACTACTGCATGTTCACTTGTATTTTGAGGGCAGGGGTTCCTTTATGTTAGTTTTGAGTTTGGGTAGGGAGTCGAGAACCTTTATGTCTTTTGGAAGGTCATTCTACATTTTGGTGGGAACATAGTAGAATCCATTTTTACCCATGTTTGAGCACATACCTTTTATCACTACCAGACACTCTGAATCTCATTTGTTTGTTGGTCGTGAGCCTTATTCGGTGACAATAGCAGATCTACAAGCCCACAATGCATCACATTACTGCTATTTCCGGCAACAAGATTTGGTGTAGAGGGAGAAAGGAAGGAAGTATAGACCCCTGGGGGACATTTCTACTGTCTGTAATGTACATAGAATAACCCCTTAAGTTGCTGTGGAGAAAGCTGAGAGAGCCCAACTCTTTTTCTTTGACAACAGATTGTAAAAAATAATTGCAAGGAAATCGACCAATTTAGATATTAACTGCCTATTTATTATACAATGGATCGTTTGAGTCAAGCAATTACTTCGGGGACGCTGATACACAACAGATGGGACTACCGCTTAGCTGCTTCTCTATAAGGGCCCATAAACGCAATAAAAAAAGACTGCTTCCTGTGCAACCTCATCCCATTAGAACACGTTAATTGCAAATTGAGAGCACAAGAAACGCTGTCTTTCGGAAGTTGGCTGTAAAAAGGACAATTAGCATCCATCATATGGAATCAATCCCACACCGCTTCCAACATGTCTGGTTGGTCGATTTCAGTAAACCTTCTCATATACAACATGCATAAAAGATAAACAAGAGTACGTCAGAGCGGGACAACATCTCTGCCAACATCTTTATGACGTGCGGCACTGCCTGTAAATGCTTGCTCTCAGCTCAGCAGGATAATTAGAGTATAGCCAGACATTCGCAGGAAATTTCCCTTTGGTGAAACCTCTGGGAAGCCATCCCATGTTATTTGTTTCAAGTCTGTTTAATTATAGAGCAGAGTGGTGCACTAATCTCAGCCATCTCTGAGGAAATGTATGCATATAAATAACCACTCATAGACATATCAACATTGAGTTTATTTAACCCCTGTAGACAAGCATGGGGAGTTAATTTGGATTCATTCAGCTTTTTTCTAAATGATACCTTCAAGAAAGAGCATGTTAAAATGTATTAATGCACTACATGACAAAAACACCAGCTCAGTGGCCTTGTGGTTAGCGTGTCCGCCCTGAGATTGGGAGGCGGCAGTTCAATCCCCTGGCCGGGTCAAACCAAAGACTATAAAAATGGGAACCAATAACTCCCTGCGTGGCACTCAGCATCAAGGGTTGGACAGTGACATACTTGCGTCATGTCCAGGCCAGGGAATGTACTTGTACATCATGGCTGGGGGATGCACTTTTACATCAAGCCACCTCACGCTACAGAAACAGGAGATAGGTTCCTGACCTATAGGCCACATGACCATAAGTTCCCAAGGCTACTTACTTACTACATGACAATTGCAGCGGACTAAAGGGGACTTAAACTCACCGTCCATGAGTATCACTGCTCCAGAACCTTTGTCCAGCACATCAGCTACGGTGGCCTGAGAGGTCAGCGTACCTGTAAATGCAATTATCGCATTTAACTCACAGCACATAGTCATTTGGTTCCTGTTAAGGGCAACGTGTTGCAGGTGTAGCGCGCCATTCAGAAACGAGATCTGGCAAACTGCAATATGTATCAAGGTTCATAGACATACAATATATATAATTCACTGTTGCTAACGGGATAAACTTTAGCTCAAACCTTACGGATCAGGAGAGGTAACCTGGTGTGAATAAGTTAGTTGTGTCGTGGCCCCAAGATATATGATGTGGTCAGGATCTAGTAGCCAGTAGCCACCAGAACTGCAAGGTATGCCCACTAGAGGAGGATCTTGTCTTATGGCAACGACATAGTTAACTGAACCACACCAGGTCACCTCTCCTCTGCTGTATCTCATCAAGCAGGAGCCGTATCAGTAAAATAGATGTGGCAATAAGTCAAACCTGTCAAATACCCTTGGCAAAGAATGACAGCTCAGAATAACAGAATAGGGCCAAGGTCAGAGACTCCTGAATTGATTTTCACTACACTTTACTTTCCACTTAGTGTAACATCTATAAAGATGTACTGTTATTGGGTTTGGAGGTTGAACGTTCATAAAAGGAAATACCTGAGGTCGGCAGAGGTTTGTAGAGTTCCAGATACTGTTCTCCATGCAACACCTGTTAGAAAACGTGGGAACAGCACAGTATGAGTGAAGCTGATTGTGTGCCATCTCACTGCCTTAAAGCCTAATTGGAGTAATGAGTAGAAAGTGTTTGATCTATTTCTGTGCAGGACTGTGTGACACAAACCATATGGATACATAATACTGGATATGCAAATGAAGGCAGAAATGTGTAGTATGATGCTTAATTGCTCATACACATATTACGCACGTGTGCGCACACACACACCCCACACACGCGCGCGCACCCAATTTCAGCCTCAGTGTCCAACCTGTGTAAAATCTATGTTGAGTCCAGGGACAGAAGACAGTCCTCCATCCATCATGGCGGACTGGGAGGGGATGACCCCAAAGGTAGGCAGGCAGCTGAAGTCCTCATGGCCTTCATACAGGAACCTAAATAAAGATGACAGTGTGTAAACATGACATTCTTCATGGGCCTAAACAAAGCCACACAGCACAGGAAGGCATGCTGCATGATAGATAGTATCAATAGCAACAAGGTAGCATTTCTATCTCATATCTACTCTCGCAAACATACCTGAGATGCTCAGGGTCGTTGGTGGACATGCCCACTCCCAGGGCATAGAGGATACATTGAATGTGAGAATAGGTGAATGTTGAGTCTGAAATTTTCTGTCCCACTGCTTCCATCTGAGGGGAGAGGAGAGGACGTTTCACTGGATGTCTTAAACACCATCACAATGAACAAAATGTTCTCTGAAAACCAGGTATTAAGTAAATATCTAGTTTTGAGATAAAGAATATTCTTCTTATTCCACAGATATAGCAGAGCCAAGCAAATGATTCAACCAAAAATGCTTAAACCTCACAGCAATGAATGTACTTAAACTGATGCACTCTACGTACTGTTGTGAACTATAGACCGGCATGAGAGGACAACCTCACTATACCACACAGACTACAAGCTGAGCAAGCTAGCCCACACAGGAAAAACTGTTTGTATAAGTAAATATGCAAGTAAAAAAAAGGTCTCTTGGGTCAGCCATGTCCCCACAAGGTTAGCAAAAGGAGGCAGAGGGGGCGGATGTTGTAAGGCAGCATCCAAATCAGTGTGAGAAATAGATGTAATATCTGAACAACCCAGAGAGAGTAAGCAGACACGGCAAACAGGCACAACGGCATGAAATAAACAAAAGCAGAATAAGTAGTACGAACTAGAGCAGCAACAGTACACAATAATCCACACAGAAAGCCGACACCAAGTAAGCTGGGAACCATGTTTGTCTTCAGGTGACATTGTGTGTGTGTCCCTGTTCTCCTGTCCAAACACACTGGCATACATACACATCAAGCAGTCCATGGTTTGACCATAGACTCAGTAAGGAGGATATTGATCATCCAAACAGTGAGAGCAGAGCACCATTAAGCACACTTGGTCCATGAGTGTTCTGAATTTTGACACTGTATGCCCATGGCATGGGGGAAACTGGTATTAATATTACTGTAGGGGCCTGCTGTGCTGCTGATGTTTGATGAGATTGAATCTGTAGATCTGCTCTCATGCCATGAATGAGATACAGTATATCGTCGCTGTCGGGCAGAAACCTTTGATCTCCATATTCTAATCCTTTTGTGTGTGAAGCACACCAACCACTTTTTCCATCGCCCACTCCTTTTTTCTCTCTACACCGAATCTTTTCACCAAAAATCAAGTGGTTAAGGCAGGTGCCCTGGTACTTACAGTACAATGGTAATAAAGTTTTGACAGTCAATGTCAAGCCATTTTTTGTTCTGCAAGAGGAAGCTGTATTTCTCTTAATTTGTCATAAATAAATTCAAGTGCTATTTCTTTAATTAGAACATTGCCAATGGTCAATATTCTTTAAATGAGGATTAGGTTTCCATGAGTTCAACTATTGTATATTGAAAAAACAAAGGTTTACTCAACATCTTCGCCATTTACCCTAGGATAATTATGATACATACTTAAACAAAAGGCTGCGTGTTCCTGCAGTTGGACACAACATCAACTCATTCTGAATGCAATGTTTGTATAGCTGGATAGGACTACATCCAGGTATTTAAACAAACAAACGCTCGAAGACACAGACAAAATGAGCATTTCACAGCCTGGAATTTATGAGGTAAAAAAAAAAGAAAATAAGAAAAACAAAACACCAAACTTGTTTTTTGTTTAGTCAAGGCACTGGAAAAAAACGTTCATACTTTCCTGACTTGTACTGTATATGGTACAAAGCCAAAACACCAGAGCAGTTCAGTGTGCAACAACTGGTACAGAAAATGGCTGCCGTGATTTAAGGCCATGGTATGATGTGATGTGATTATACATATGGCCCATGTTTTATTTAAGACACAGAGCCAGCTGTGAGCTGCAATCAGTTCACTGTCCGTGACTGTAGCACAAACTGAATGAGGGCCTGAGATGCAAGTTGCCATTGAGTCATTTTGCTCCACCTTTCTTTTGTACACTGCACTCTAAAAATGAAGCGGGTACAACTGTGCACTTGCCCAGCGTTCCGTGTGCACAGTCCGCGTGTGAATTATGCCCCGTGTCGGTTTGGAGAGGTTTCTTAAAGGGTGATGGCGATTCTCATTGAGAACAGAGTAGTGGCATTAAACAGTCATGAGGTGGCCTGTATTTGTAACCAATGTTGACAGTCAGTGGGTTTATGACTCCAAACTCTCTGTGTGTGTGTGTGCGCGCGTGTGAGTGTGTTTGTGTGTGAGAGTGAGAGAGCGCTAAACAGGAGAAAGACAGGAGGAAAGGTGCTGTAGGTAGGAAAGAATGAAAGAAGCAAGGAGAGAAAGGAGTAGGGAAGGATGGGTGGAGAAGTAAGATCTGCAGGCAGGGAAGGATTGGTGGTAGGAACTTTAGAGGCACCAGTAGCTCATTTCTTTATCACACACACAAATTAAGAAACTGTTAATTCATCTCCTCTTGGACGCAATTAAAATAGTTTCCCCCAAGGATTTGGTTACAAATGCATAACTGCTACTCACAGGATTGATTCCAGAGGCTGGCGCACCTGAGATGGCCAGAGATGCTGTGGGGTTGACACCCACTTCACCATCTGAATCCACCTTGGACAACACCTGCACCAGCGTCTGCAAAGACTCTGTTCAGTGGACAGATGAAGAGTGGGTGGAGAGAGAGAGAGACACAGAGAGAGAGAGAGAGAGCAACAGATAAAACATTAAAGACTTGACTGCAACTCCGTCTGCACACTGTCTAAGGAGGAGCTGGGGATGGACCTCACTCAGTTAACCACATGAACTCTATCATCCCAGTATCGGAGCTAGAAGCGCAACACGATGTGAACGAAGATATTTGGTGTAGAGGGAAAAAAGGAAAAAGAAAGAGGCCTAGAATAGATCCCTGGGGGACTCCGGTCAATGAAGCATATAGGATTTCGTAGCAACGCTACAAAAGAAAAGATCTACGGTTCTACAACATTAACTCCTTTCTGTGACCACGTCTGCCAATATTTGTGCTGCCTCCAAGAGGGGATACTGACCTCCAATCAATAAACCTTGAGATGACAAGCCAACTATCAGTATCCTAGCAGCACGCCAATTCCCACATTTTCATAATTCATCCTCACACTGCTCTCCTGGCTATAAATACAAGTTATAAATAGATCCGTCCAGGTGATGTGACCCTCAAATGCCCATGCGGATTGAGGCAATCGAAAGGGGGGTGGGGCCTATGTAAATGTGTAGATGCCTATATTGTAAATGGTATACTGTGAGGGCAATAAAGGGTAAATGTGTCCATCAGTGTCTACATGTGTTGTTATATCACAATGTATCCCCGATTACATAGAATCTAACAGGCCTATCCACTCAGTGGGACAAAAGAAATAGGTGAAGGAGAGTTGGAAGTACAACTGCAGCTGCTAATTAGCATGGCTCAGTGGCATTTGGTATCAAAACAGACGGAGCAACAAGTCCCTGTAATAAGCTACACAGTCTCTACACAGTCCTGCTAATGAGGCCAGCTACCCACAGACTAGGGCCCGACTGATGCCAGATTTTTGGGTCCAATGCCGATCCCGATTTTGGAGAGTCCTAGACCATCGATTACAGATGTTTTGGCCAATATTTTGTACAAAAAAGAAGTCCACAACTTTGAGCAAAAATAGGCAGAAATCTATCAAAATAAACACAAATACATTTTTGATAGATAAAAAATGTACACAAACTGAACTTTATTTAACAACAAACTTAAACCCCATTCAAAATGTAAAATTTCACAAGATCAGATATTTTCCTTTTTTAAATAGGGAAGCCAGGTTCAAAGGGGTAACAAATACTGTAGCAGACGTCAAAAAAGTGAAATAATGGTCGGTATATCAGCCAGACTAACATATCGGTCTTGGTCTACCAGACTTGGCTAACGCTATAACACCGGCCCTCCCTCTGTTGTCTACTTCCTCTAGGGGAAATAACAACAGCTTTCTGTCTCTATGTGAACTTAAGGGTATATGCCACAATCGTTCTACCTTTGTCTCTTTCTCTGACTTTCACAATCTTTCACAATCTCTCTCTGACTTTCACAATTCCTATTAGGAATCCTAGTAAAACAAATAAGGAAAATAATTAAAAAGCTTATTTTGATTTTTAGATCATTTCTCAAGACATCATAGAAGCAGCAAGGGATTAACTTTGTAACATTAATGAATGATCATATGAAAGACTAAGCAATCAGATGACGTGGTTTAACAGCACACAGAGAGAGAGAGACAGACAGACAGACAGACAGACAGACAGACAGACATGAGACTTTAAACTCATACGTACATAAGAACCTATATATTACATCGTTAGAAGTTATTATGGATTTGGTTTTGCAGTGGCTTTACGTTTTCTCTCAGTAATACAATACAAGGGTGAGTCACCATCATGGCACAATATAGATTACTCTGTCGGAGTATATGTACGCGTGTCTACGTCTGTCTGCATGAGGGCTCGAGTGTTTGTGTGATGAATAGCCGTGTGTTACCAACCTTGTATGTTAGCAGGCTTGGTAGCATCTGTAAAATCACAGATGCGGTCCCAATGGTCCCTGACAGCCTCTGGAGATATGTTCTGGTTCTTGTGCCTCACAGTGTGACCCTGGGAACGCTCCCAGCGCACTGTGTACACACACACACACACACACACACACACACACACACACACACACACACACACACACACACACACACACACACACACACACACACACACACACACACACACACACACACACACACACACACACACACACACACACACACACGCTGCATATTACAAACCAGATGCAGACACTCAACCACCAGAGGCCACTGAATATTGTAAATGAGTACAGACTTTTCCTAGGGGGAGTGGGGGGGGGACTCACATTTTCCAATCCATCCTGCTCCAACCTGAAAATAGACGAGGAACATAGGAGTGTTATAAGAAAACACAGACAGGGAATAAAATGACTGTAATGCTGGGAGGGTTCATGAGTGTGTCGCTAATGCTGCAAAGAGGGAAATTCATTTTCTCCAGAGCATTAATGCAAGTGATACAGTATTTCCTATCCTTGGAGATCACAGAGAAATGGGTGTGCGATGGGGGGGTGGTAATGCTCGTTAGGCTTCTCTCCCGTACCTCAAACAAGCCTCCATTTTCATGGCACTGGTCATGGCAGAGCCACAGGACCAGGGGAGCGACGTACTCCGCCTTCAAGGACTCCAGCAGGTCTACATGAAGACAAAACATGTCACATGAATAATACAGTGAGACACTTTTGTCATCTAAGTACGAGACGGTACAAAACGATGTCAGTTCTTTGGCTTTAGATCACATCATCATACTCATATATAATACTAATTTCTCATAGCCAACCCACTCTCTGAGGAGTAACCACATTCCCCTATTCTGGGGGGAAGAGATTTGGTGTAGAGGAAAAAAGGAGGGGGCCTATTATAGACCCCTGGGGGACTCTTGCTTGGGTTCAAGTGGTTAACTGGTAAGAAGAAAATAGTAAGAAACTAATTATAGATAACATATTGCACATTACATTTGCCTGTCTTCAACCTCTAAAATAAGTGAAATAGAAGTGTACAGTGATTCAGAATTGTTTGAGTGTTCAAACCCTGCCTGATTTAAATGCACTTACTAGCCGTAACATCTGGAGTACCTCAGAGTTATTTTAGAATCAAACCTGGCTAGTTTGGCTCTTAAACCATAGACATTTTGCACTTTA
Source organism: Gymnoscopelus microlampas (assembly GCF_963454915.1). Lineage (NCBI taxonomy): Eukaryota > Metazoa > Chordata > Actinopteri > Myctophiformes > Myctophidae > Gymnoscopelus > Gymnoscopelus microlampas. Next base: position 23,195,937 of record NC_139941.1, read on the forward strand.
ACGCTGCAGTCCTTTTTTTCACATCCAAACATCATAAAGAGCCACAACATAAAACATGTTGGCGTCTAAATACCACAAGCTCAATTTAAGTGGTACTACTGCTATAATAGCAGCGTACACTGCATTGTACAGTAAGTATTACTGTACAAAACATAGCGTACTCAATTGCATTCAGACTTCCCAGCCCATAGGACTACATGCAGTTACAAATTTCCGCCTCCCCCGAACACCAGCCAATTGTGTTCGCATAGACGCTTGACAAAGCTGGATGTACCACGGTGGATTCAAACCCACAATCCACAACTTCCGCGGGGGTGGGCAGGCACTTTACCACTATGCCACCCCTGAGTTAAGAAGCTTTAAGGGAGAATTCCTAAGGGAGGACATATACAGTATGATCACATTTTCTTGGGATTGTTCGTGTACATTAGGGGCTCTATTTTCGGCCGAAGTTCCTATACCCACTATTTGGGGATTTAGCTTTGCGTAGGGGTGTTCCCATGCAAAAGTTGCTATCTTGGGACACCAGCCTTATCCCTAAAACACCTGCGGTACCCGTTACATTATGCATAGGTGTGGTTTGGGCGTTACAATATTAAAACCAATCACCGTGCCAGATGCCATTGCCTTTAAGAGTGCGCAAGCCATTCTCCCCAATGCAATCTTATGCCCTCTCCCTCTGCCCATGGAAGAGCAACGTTGCCTTGGAATACATTTATATTTGATATACAGAATTATCACTCACACATTGCTGGTTATAGATAACTTTAAATTACAGCAATCAGCTTGTGTTCTGGTTAAATGAAACGGTCCGGTGTGGTTATAGCAAACGCAGATCAAACTACATTGTATTTGTCTTTGATAAGCTTAACTGGCAACAGCTGATAAAAACACAATTTATTGACACAAGGAATTAACAGTTACACTTTTGTGGATTACAGTAAAATTCTAATGACAATCACATTCACAATCACTTAATTCCGAAGTGAACTCTGCAGCCGCACTGAGGCGCTCAGCTGTAACGTTAGACATTACCCGACGTTTGTTTTCTAAGCTCTAACCTTTGAATGCCTTTCAATAAAACCATATTTGATAGACAAAAGTATCACCTACATGTTACTGATTATAGAGAATGTTATATTTCAGGCGCACGCTCTACCAAACTAATTTGGCATAGCTGGTGGTTTAGGAATCCGCTATGCGCTTTCCCAAACGTGTGTGGGCAAGATAGCAATTTTAGGGAAAGTGCAACAACACGCCCACGGCCACACCTCCAGGTGCAAATAACGGAGTCGGCATAATGTATAGTGGGTAGTGCGGCCCTAAGACACCGTTTAGGGACAGTGACAGCTGCCTTGCCCGTAACTCACGGGTAGAGGGTAAGGCTAACGGGTAAGGCTTCGCCCAAGATAGAGCCCTAGGTCTATAATACTTGAACTTGCATGACACCAACAACAGAGTTGCCTTGCTGGCCGGGGGTCTGGCTGTATGGATGCAGTGACAAGGCAAAAGAGGATTTCAAGGGGATGTGGGCACATTTTGTGGTTTGGTACTTAGCTTAGTGCCATCATAAAATAAAGCTTGGTGTGAAAACCCAAAGTCAGCTTCAAATTCATTGTCAGTGGAGCAGATGTAAGCTGTCGCTGTTAATGACATTACATAATATTGTCCTGGCTCTGTGGCTCTCTCCAGCTTTGGGAGAATTAAAATCACTCAAATAGCATATGTTAATTTTAGAATGGGTGGCTGCTGGTGAATGAATGCCTTTCCACAAGGGCAAGGTAAGTGTATCCTCTGGTTTTACATACCAGGAGTGGAGCAGCTCAGCCACTCAGCTTTTAATTACAAGCATTATGTAACACTTTGGTTGAAATATTATTCTTAAATGATCCCTGTGTTATTTGAAAATGTAGTTCCATAGAGATAGGTGGCTTTGACACCTACCGGTGCATCTTTTGTAAAGATCATTTTGACAGGTGTTCCAGACTAAGAACTTATAAAGGTTGGTTGATTGATTGATGTACTTTATTTAGTAAGACATGAGAACAACAGTACATGGAAGTACACAATACAAGGTCTACTAAACTGGAAGGCTCATAACTTTTGTGTGCGTGCGTTTAGCTGTCACGACTACACACTTGAATAACTAATGTTAACAGAAGTGCAGACAGGTCAATGTGCAGCACTGGTGCTACAGTAATGTAACATCACATTAGAGTTGACATTACCAGCAAGGATGTTGTAGTTTTCCTTTAACAATATGTAAGGGCTAGGCAATATAACATTGTAACCATGAATGTTTAACCTATCACATCATCCAGCAATTATACAATATAACATGGCTGTCATCCTGTTGGCCCTGAAGACAGTAGTGCTTAACTTACATGTACCAATCATACTTATTTGCATCAGCAGGTTGTAATGTACACGCAGACCGCACAAATAATGTTCATGTCTATTTATGTATGAGTGGAACGCACGCCAAAAAAACAACTAAAAGAACAGTACAAGGTCGCAATAAAAATCCATGTTGCCTGCCTGGTGGTTGTGATATACAGTGTACAGTATGTTAGGATAAAAGTGTTAAAATGGAAAATGTTTGCAGGGATTTGTCAACATTTCCCAGAAGCCGGGAAATATATTTATAAAGTCAAAAGGCATGCTGACACACGCTGTTGCTATCCCACTGTAGATCTCACAATTAATGGTCACTGTGTTTTCACTTTAGCCAACAAGAAAATGATTGTTTTGTTGGAGGGAGGTAGTCTCACAGTAGCCAGACAATTATATAGATGGATATCTAACCTCCGTCGCTCGATGTAGGACGATGGGTCTGACCATGTGACACTAGGAGGGAGTATGTGCAATTTTAAATAGGTGATTGGTGAAAAGCTAACCTATTGCGCCGACCATGGCTTGCCAACTCAGACAAGTGTGTGCTCGCCGATGCGCGAGGCCATCGGCAGCTCTGCACAGGTACTCGCTCGCCTAGCAGCGAGCTGCTGTGGACCTCATGGGCCTCAAAGCTTCGCTGCCTGTGTGCCTGTCTTGCTTCCAAGTCATGCATGTAACACCATTCTTTATTCAGTTGAGAGCGAAACAAAAATTAGCGCTCCCCATCGATCAAGCCAATCCAATCTAGCACTAATCGACTCATATTCTGACGGGCCGCTCTCTGGGGGATGTTAGTGTGTGCCAATGTGCATAATATATTTGCTTTTTTTTTTTTTTTTTACCAGTGAGCCAATGTGCTTGTTTGCTTTTTGTGAGACATTTCCCATTCTGTTGAGAAATGTTTATAAAAAACTATTTTGATTTACAGTTCTAATGAGTTAATCATAACTCTGGTCAAAGAGAAATAATTAGGTTCAGGTAAAACAAGTCATTACTGCTTTTATACGCTGCATTCAATGTCTGCAAAGGATGTCTGTGAACACTGGATAAACTAACACTCTGTTTAAGTGCAAGGCTGCAATGTTTTAATGTTTCTTTACATAAAGGTCTGGGTCATTGAAAGCTGGCTGATACATGGAGCAGTGCCATTTACAAAGACAGAAACGCTGCTATGCCAGTTGGCATAGCCCAGTAAGACAGATGCCACTTGAGAACAGCGAGGAGGAATGACAAAACAATTATCTTTTCTTTAACATCACTAAATATGACTTGTACAGAGCTAATACACAAGTGTCATCGATCTTTATACCACTTACATTTCATGATCTTTACAATTTCCTCCATTTAAACATGGGTCTAGTTATTTAGCCAACTAGACCGGTGCCCAGTGGGCTATGGCCTAATTGGGAACGATGCAAGTTAGAATGGAATGCCCCACCCGGATATCGCACCCGGGGGTGCGATACACGTTGTCATAGTACCCGTTGTACCGAGATTTCTGTATCCATCTGTCTGTGTCCCTTTTATGCCCGTATATGGACCAGCGGTTCTGCACAACGACTCGGCAGCGGGCACCGCACTGCCTTGGGTCGGCGGCGGCGACTGTGAGTTTTAAGTGGGTCAGACGGTTCTGGAGAAACGTGAACTACAGACAGAGATTTCTCGCATTTAGAGTAGGATAGTTAAAATGTATGGAGTTAGTTGGCATCTTCTGGAGCTCATACCCTTTAGCTAATGCTGTTTATCAATGAGTTGGCTTCTACTGGGGCAAGCCACACATAGCATTTATTATTATCTTTCATTTAACTCTATATTTTACTCATGAATAATGTAAAGAATCAAATATTTATGTGCACTCAATGTTCATGTGGATACTGGGGCGTTACACTTTCCCCAAATCCCAAAACTAAATACAGTTCCCAGGACTGCCAGATTAAATCAAGGACTGCTTGTTTTAAATGTTTAATGTACAGTACAGAGTATATTATGCTATAAACAATCTAGAGTCTAGAGTGTGTCTGTACATTTTATATACGTATATAATATATATATATGGCTCAAAGTCCAGAAATGCACTTTTAGGTATTTTTATTTCCCTCCAAAAAGAACACAAACTGTCTCTGTGCTTTGAGACTTGAGAAAAATACAAAATAAACACTTAAGGTAAACACTAAGGCAACAAAACAACCCAAATGGTTAAGAACCCTGGCAAGCTATACCCTTCCACGAAGGACCCTGTGAGCTCTCCCTCAGAGCTGTTACTACCTAAGCTGGAGTGGATCCTACCACAGGACACAGAACCAATTAGCAACAATTAGCTCTTCCATACATTCCCCATAGCATACGAGTAACCTAAACATTCCTAAAGATGTTTTACAATTAAATTCAAACATTTGGGGTGAAACTTCAATCCAATGACATTTTAAACAAACAAATTACTCATAAAGCACCCACAAACACCCCTATCCTCCATAGCACTTGTAGAGTTCTCAAATTCTGCTCGAACCGACGTTTTTGGGCCGGGCTGAGCCCAAAATCGATGCTAATTAGTCGGGCCGGAACGAGCCTCAAGTCCCGTGAAGAGAGAAAAAAAAAAAGGAAAAATATATATATATATTTCCCCCCAAAAAAATAATTGCTGCCCCTAGCGGCCTAACAGTAAGGCAGACGGAAATGGCAGTGGATGTGTTGGATACAGCTCAAAGTGAACTTTACTCAGGTATCCAGTTTGTCGCTGTCCGACCTTCTTAGCCTGTGTTATTAAAGAAAAACGGGCGACAATGGCCAAAACTCAATCGAAAATCGGCGATCAAAAATCGGCGATCGGAAATCGGCGAAAGTGGCCGTTTTCAAGATGTTTTGGCCATTATCAAAGCTTGATAATGGCTCAAAGCTTGTTGGATGCATGACTTTGAGGACATTATGCACATAATAACACCTTTTCGGGTTTTTGGGCCTAAAAGTATGGTAATTGTTCAGGTCGGGCCGGCCCAGTAGGGCCCAGTTAGGGCCGGGCCTTAATTTTCAGGCCCGTTGAGAACGCTAAGCACTTGACACCCTCCTAATCAACAGGATTGCCACCAGCAGTGTAGTTTAAAACTATTGCAACCTTGCATGTTACAGAAAGCAGTCATATGTATCTGTGTATGTGTGTGTATATATGTGTGTACATACATACATACATACATACATACATACATACATATATACATATATACATATATACATATATACATATATACATATATACATATATACATACATACATACATACATATATATACATATATATATATGTATATATACATATATATATATATGGCCCTGTGACTGACACACACACATAAATATATGTATAACTGTACATATATTATTGCATCAGTCCATCTGGCTTACCTGGGGGCATGACGGTCTCTGTGAGTCGGGAGCCTGCGGTGGGAGCGATAGTGTTGCAGAGGATGTTATACTTCTGTCCCTCGATGGCCAGGGTGTTAGCCAGGCCCAGCAGGCCCAGCTTGGCAGCGCTGTAGTTGGCCTGGCCAAAGTTACCGTAGATCCCTGCGGCTGACGACGTCATAATGATTCTGTTCACAGACATTCCCGAGGCAACAAGTCAGTGCTAATGCAGAATGACACCCATGGCTGCACGGTGATGGATGTGGCAGACTAACGCGTATATTACATTCACACACCGACACACACAAATGCACATAAGGACACACCGAACAGATGCAAGGATATACTGCATGCATACAAGGAAAGTGTGCATACTGTATAGGCACATAGGAGGTTATAATGTCTGTAACACAAACACATGCCAGATGTATTAATTTCTTAGCAACACAAAGCATACAAGCAGAAATAAATGCATCACACACACACACACACACACACACACACACACACACACACACACACACACACACACACACACACACACACACACACACACACACACACACACACACACACACACACACACACACACACACACACACACACACAGTTGTAAGGATGTAGCATAGTCTCGGGCAGTGAGTTGGCTGCAGTCAAGCAGTAATAATGAGTTGAAACACAATACAAACACTCCATCAACCAGAGGAGACATCTGCACCATGCTGCCTCACTGCCCATCAGAACCCAATGACCCAAATCGCAGCCCACTCGCATCGGACGAGGTTAGTGATGGCCAGAGACCAGCCGCTATGATCGGATCTGCACCATCATCCTTATTGGGTTTTGGGATACTCTAAAGCCTTGTGACTGAATGTAATGTGATCTCAGTTTCTATTACTGCAGGCATTATAATAAAATAAATAACATCATCAGTACACTTTATCTTGAAAAAATGGGGGGGACCAATTGCTAAATTAATTAAAAACTTTCCTGGCATTCAGAACCCTCTTTAAATTATCAGCTCCAAGAAAATTATAATATAGAACGTCTCCAAGTGGGCGAGACCACGGAATACAAACAAAACTGATTCTTAACGTCACATATTTTCATTTCACAAGATTAGTATTTCAAGAATGGAAACAACTAGGGAGGTGTTCATCTGTCATTCTAACTAGCTAAAATTCATAAAGAAGAATAAATGTCATTTTCTCTTTCACTGCCTTTCTCTGGTGCATACAGTATACTGTAACAACCCAACCCCAAACACACACACACAGTCTCTCTCCCGTCTCACACACAAACGTGCACACACAGTATTACACAAGCAAAAAGAGACACACACAATTGTTTAAGAGGATGGCAATTTGTCATCTGATTTGACTGGCTGCAAATCAAGGGGATATCATGACATTGCGTAATGTCATTCTTGTGTGTATACATTATGTGTAAGTGTGTCATTCCATCTCCTCCCCTCAAGGCAGGCAGAAAAACAAGGACAGTGTACAGTGAGTCAGAACTGGGGTCTGAAATGTGCACAGTATATTTTTTCTTTTGCAGCTGGGTTCCTCACCTGCCAAACTTCTGGTTCTTCATGTGGTTCCAGGCTGCTCTCGTCACCATGAAGGAACCTCTCAAATGAACTCTGTGGATGAGGTCTGGAATGCAGGGCAGGAAGGAGAACTCAGTATAACATGATAAAATGGCAGGCAAACAAAATATATTGGATATTGCCTTGGAGGAAGCCGAGTCACAGAAGAAGTCATCAGTTTGAGGATATTTTATTGTCCCCCTGGGGCAATCTGTTCTACAGACAACAAGCTTAAAGGAACAATACCTGGTTTCACAAAGACACATACTATAAGTCAGTGCAGGTCAGAGCAGGCTTGCCATGTCTGGGATACAGAGCAGGACGTTTCATTCAACATGGTCGGTCTGAACTAAAATAGAATATCTAGTAAATTGACATGTTATCAAAGACAATATGTGTGCTTTCTACTGCACTTGATCTTTGTGTGCTAGCTTGCTTTTATTTTCAGTTTGATTAAACCTTTATTTAGGGAATAAGACCAAGGTCTTGTATTTTTACTGTATTGTATTTTCTTTGTATGTTTTTGTGGCTGCAGCAGGGGTGGAAAGCCCAAGCCAAATTTCCCTCGTGGACAATACATTTTACCTTGACCTTGGTCTCTAATCTCTTAAAAGTATCAAAAGTAAATGCTTCAAACTATCCTGACATTTGTCACATACATAAGGTGCACACATGCTGAAGGGTATATTTCCCAGCTTTGTTCTGTTTTGAGGATCCTCCAACATAACCTGGTGATCAAGGGTAGTTTAGGAAGTTGTGCTCGGTAAAGAAAGAGTAATATGCTGCTTCCTTCTAAGAGCAACGGAAAACCACCCTAGTGTACGAGGAGTACTAAAACTCTCTCCCATAACAAAGCGCAGTGCACTATAATAGATTGTATCCAGGGGCTTTACCATACTGATTAAGGCATGCATATAAAATATCTTGATAATCAAAATGGGCATGATTGTGTAGCTTATGCAATCATTTTCATGTTCTCTAATGAGAAACATGGTTTGTTTCTGTGTAAAGGAACACGATTTTTGGTTTGATTGTCTTTGATAGATTGGTTATATGGGTTTTAATAGAAAGATCCTCATTTAGACATGAACCTAAGTATTTGTATGATGGAAATTGTTTAATTTGAGCACCCATCAGAGATGTTGTGGAGGCACTTGTTTCAATTTGATTATGAAACATATGCCTCCATATCATCTCTGAACGGTGCTCAAATTCATAACCCTGTCCATAAATGGAATACAGCAACACCTGTCAAACCAAAATTCCCCACCATAGGCTTTGTTCATAGATCTTCTATTTCTGCCGAATGTTTGTTTATTATGACATTCCCAGAATAGGGTTGCTAGAGTTCATTGTGGTTAATCTATTAAACATTTGTTCATGCTTACTAAAGGAGGCAATGTGCTGCAGAGAGATTCAATGAATGTTGTAGATCAAGATGCCTGGGTGCTAGGGTGTCTGATGCTGACAGGCTAAGTTGTATCCACAGGAGTTGAAGGAAATGGTCCTACTCTTCAATATCCCATGTTCTATTCTATTTAGCTAATTAACATATTTGATTCCATGGTTGAGGCTCTGAACCATAAGAGATAAATATTGACAATAATGGAAAAAGTAATCGACTGTCAGAAATGTGCCAGTATCAACAGTAACATTCCCATGATATTTTTTTCTTTATTTTCTTATTCAGAGATATTAACACTCCGAAAGGAAATGTTAATGTGTAGGCTCAAACAATATATACTTTGAATCTACAAAGCCAGCCTTTGTGCATTGTGATGAAAGAACAGCTCTCAAAGAAAAGGGGCACAATGTAGTGCATATCTAAGCCAGGCTGGGTGGCCTACCCAATGCTGTGTAAGAGGCATAATGTTACATGGGGGGAGAAATGATGTGTGGAATTTCGTCAACTGTACTTGGCGTAGGCGTACGTGTTGTTAATGTGTTTTTAGGTGTTGTAATATTGGAGCATAAAGCTAATACTGGATTGTAAAGCTGTCGGTCTAGGACAGTGACGTTTGACTAACGGAGCGTAAAGAGTTACAAAGTGTCGGAAGAACATTTTGTGCCTTTTATTAGTACTGAAGTATCAGTTCAGGCACTGTTTAAGCACCGTTTTAAAAGTGTCGGTTTAGCACCAGTAGCGTATAAAAGCCCAAACGATACCCAACCCTAAGGAGGAGTAGCAAAAACTGTGTTTTTAAGAAAATTTTGATAGGCATAAATGGGCATGTATGGGGAGTTGTGTCATGAACCAAGGACTCCTTTTCCCTGGATACCATTTTTTGTCTACGGCTTACGGTTCAAGGGTTATAAGCCAAAATGTAAAGTGGGCAGGTATAGCGCAACCATGAGACTGATTTGAAAATGATATGTGGGGAGTGATTCATTGGCCTACTGACAGCGTACACAAGACATGTGGCACTGATTGGTCAACTACTTTAAGAGATTAGCTACAGACATGTCTGACATAAAAAACGACAACTTGGGGATTGCCTAGTGGCTCAGTCTGTTAGTGCACGGTCCTCATGCTACTTGTGAGTTGCAAGGACCCGAGTGTTAAACCGACTCCTGTCATGTCTCACATGACTCCCTTCTATGGGACTTTGGTTTCCTCCGTCTACACTGTACTACTGCACTAACATCCCCGCCAAAATTACATGGGCTGTCTATCAAAACCCACATGCCAACAAAACATAGAATTCTATTTCAAATTTGGCATTCTCCTCCTGTTTCAAGTATGACAGATAACATTTTTAAAAGTGATTAACTGATACATTGTAACATCTACTGGGATATGATCAACTCACCCCAGTCCACATCGCTAGTCCTGGCAAATGACCGATCACGAAGTATCCTTGAGGAAAATAATTGAGATAGTCTTTTCAGCTTTTGTACCAAAATATTCATGAATGTGCTTTTATGCCAGCCAAGTACAGTATGAACTAGCTTAACAAGAAAAGTAGTTTCCTTGGTAACATTTTATTATGATCATTGTTGCATAGCGACTTACCCAGCATTGTTCACAACAATATCTGAAAAAAGAAAATATAGTAAATTCTGTTTTATTAAATTGCAGTAACAGCTTTAATATATAACCTTTATATTAATTTCAGATGAGCTCACCTATTTTTCCAAATGCATCTAAAGCTGTCTGGATCACTTTCTCTCCGTCTTCCACAGAATCTGTTAACACCAAACAGATATTAATATAATGCATCGTTCACCTTCGTCTTTGAGTCTTAATACATCGGAATTATAATTATAAACTGACTTAGGTTTGTGTGGATAAATAGCTGGTCACAATGGTGAGATGGCACACTTTAATTCATAATGTACAGATGCTGATAAAGTGGCAAGGAAAATGTTCTGCAATGACGCATGACGTGCTAATGCATCAATCTGTCCTCATGGCGACATATGTTTGCCTGTTCATTGCCAGGCATCATTGTTTGGGAAGATGGATGGAAACATCATTCTAGAAGGTCAAGGTATATCAACTTCATACTGATCAAGTGAATCGTCCTCTGCGATACAGCTACATCGACACAATGATTCTTTGATATATGTAGGCTTAAGGCTTTAACACATTGAAAGAGACAGACATTCATGCCATTAACGTCAAAACCTGTTGTCGTGCTTGGATCCATTTTCGAGCGCCGACGCATGGCACATACTATCCATATACCAGGACTTTTGAAATTAAATAGATGTGAACATGCGGACCTGCGTGACGCAAGCATCAGTGACATGAGCTTCAATGGCGCTTTCAGTGTGTCAGGGCCATTACAGATGTACTGTAAATTGAAGATAAGTGATAATGAGATGAGAAGGTGACAACGAGTAGAAGAACTGGGCCCAGTACAAAAAACTCACCATAGTTGGCTATAGCCTTGCCTCCTTTGGCTGTTATCTCCTCTACCACCTTATCAGCAGCTGCAGAACTCTTCCCACCCCCTTTAATGTCTCCCCCAAGGTCATTCACTGTAAAGAAAGAAGAAAAAGATTAGCAATATTGGGGTCAGTTTTGCAATTTCTCCTCTGATGATTAAGGTTACAGAGGGTGTCAGTAAAGAGCCATCCACGCCAAGAATGCTAATTATAATGACAACTATAAACATATTGTTCTAAAAATCACAACTATAACGACAACAATAGAAACACAGACAGCCAACCAGTATTCATTTGAATTGACAAGGCATCACATTCAACATGGCAGATCATGACATTGCTGAGAAACTCAATCCCCTGTTTGATAAAACAGTGTTTATAAAGATGCTAATTACACATTAAAAAAATCCTTTTACATGACACATACTGCCGTCAATGGTGCTGATGGGGTCCCCCTCTCTGAGATTTTCAGCTCGCCAAGATACCATCAAATTGATGTTGACTTATCATACTAAAGTAAAAATAAAATGTGTCTTCAAAAGATAACTCTTGTAAGTTGGAGCGTTGAATTGTCCTAACTCCTCGTCTTTGAAAATGTTTGAAAACACATTCTCTTCTGGTTTTATTTTTCTCTTTCTCTGTGCAACGTATTGCATTGAGTATCAGCTGAGAACAAGGGTGTCTATCCCCTTTTCAATGTGCTACTGTATATCCCTGGGAGATTAATTGCTGAGGTGGAGCGCAATAGAACCTTGTGGTCCAAAGGCGAGTGCTGTACAGACTGAGCTACCAATCAATATACATGTTAGGGCTCAGCATGCAGCATGTGCTTTGCTGGCACTAAAGTTTACACAATGTGTTATGATTCATCAGTGTGGATGCTCTCATGATTATCGTTATAGGCATTGTTATAGATTTCATTCTTGGTGTCTGTGGACAGCCCTTAGTCAAGTCAAGTTCTTCCTTGGTTTAGTGGGAACGTGCGTGCAAAGTTGTGGCACAGAAATAATGTGTATTATTTGGGTGAGGTTTGGACTTCTGTAATGAAGTTCTGTAATGATCCAAGGGGGAAATAAATGTGATTGTCTCTTGACGGTTGAAGGCCAAAACGTGAATCAGCCTGTTATAGCGCCACCATGAGGCCGATTAAAAAAATGTAGGGTGGCATTTCTGCTTTGGCGTAATGGAAATGTGCATGCAAAGTTTCACAGCAATTGGACGCAGCGTTCATGATTTGAGGCATTTTGTTCAAAACGGGCCACTCCTGCAAACTTTGGAAGCCACTCAGGATGGAATATGAAAGATCTGACAGATCTGTCTTTATCACATGACTATAGAGATAATGTTAACCGATTGGCGTGATGTTTTTTTGTTTTTTTTACAATATCTGTAGGAGTAATATCAAAAAATTAGTTTAGCAAAAATCAGGCCGATGTGCAAACTGTGGGGCAGAGGTTTTTCCTTGGCCTCTAGGGACAGTAGGAGTCAGCAGTGAGTGACAAGACTACACAAGTGTGTGGGAAAATCAGGAATTGGCATAATGGCTAAATGTGGAGAAAAGATTAGATGGGGGGGGATTACTGTATTATCTCCATGCTGGCCTTTAAACGCCTCAGGATCCCCCAGTTAGTAGCTAATGTGGCCTGAGAAAGGGAAGTCTGGGATTCTCTGCTGTAACCGTTACCTGCAACACCTGACTAAGCAGAGGAAGATGGATGGAAGTTCAGTTTGTGTTCATTGTTTTATCTATCAAACATTATTTGTGTTTATAAATGTATGTGTTTGCTTATAAGTTAAATGTTCTCAAATAGAAACTTGAATTAAATTTTTAAAAATGTATTGATTTCACTTCATTTTGCACTTTTTGTTAAAACATCGGCTCGGCAGTTTTATAAATTAAATAAATAATAGCCAGGATATACGCCAGGAATGTGTGGAATGCATCAAGCTGCGGCTCTTAGTTACAGTGTAGCTTCTTGTTTTGTATTGTCTTTCTGCCAGCGGGATCACTTGGGGATCACAAATAGTCTCTCGAGACAGACATGTTGGCTCAAACAATTTTCAAACAGTCTGTACTTCGGAAGCTCTGAAAAGGAGTATATAGTAAAAGCGGGAAATGTTTGAATAGGGCTTAAGTGTTTAAATAAAATAAAGTTCAGTTTGTCTCTTAATCTGAGACCACGGTTCTCAGCACGAAACGGTTGGAGTGTACTCCAGGTGGGGAATGAGTACTTAACCCAAGTGAAGGAGTTCAAGTATCTCAGGGTCTTGTTCACGAGTGAGGGGAGAAAAGAGCCGGGAGATCAGCCAGATAATGGGAGCAGCAGGAGAGGTAGGGTGTTCACTGTACGGCAATGTTGTGACGAAAAGGGAGCGGAGCCGGAAGGCATAAATCTCGTTCCTACTCTCGTCTCGTCTATGGTCGTGACATGCGGGTCATGACCCAAAGAATGAGATTGCTGACACAAGCTCTCTGGAGGGTGGCTGGCATCTCCATAAAGCTGTGTACACATTGAAACATCACGCAAAAATGACGCTAAGAGAAAAAAAATGGGCGTGTCCGAGGTTATGAGTGGCCGCTGTCACTCACGCATCAGCGTGTGTGCCTGCTTGGTGTAATAAAGAAAAATGTAGACACCGAAGCCTTCTCCAACAGAGAAAATTGTCTTGGAGCCACGCTTTTTGCTGTCCAGCTCCACGACGCTAAGGAAAAGCGTGAAACGCACGTCTACATAGACATTACATTGAAACTTAAAGTTAGTCTTCAAAGCGTGACGCTCCAAAGTGAACGGGGATAGGGCAGTCATCCGAGAGAGATAGAAAGAGTAATCCGAGAGAGATTCAGAGTAGAACCGCTACCCCTTTATGTGGAAAAGAGCCAGTTGAAATGGTTCCGGCATCTAGAACGGATGCCTACTGGCCACCTCCCTGGGGAGGTTTTTTGGCGCACATCCACCTGGGAAGAGACCATGGGGCAGACCAAGGACCAGATGGGGGGGGATTATATCTCCATGCTGGCCTTGGAACGCCTCGGGATCCCCCAGTAGGAAGTAGCTGATGTGGCCTGGGAAAGGGAAGTCTGGGATTCTCTGCTGGAACTAATGCCTCAGCGACACGACTCCGGATAAGTCGTAGAAGATGGATGGAAGTTCAGTTTGTGTCTATTTTTTATCTATCAAAAAGTTATTTGTGTTAATTTTCTTTGTAAATTAAATGTTCTCAAATAGAAACTTTCATCAAATCAAAAGTTTTTTTCAATTGATTGCAATTAATTTAGCATTTTGACTCTCCAAAAACAGGATCGGACACAAAAATCTGGCATTGGTCTGGCTCTGATGTGTGTAGGTGTAGGGACTAGGGGTGTGCCGATATATCGTCCCGCGATATATCGCGATATACGTTTTCGCGACGATATGTATCGTTTTGGGAAAAAAAAATATCGTTTTTGAAAAAAAAAAAAAATTTTTTTTTTACAATCATAATAATCAGGCATGCAAACGGCCCCGAAGTGAAAAGAGTGACAACATGTTTTTTTTTCGGGTCAGGTGTCATACTATTTGGATTCAAAACGGCTATTGTAGCTGAAAAGCTACAAGTTTGCATGTCTGAATAATGCAAAAACAGAATTATTTGTTTGCATTTTCTTTTTTTCTCCTCCATATATTTTCATAATAAAAAAAGTGCGTATCGTATCGTATCGAAATCGTATCGAAGTTGTGAGCCAAATATCGTATCGTATCGTTTCGTGAAATTAGTGTATCGGCACACCCCTAGTAGGGACTAGAGAATTATTTCGGACACAGTCAATATCTCACTCACCCACAACTGAGGCGCCTCTCTCACCAAAAGCCAGTGCATATTCTCTGCCAAGACCTGAGGAAAGAAAATGTAAAACTTGAAAAACAGCAGAGCACTCAACCAGGTACCTGATGAGTAGTAAACCAGAAGATGCTCTTTAGGCAGTTACACACATACATATAGAAACCTCATTGGCCTCTGCAGTTCATTGGAGCGACCTGTATCGCGGCCGCCATTTTGGAGAAGGCAAGCTTCCTGACTATTGGCCAATCACAGCGCGTCTTTTCCGGGACTTGTCAGAATCTAGTTGTATAAAAATATCCTGTTATATTTTCATACAACTAGATTCTGCCACATCCCGGAAAAGACGCGCTGTGATTGGCCAGTAGTCAGGAAGCTTGCATTCTCCAAAATGCCGGCCGGGATACAGACGCCTCAGAGCCGGAGGTGGCGTCTACCTTTATCTATGGTTACAGATATCAAAAAAGGAGAAACACTAAAGGCAGCTCTTCTGGTAGCACACATTATAAAGGCCTGTATTGCTTGGCTAGCTGATTGTGGAACACTGAAAGCCAACAAGTTTCAGCCAACACTGGGGGTTGCAGCCTCACAATAATTCAATTGTTATTTGGATGATATAGTTGTACCCTAGCAGATATTGCTTTATGTGACTTTGTTTTTTTTTCTTATATCTATAAACTACACTTTGTAGTCTGTACTTTACTGTTTAGTAAAGTATTATTACAGTACAGTATACAGTAAAGTGTTGTCTGCCTGTCTTAGGCAGCGTTGCACTTACACTTTGTTGCCTAAATGGAAAATGTAAACACAACTGAAAGTCCTGCACAGAATAATAAAATTAAGGTACAATAATATTATTGTACTTCATCAGTTTCTTTCAGTTTAGTGTTACATGCCATCACCTTTTCTTTGTCAAGGCCCAGGGTAGCTCCTAAAGCCAATACGTAACTAGTTATTATATGTACAAAGTTATGTACAATACATACAAGTACACACACACAATAGTGGCTTGAGACCCACGGTCACAGTCAAAGCAATTAGGGAGATGTGTATTGCTAGGCTTGGATCAAGACTATCATAGATGTATTTGATCGAGTCTGACTGATACGAAAGTAAAAGTCAGACTAGATAAAATACATCTATGATAGTCTAAACTTTGATCAAAGGCTAGCGTATTGCAAAAGCCAGTGCTGTCACTGCGGGCTGCCACTTTAATTAGAGAAAGTCCCCCTCTGATATTGTTTTAAAAAAAAGATCATAAGACAGCAGCAACATCTATAGGAGTTTTTTTTTATTTACAGTGGTGGAAAGTAACTAAGTAGTGTACTTAAGTACAATTTTGAGGTACTTTTACTTTACTGGAGTATTTCCAATTTTCAATATTTTTACTTTTACTCCACTACAATTATATGAAAAGTTAGTTACTTTGTAGATTTGAATTATTATTACAAAACATACATTAACCACTTCAGCCCCATTTAAACTCTGGATATTTGAAAATAGCCATTCTACAAGCTCACATAGTGAGATCTGCTATTTTCAAAAGATTGTTTTTACTTTTGGTACTTTAAGTATATTTTGATGCCGATACTTTTGTAGCTACTTTTACTCAAGAAAATGAACGAATACGGGACTTCTACTTGTAACCAAGTATTTCTACATTGTAGTATTGATACTTTTACTTAAGTAAAGAAATGTACAACTTTTTCCACCAGTGTTTATTTGGTCACAAAAACAACTGCTTAATAGCGCAACAGATCACCCATCAGAGTGCGCTCTGTGCGCCCTTTAACACAAATAGCTCGGTGACACAGACAATGTACTTTGCTCTCTGTGATTATAGTAAACCACACTATCAATGAACTTAGTGTGGTAGTTTTCTATAGTTTACGATTGTAAGAGTTAGGATATGAGGGTATTATTATAAAATATAAAGCACTAGCTTTGAACGACATGCAACCATGGTCGCTAACAAACGTCACTCGATAAAGCTTATAAAGTACTTTACTCATGGTGGTCAGCACTTATCACCTGAGAATCACTTTTGACCCACATCGTTGCAAATGTTCTGGTTAGCAATGCATTACAAGACAATTAGCTATTTATGCTAACTTGCATCAGGATAGTCTTACCTCCTCCGGCTCCTGTGACAAGCACCACTTTCCCATCGAATCTCAAAGGCACAGACATGGTGAACAACAGGTTCTGTATGGATTTAATACAGACTGAGCTGTACCGAGGACAACACAACACAACTACACAACACTGACAGCAGGCAGGGTGAACTTCAACTCTCTCGCTTCCGCAATGGGGAGGGGGCGGGCTAAACCACAACCAATCAGGAAGCGGAATTACTATGATACCATCCATACATGGCACGCTCGACTGTTATTGTGGTGGAAAGACTTGCAAAGTAGTAGTTACTAAGTAACTACATGTACAGGTACTGTGCTTAAATACAGTTTTGAGGTGCTTTTACTTTACTGGAGTATTTCCAACTTTTACTTTCACTCCCACTACAGTACATCTCATCTCAGAGGCAAATATTGCACTTTTACTCCACTACAATAATTTGAAAATGTACTTATAGATCTTCATTAGAATTACAAAACATACATTAGCCACTTCACTCAGCCCTATATACACACAAGCTCACAGCGCATCGCATCGACAGGTTGTGAGACCTTGTTGATCTGCTATTTTCAAAAGATGTTTAGGCATTTTGAAAACTTGTGAAAATGGCACATTCTGCATAATGAATAGGCCTACTTTTTACTTTTAGTACTTTAAGTTTATTTTAATGCCTAAACTTTTGTACTTTTACTCAAGTGAATTTTGAATAACAGACTTGTACTTGTAACAGAGTATTTACATGACATGCTTTTGTTACTTTATTTATGTATTTATGTTAATCTGTTTTAATGCTCACAAGTACCTCTTTCAAACATCTACACTGCAACAAATGGGCACTTTGCAGGACTGCATCATGATTCATGTTACTGAAAGGCTAAAAATCACAAGAGTTCATATGTTACCTTCCACACAGGTGAGAGGTCCTCCTATAGAGTAGTTTCAAACAGCAGAGCCACCTAAGGCCTGGGCCGGGGATGGACATTGTTTTTGTCCAGGGTCAAAGGGGTCAGACAGACCAATAGGCTAAATAAGACATTGTTCACACCAAATCACTGAAAAGTGACAAGTGTAATTAATAATGAGCTGCTCTCTTTTCTGACGTGTATAGCCTATACGCCTCATTCAGTTAAAATGCACTTAAAGTCAAAACAACTAGGCTACCTCTGCAGTGGTGACCTGTGTGACACAAAATGACAACTGAGCCTTTTCCTACAGAGAGCCATACAGAGAGCGTGACAGACAGCAAGCCTACAGTACATCCATGCAGCAAGGGAGAGAGGGGGGGGGCGAGAAGGGAGGTTCTCTCTCTCTCTCTCTCTCTCTCTATCTGAGAGAGAGAGAGAGAGAGAGAGAGAGAGAGAGAGAGAGAGAGAGAGAGAGAGAGAGAGAGAGAGCAGTCCGCCCGCCCTGACTCTAGCAGACACACTCCAAGGAGGCTGCGATGGAGGCGGGATGAAACTGACGGGTTATTTTCTGGGGGAAAGTGTCCCTGGAGTGGATCTGACTACTGTCGGGGTCTCTGCCCTGGCCAGACCACAGGTCTAAAACATTTTGTCAATGGGATTATTTTACAATTTAAGATGTCTGGAAAGATGCACCACAATTACAGTAACGACCGACAGAAGAAAAACGGCTTGGATGATGACCGTCCGTGTTTGTTTCCTCCTTTCTATTTAACATTTTTGTTCATGATATTTTTTCCCCCATCATAATTATTTATTTTTTTCATCTTGCATAATGGTGAATTTAGAGCTCTTTCGACGTGTATTTCTGCCGCGTCAGGTTTTGCCGTTGAACGGGAACGTGAAGAAAGGTAACGGCAGGAGGAGAAACACCGCTTCGCCGACAACATCAGTACAATGTAACAATTTAAGATTATTCGTGATTCGGTCTAGTGCGCAGGCGTAGTGGTCGGGAAACAGCTGTCACCGCGCTCCGCTACATTGTAGCGTGATGTAGGGCTGCTGAAGAAGAGGAAAGTGAACAAGAAACAATAAGGAGAGTAAACGAGAACGTATGACATAGATGTCAAGCATAGACTGGCGAGGAAAGTGAAACAGAACAGGAGAGTCCAAAAAAATGCACTGTGCAAAGAAGTGGCACCACTGTGGGAGCCAAAGGATTTGATTGAGGTCCTTGACGAAACACAGAATTTGTGCCACAAACTGAAGAATGTCAGGGACACCATTTAATGCAGACGCCGAAGCAGGGGTTGTAGTCTCCAAAGTGAAAGTGAAGAAGGAGATCAAGACAATCGTGGAGAATTTGGAAACCATTCTTGGGGACCTCAAGGATGTGGCCAAGGAACTGAAAGAGGTAAAAAACAAAACAAATAGGTGCCCACTTTGTCTGTCTTTAAAAAGTGTTTTGGAATATGATAATGGTGGTGTGTCATGCTGGTTATTTCTAAGCACATTTTGTCTGAGAGCGAGATGGACGGCTGTCATCCAGCCCACTGGGGCCTGAAATGACAGCACACACACACTCACACACACACACACACACACACACACACACACACACACACACACACACACACACACACACACACACACACACACACACACACACACACACACACACACACACAGCATATTCGATGCACACACAACATGGCAAGCTCCTCCTCCCCTGTCGCTCATGTATGTGATATGAAAGGCACTTGGGACATGCCTGCTGATATGCAGGCTTTAATTACAGTAAAGTAGCTGAGAAAAAAATTATCACAATTAATAGTTAATGGTGGAGTTGGTTCACCCAGGACAGCCCTTTGCATTGCATTTCATCATCTTAATGCTGACTGCTGACAATAGTCTCCTGCCAAATTATGTACCTACACACACAATGTAGCAGTATCTATCTCCATCCCCTCTGCCTCTCCTTCAATCTCCGTTCTGTTTCTCATGCTGTATTTTCTCTATATCTGTCTGTTTCTGCATCTTGCTCTCATTTTCTCTCCCTCTGCTTATCTCTCTCTCTCACGCTTTCTTTCTCTCTCCAGACACCTTGTTAAAATATCAAGGCACTCCAATTGCTGTCAGGCGGCTCATATCATTTTAAAATGATCCAAGAGACAATTTCTTTCCAGTTTTATCCATGTGCACTTGTGCAGGCGTTGCTTTAGCCCTGCGTTTTCTTCCTTTGATGTCAATCACAGACAGTCCCTGGTGTTCACCCCCTGTCACCAGAGCACTAAGGGCTTCAACCTAACCTGATTTTATGTTTACGTTTCTCCACCAGCCAAGTAGCGAGTATCCGGCTTGCTGTGCTGAACCTCTCACCCTAACATGAAAGCCTGTCATCCTAATAACACCCTATTGCCCACAGCAGCCTGTGATTCCTACATTATGGATGGGATTGGGTACACAGCATCTGTTTCCTTATCCCTGTCTGCCTCACGCCTGATTTATACTTTGTCATGTGTCAACTAAAAAAACATGACGCGATGTGTTACTTCAAAGAAATAATCAGTGTTCGGTGAGCGACACTGTCACGCAACAAAGTATGAATTAGGCTTCACTCAACTGTCTGTGTTTTACCAAGTAACTCAACTCTGTGCCTTCTTTGTTCGTTTTATTGTATTACAACAGCTCACAACAAGCACCGGAGGCAACTGCAAATAAGAGGGCATTTTTTTCATGTGATGTGCCTTTCTTTTGTTTTCGCTTGCAGGAAAATCATGTAGAGGATAAGTTATTCCAAAGCGCCCCCCCCCCACCCACACACACACACACACACACACACACACACACACACACACACACACACACACACACACACACACACACACACACACACACACACACACACACACACACACACACACACACACACACACCAACACTACATACCTTGGGGCAGTATTATAATCAAAGCCAGTGTTGGGATATAATCCATTTGAAATACACTTATCTGGTTCCTCAGACAGGGATGGATGGGAGCCTGGTTCTGAGGGCAGCCCCATCCCAGATGCTTGGCACACCCACAGTCAGTCTGCCCACTCTAAAGCATGGGGCACACACTGGGACACTGGTATTAATTCTGTGTGTGTGTGTGTGTGTGTGTGTGTGTGTGTGTGTGTGTGTGTGTGTGTGTGTGTGTGTGTGTGTGTGTGTGTGTGTGTGTGTGTGTGTGTGTGTGTGTGTGTGTGTGTGTGTGTGTGTGTGTGTGTGTGTGTGTGTGTGTGTGTGTGTACGTAAATCATCCTTTTAAAGACCGCATGGAGATTTTTGATCCAATAACACACCCCAGTGACTAATTTCTCTCTCTCTCTCTCTCTCTCTCTCTCTCTCTCTCTCTCTCTCTCTCTCTCTCTCTCTCTCTCTCTCTCTCTCTCTCCCCCAATTGTTCTTCCAGTCTTAACCACTGAGGTGGCCCCCTTTCCAACCACTACATTCGAATTAATAAACTACATTCTAACTACTGAACATGGTACATTTAACCAACACACAACATGTGATTAGGAAAATAAATAAATGCGCAAGACACTGTTCACTATGTGCATTAAGAATAGCACCGTGTAAAGTACCTTATCTTTCCCTCCCAGGGTCCAGGCAAAATAATCCTGATTTCTTGAGACTTGACTCAGGATTATTTTTGCCCTTGTACACCCATAAACTGTTAAAGGAGTCACAATAAATGATGCTGTTCCATAACAGTGGTGTGTGTGTGTGTGTGTGTGTGTGTGTGTGTGTGTGTGTGTGTGTGTGTGTGTGTGTGTGTGTGTGTGTGTGTGTGTGTGTGTGTGTGTGTGTGTGTGTGTGTGTGTGTGTGTGTGTGTGTGTGTGTGTGTGTGTGTGTGTGTGATCGTTGTTGATTTTTCAACTAAAATCCGGTTTGATGCCCCTGAGGCTAAATTCCTCACGAAAACATGTCAGTTCAATCCCTACACCTTCCAGCTATTTTCGGTGCTATTTTCTTATTTTCCTAGTGATGCCGGCTCATAATGCGGACGAGATGTGATCACTTGTGTTGGAGAAGTGAATAGCCGAAGGCTACTTGCTTACGAACATTTCTTAGTATCCTACTGTACTGTATGTGTGTTGTGTTTTTAAAGCTGTCCTTGGGTGGCCTTCCAGACTGGTACAGGCTTATTGAATCAGATGTAATCAACCATGAATCATGTAGTGTATGAGATGACATGTTTTCCTCCAACATACTCAGTGCATTTATGTGTATATGTGCATGCATGGGTGTGTATTTGCGTGTCGCACAGACGCACACACACGCACGAGTGCGTGTGGCTGTGTGTGTGTGTGTGTGTCCTACACTCTCAGAGTTAAAGTAACACTGACGATGTAGATTGTTGTGCATGCAGTGCACAAGCACATACCCACATAGACTAATCCCATTACACACACACGCATGTGCACGCACACGCACACACACACACACACACACACACACACACACACACACACACACACACACACACACACACACACACACACACACACACACACACACTATTGTTTTGCTGTATTACTCATCTCTACCTTATGGGGACTCCATCTGGACTAGATACCAATAAGGAATTGGATAATTTTCCTCCGTCTGGTTCAGTTGGTTGTCAATGTCATTCTATTCATTTTGTCTGTGGACTTCTCTTTCAGTATGAACTTTTCTCGGCCTCACACTGGTTGGGCTCTGTAAATAATGACCCCTTTGCTGTTGTCGCCTTTTAGTTGTTTTTTTTTCTTTTTCAAATAGCTTTTGCCCAACAGTAGTAGTTTTTTCTTTCTTAAACAGCTTTTGACGAACGATAGACAGTAGCGTTCTATTTATTTTATAACTGGACTATCTACCTGTTATGTCCCAGACTAGAGACAATGCTCCTTTCATTGGCTTTGCATAGATAGAATATTACATTCTTTGTTACTGGACTCACAGGATATCACCGCTGGCTGGTATAGTGTTATTTATCTTTGTTCTGATGTGCAGGGGATTGTGGGAGTTTATCACTTCAGTCAGACTGGCATACTCACGGCTGTTGTCATAAATCCTGGTGATATTTCCCCTCTCCCTAGTCACGTTGTCATAGTGATATCTCAATCAATCTTTAACCTCATGAATCAATCTCTTGAGTAAATGTGTGTCTTTTGCACATGTTGATACAGGTGAGTCACCAAAGGCTTCAGGAGAGAACCGGATCATATGTTGCCTGATTTATACTTAATCGTATGGCAGTGTCCCGCACCGAAAGTTGCCAACCTACAAGCTCACAAGCTTATAATCTGCTATTTTTGGATCATATATATTGTTCTCAGACATGTTCTCAGGCTGCCACATGCAATTCTTATTTTTCCCCCGAGTAACCATTGTCACAGTGATGCTGAGTTGGCAACTTGTTCAGGTTGTCGCATGGTGGGCTATTTCCTCCTCCTGCATTCTTTCAGTGTGTTATGGGTAAGACTGACTCATCCATCCTGTACTCTTACCTGTCAGAGTGACACCTCCTCTTCCTGTCCCCAGGTTGTGCACGAGATTGACACCCTGACCTGCGACCTGCAAACTGGAGGAAGACGGCCTGACGGACAGCTCCAAGACGGACACGCTCAACTCCAGCTCTAGTTCCACCACCACCACCACCACCGCCTCCAGCTTTGAGCTGAAGATGAAGATGTGCCCCGACGACTACTTCTTCCGGCTGCCCGCCGCACCCATCCCCCCCGTTCCCGTCAGCCTCCCGGCAGTGCTGACCGTGCTGAAGAGAGCTCACCCGCCCTTGCCACCGCCCAGACTCACCCCTCTGAAGACCGACGAACACAACACAAAGAATCTGCCTCATCCCACGTTAGTGCTATCAGGGAATCTATCCAAGGCCAACGGGGCCCTGTTGAGGAACTGCGTTTTCCCGGTCAAACCATTAAGCAGGGAGCTGTTCTGCATGTCCAACGACGGCAGGGTCTCCGAGTCGGGCCTCGTGCCCTCGTTGCCCAGACCCATGCCGCTGCTCCGCCACAAAACGAACAAATGCCCCAAGGCGCCCGGCAGAGAGCCGCGGGAGCGAGAGAGAGTGCGTTTCAGCGAGAAGGTTCAGTATCACGGCTACTGTCCGGACTGCGACCTCCAGTACGACGTGGACGACACGGATCTCCACTTGCAGGCCGAGCTGAGTGACCTGAGGCTCAGCCCCATGCACTGCTGCTCCTCCTCTAACTCCTCCTCACCTCCTCACATGCTCTCTCACGAACTCCTGATGGAAAACGGCGGCCTCTCCGCCAGCCACAGTTTCCCGCCCCCGACGGTGAACGTCCCTCCGCCGTGTGTGCCTCCTAAGCCGCCGTCCGTCAAGCCTCAGAAAACCATCCTGCGCAAATCGACCACCACCACAGTTTGACGCTGAAAACCCCCAAGTTACCCTATCCAATCTAAACATTCCTCAATTATTCATAGTGTTTTCTACATTTACAAGACCTTTTCCACTTGGGTCGAACACTGGATTATCCAAACAGCGAGGTGAAGAGACGGGGGTGAATAGAAAGTGAGAGGTTGGAACTAAGGGCAAGAGAAAAGAGAGAGAGAGAAAGGCATCGCCGTGGGCACTGCGATGTGCAGGCAGAGAGAAGAGGAGCTGCTGGTGAGTGTTTGAGTGCCCGTGTGTGCGTGCCTGCGTGTGTGCGTGCCTGCGCGCGCGCGTGTGTGTGTGTGTGTGTGTGTGTGTGTGTGTGTGTGTGTGTGTGTGTGTGTGTGTGTGTGTGTGTGTGTGTGTGTATGAGAGAGAGAGAGAGAGAGAGAGAGAGAGAGAGAGACACAGAAAGAGAGAGATATCATTTGCATGTGTGCCCTGGCACATGTGGGTGTGCATGCGTTTACAGGTGTGCATACAAGCACATGTGTAATGTATCTATCCATACTGGCCCATGTGTACAGGTCTAATGTATGTTTTAAATGGCCAACTACACTGCACTGCAATATCCTTTAGAGTTAACTTAAAGGGGATGTAAGCGATGTCTTTTGTTAAAGTAAGTGTTCTATATTCTGATAGCAATCATTTACTGTAGAGTGTTTCTTCAGTAACAAGTTCCCATCTCTCCAGCTCTTTTAACAGAAATAAATCCATTTTGAGGTCGGGATACCAATTGTATTCAATCAGGGGAGAGATCTCTTACCAGATACAGGATAAACAAGAGAAATCGTACATGATTAAATAAAATAAATGAGCAGACAAAATTGGACTGGAACACAATAAAATCTAATGTGATAAATGATATGGATATATGATGTGGAGTTCTCTCTCCTGACTGGATGAAGTGGTATCCCGAACTGAAAGATCTTCCCTTGTTGAACAACAGTAATGAATGTAAAATAGAACTTTTAAACAGCAAGCGTGTTTATGCCTCTGCTAGAGGCTAGCCGTCCATGAGAGGGTCTGTGTGTCCCTAATATTGCAAACCACTGGACTGATCAGTGATCAGCGCCAAACCCAGGGCCGGTGCTAGGCAATTTGGCGCCCTAGGCAATATTTTTCCTGGCGCCAAATATGGAGGTGCAGGGGTACCTGATTTTGGCAGTAACTGCTGACGTCGTGTTTATGATGTATATGGGCATAAATGGGAGACAGACGGGCAGAGAGTTCCATTGTACACGCTACCACTTATATTGGTGCAATGGCACTAACGTGACGCAAAGCTCCGCCAAACCATGGCCAACGATGTGTTGGGTTGGCCAATCAGGGAAGCCGGTGAAACCTTGTACAAATCTGAAGTCATACATCATAGACATCATAGACGTCTTAGATGATTGATGTCACAGGCTGGTCACCTGAAGTCCAAGATCCACATTGGAGCTAAGACTGAGTTCCTCATTGGAGCCCCGCCCTTTCTACGTAGATCCCGAGATCCACATAATTTCCTAGTTTTAATTTTAACAAAAACACACCACTTTACACAGATGTGAAGAGGATTCTGATCAGCTAATGTCCAGGGACTGTAGAAGTTCAGACCAAGCTGCACCGACAACACTGATCTTTTAAGTGGTCGTCTGGGCATGCACACCTGCAGAACATCTACTAAGTGCCACCTGATTAGAATAGACGATGTAAGTGGACAAACAGTCTAAGACAGTGACAGAGGACACTGCATACACAAACACATGCAGACCAGACCACACATTTCCAAAAGTGGGGGCCGCCAGCGTTCCAGCAAATGGAAAGAAGAGGAAAATACAAGAAAAACAACAAAAAACGACATAAACATAAAAATACATATGATTTTTTTTTAAATAAAAATCATACAATTATTGTACCAGTTTAAATAGCAGATCTAGAACCTCACAACATTGTGAGCTTGTACGGTATGTATATCTATTTTCACTATTTTCTTTGATTTTACAGAGGAAAGGATAATATTTTTGGGAACCCCTGGACTAGACTGTGATAGCGGATTACTCAGTGACTAGGGGCACCAGACAAATTA
>NC_139941.1:23227573-23260073 GCF_963454915.1 Gymnoscopelus microlampas
ACAAGTTGCTTGATGATTGGCCCAACAATAATGTTGACTTTGTTCTAGTTGATGTGTTGAACCCACCGTTTTGAATTTCATAAGATATCAACAAGCTGTGTATGAATTTTGATAAGGTTGGTCTAATATTGTTCCATGGAACCTTTGGTAGCAATCGGGCATATACGGTTTAGGAGTATGTAAAACAAATATTTTTTCAAAAAATAAAATGGTGGAAGTGGAACATATCTAGGCACAAATGGATAGATTTGACTAAACCCACAGAATCTATGAAAAAAGTTTTGCCATTCGGTACAAAAACATGTTTGAGTAGTATGTGAGATTTCCCAAGTTTAGGAACTGTAGCTGTTACGGTTTCTGGTGAAGATACCTGTAGCGGAGAAGAAAGAATAATCCTAACAAATACAATAGGGTTCCAGCATTGCAGCTTGGACCCCTAAAAAAAGATCTCTCCTTGTCCTGTAACCCTCTAATGAAGTTACAGCTAGTTCCTGGATGCAGAGGCTGTGCTTTTCCCCCTGTTCCAACCCCCAAATACTATTGACTTCACTGGTGGGACAGCTCACTTCATTTCTTCATCCTCCCACTGTATGTATCTGTCTGGCAGGGCTTTCTGGGTGCTGGCTGTGTGGGTGGAGAAACTACTTTTACAGTTTACATCAGCTAGCCTGCTGCTTCTATAACTAGGGAGCTTGTAGGTTCAGACGCAAGGCAGTATTTCCATTTGAAATCCCAACTCAAAATCCTATACATTGAATGGTTAGTTTGCACCAGCGTTATTGCACATGGTCCTTAATATGTGAATTAATTAGTCCGACATGTCCACTTATAATTCCAAAAGTGTAAGTTACAGTAATTTGCACTTGCTCCTATGGCCACCTATTTTGTTTTAGCGTTATTGCTTGTTTTCCAAACATATCAAGATAGTTTTAATGCATGCAGCATGCAATAAAACTCACCAAATGTGTCAGGCGTGAGACCCAGATTTTACCAGTGAATTTTAATTGTCTCCGCCAGGCCGAAAGGCATGGCGAGAGAGTATGTTTTGCACCCTGTCCGTCCGTGTGTGTATGTGTGTGTGTGTGTGTGTGTGTGTGTGTGTGTGTGTGTGTGTGTGTGTGTGTGTGTGTGTGTGTGTGTGTGTGTGTGTGTGTGTGTGTCCGTCCGTCTGTGAACAGGTAATCTCCGGCACGGTTGGCTTGATCGCAGCGAAACTGTGCACACACACTCCCTGGATGCCAATTCAGAACCTTTGCCCCAAATGTATCACATGGGCCTGTTATAGCGCCACCAGGAGGCCACTTTTTGCAAAACAATTTTTTTGACAGCACTCCTACAGATTTTGCCGAAATGTCACACGAATCGGTACACAGTATCTCTATAGTCATTACACGAAATGGGCCTTTCAGATTTTTCATATTCCATCCTGATTGGTTAAAAATGGCTTCCAAAGTTTGCAGGAGTGCTCCGTTTTGAACAAAATGCCTCAAATCATGAACACAGCTTGCAATTTTGTGAAATTTTGCATGCACATTCCCACTATGCCGAGGAAGAAATGCCACTTGAATATTTTCAAATCAGCCTCATGGTGACGCTATAACATGCCGATTACTGTTTTTACCTATAACTGCACCGATCTGTGTAGAACTTTGTATGTGCACTCCCTAGAGGTCTGGGGAAAACGTTTGCCCTGCATTTTTTACATCTGCCTTTTATAGCGCCACCAGGAGGCCAACTTATATAAAACATTTTTTTTTATATTACTCCTTCACATTTTATCCAAATTTCACGCAAATCGGTAGACATGATCTCTATAGTCATGTGATCAAGACGGATCTGTTCGATTTTTAATATTCTATCCTGATTGGCAAAGATTGACATCTAAAGTTTGCAGGAGTGGCCCGTTTTGAATCATGAATGCAACGTCCGATTGGGGTGAAACTTTGCACGCACATTTGCACTACGTTGACGAACAAATGCCACCCTTTCAACATTGCCCTATTATAGCGCCACCAGGAGGCCAACTTATTTTTTTATAATACTCCTTCAGATTTTATCCAAACATCACGCAAATCGGTACACATGATCTCTATAGTCAACTGATCAAGACGGATCCGTCCGATCCGCCTGATTTTTCACATTTCAGCCTGATTGGCGAATTCCCAACATTGCTGCCCCACACTATGCTACCTGACCTGGCGGAGACCTGTGCTCCGAGGAGCACTTTTTCTAGTTTTCCATTGTTCCTCTCTGTATGTCTGATCGTTGATGGTTCGCCAAGAAGAGACATGATTGTCTACTTGCTCATAACTGTTTTGCATGCATCGTTTGCTTTAATTTGTGTTCCCCTCAATTGGCTGCATTTCACTGTCATCGTTGGAAATGAAAATGTAGAAAAAGGGAAGGCATTAAGCAAAATGAAAGCCAAATAATTGTACTGTTGTGCGCTGAAGGCGTTACATCTGTAATGGAGACATCTGATCTGTAATGGAGATATGTGCAGTTCATTACAATACAAATTTGCTTGACCTACATTGGCAAATGTCGCAACATCCAAAAGGAAATCTAGTACCCATTAGGCATGGATAATGGCTTGTCTCAGTGCTTCTTTATCAGACAAATAAAGACTCAGACAAAGTCATAATGTTGATGTGTGCGTGCATGCATGCACACGCGCATGTGTGTGTGTGTGTGTGTGTGTGTGTGTGTGTGTGTGTGTGTGTGTGTGTGTGTGTGTGTGTGTGTGTGGCACATGTGCTTACATACATGCATATGTATTGTATGTAGAAGTGTGCTTGTGTATATATCTATGCCTGTGTACATGTGTACAGTACTGTATGTGTATTTTTCAGACACATACAGTAGGTTCATATATCGCAGTGTAGAAAGGCCTGGATGACAGTATTAGTGTGAGATGGGGGGCATTAGAGTCAGATGGAAATCTTCTGTGGTAAAGCAGACTTAATCAGAGGGTGACCGTCTCACACTCCTTTGGCAATTGCAAAAATTTAGGGGGCTCAGCTGCACCTTGCTCATGGATGGAAACCTATATGCCAACAAAAGGATCAGCTTTAACAGAGCTACTGTGACCCAGATGGGTCTTTGTACTCCCTGCACCATTCCAGAATGGACTAAGAAATATTGAAGAAATGCCAGCTATTTACTATGGGAGAGGCAAGAGGCCAAGCCATTTTCTTTTGCAAATGGGAAGGCTTTTTATTTCATGCAGAAACAAAGTGTGGCTGGCGGCTCAGTTCTACTAAGTATGATTGCTTGTTGTGTGTGTGCATGCATGCATTTGTGCGGGTGTGTGTGTGCGTGGGGTTTATTCTAATTATATAATGACTAAATGTTTCTCTATGTAATATGCAAAACATTTGTGTGCGCAGCGCATGCACTTGTGCATGGATGTTATTACTGTGGTATATATGCTAATTAGCAGGGTATCATTGTTCTGAAAATATTTGCTCTGTTTGTGAGTGTGTGCGTGCATATGTGTGTGTGTGTGTATGACGCAATCCTGCCTCAACTTGGCTAGCATAGAAGATCAAAAGCGAGTCACCTTAAATAACAGTGAGTACCCCGACCCCCCTCCTTGTCCCAGTGTTGCTGCACTGGTGCAGACTTATTATGAAAATGAATGTCAAAGCCAAACATCAATTAGCGACCCACCCCCACCTTGGAGTAATAGCCTGGAACCAATTCAACCAGCTTACTTTCCTTGACACCTCGTATTTTTCATTTGAAGAAGTAGACTCTTACACACAGCTTACCATAATAAAGCCAGTGGCATAAATGGGTATATATACAAAAACCTTAACCACTTTCAATCAACCTGGCATCCCTATTTTGGGCATGTCATTATATGTCATTATATGTCATTATATCTTAAAAAAATGTTTTCAAATGTTTAGAACATGTGAAGAAAAAAAAAGAAAAGAAAAATAATCTAAAACGATTTTCAAAAATAGTGAAGCTAGCAGATCACAGGCTCACAACCTATTTGATGCCCACTTTCCAAGTCAAAATGAAAAAAGGTTGTGATTTTGTAGTTTATTTCTGGTTCAGCTAGGTTAAAAAATACAGCAGATTAAAAACATGGCAGGCTAGTAAGCAGCCAGCTGCAGCTAATCAAATTCATAATGGTTGTGTTAGATTTAGGTGCGCCCAGTGCCATGGGTATACCAATTTGCAATTTTGCAAGCATATAGATGGCAGTCAACCTAAATCTAACACACCCATTATTAATTTGATTAGCTACATCTGCATTGCTTACATCACAATGTACTACAGATATACCGGTATACACATAGATGCATTGACCGCTGCTGTTAATGGGGGCGATGTGTCAATGCAGCCACCATATGGGTAGGGGAAGCCATGCCTCCTAATGCATGTATGCCCCATCTATGTCTATTGAAGCAGGAGGTCTCTCTATAATTAACATGATCATTAGTTTGCTGAATTCTCAACTTATGTTCAAGCGGTTTGGTTTGTTACAAATGCCAGACATGTAGTTATGTTAATGATACAGGATACTTGGTTAAATTTGAAATGTATCTCGATTTTACTCTGAGGTACTCTCAGGTAACAGGGGTAGGGGTTTCATCCCCCTTTAAGAATCACAGGTGAGAATATAATATTTTTTTTATAGTTAAAGCCACACTACAAATACAAGACTACAAAGACTAGACTCAATCTCTCTCTGGTTCCCTAACACTTTGCTCCTCATTGTCTGTTCCAAGATCATAATCCAGTCACTGAATCTAAATGGCTGCTATTTGGTGTACAAGCGAATGCACATTTCAAGGCGTAACAGCATTGTTCCTTTATTAAGCAAGGGCATAATGCCATACTGTAGTGTATGCTCCATCTTACGTTTAAATCAACAGACATCTCTGTGTTTCATATGTTCAAACTATATGTAGTGATATATATATATAATGATCATTTTATCATAATCATTTCATAGTTGTCATTGACAAGGTCAGTAGAGGTCACCGTTTTGGAAGTATTGTCTACTTTTGTCTACAGACTGGAGCATAGACGCCGAATTATGTGCGCACTCCCGGGAGCTAACCCCGAATTACCTTTTTGTCTATTTTAATTATGGAGGAAGCATCTCTCTCCCTCGCTCCCTCTCTCTGTCTCTCTTGTTGACTGTGCCTTCACTCCCTCCTCGAGTTGGTGCTGCTATCGCAGACACAAACACCACTTCACACCTACCAAAGCTTTACAAAAGCAGCTGCGTGTCAACAGCGTATGCATATGAATGGCCCATTGTGTGACCAGACCTGCTAAGTAGTATAGGTGTAGACACTGTGGATTGTTAAAAACCAATGGGCGAGTTACTTTAACGTCACTGGGTGGGCTATCAAATGAATGTTATGTAAATCTGGCCCGTGCGACGACGCTTGAGGTGGGGGCTTGTCATTTCTCCCAGGGATTCGAGCGAGGAAGCACTCGCAGGATCGGTGCCTCTGGACTGGAGGAAGCATTCCATACCATAGTTTAAAAGTATCAACTGTTTAAGGATGCAGTTTTACAGCTTGGGTACTAGCGTAAACTGCTAGCGTTTATATTTAGAAGCCTAGGTAATTTCCACAGCTTGGTTGTGACTCGAGTCAAACACTTAGGCACTGGCAATATTCTGCTCCAGAGGAGAGTGATTTTCTGTATCAATAGATGGACTCTTATATGCAATGCATGCTCTGGATCAACAATTTATGTATTCATGAATACGTGTTATATGTAAACATACTGTAAATAAAAGTTAGATTGTAAATTAGAGTGTGTGTGTGTGTGTGTGTGTGTGTGTGTGTGTGTGTGTGTGTGTGTGTGTGTGTGTGTGTGTGTGTGTGTGTGTGTGTGTGTGTGTGTGTGTGTGTGTGTGTGTGTGTGTGTGTGAGTGAGAGAGACCATTGTTGCTATAGTTTCATAATTATGAGTCTCACCCTTATTGAACATAATGATACAGTACTACAGTTGATGTCAAATTCGCCAACTTCCCCAGCTTGTCCTTGTTAGCTGCATTGTGGCTGGGCACTTTATCCGATCTGTTTAATTCTCTGCTGTTGAGACAGTTCTGCTCATTCCGTTGGGTCTACTACTGTATCTGTGCTGTCAGAACACACTAATCTGTTTCCTCCTTCTCCCCCTTGCAGGGCTCACCGAGATGTGAGAGGAAGGAATGTTTGTTTTCGTAAACTGATCAACAAGGAGCCATAGCCCAGTCCGAGCACGTCCCCTCCTTGAGTCCCTATTGGCTGCCAGATAACGGGAGTCGTGACTTTCTAGCCCTGGCCAAATAATACAGGACAGTGATCAACGTGCTGGCACAACAGTGTTCTGCAGGGGAAGTATGCCATCTGGTCAAATGTTAAAGCAAAATGGGGAGTGGGGTGCGACGTGTGTCCATGTAAGTTCACATAGACTGATGAATTTACAGTTGAAATTGAGATAAAATATTGACATTGTCATAAGAAATCAGATTGAAGATTCCCTAAGGGAAATCTGGTATGGCAATGGAGAGGCAAGATTAAATGTAGTTCAAAGTTTATTTACTGTAGGGGGATAAAGATGTCAACCGTGGTCTGAGTGTTGGTTAATATATGCTATTGCACTGTGCATAGCCTTTAATCACATAAAATTCAATAATTTCCCTCAGGCTATGGAATTTACCTGTTAAGTATTGCAACTATTGGTGAATTGTGTCTGGAAAGACCAAACGCAACCGGTCTGCCTGTGAAGAAAACTTTCTGTTGGACTGTTGGACTATGCGGAGAAAGGAACATCATGTGCCACATAGCACTGACCACATTCATGATGTGGCATCAGAAAAAAACAATTATCTGAAAATAATGAAGACACCATCACTGATCTGTATTCATAGATTATGTTCATTGTACATTGAAGTCAACGTGATCACCTGGTGCCATGCAAGCTATTTTTCCACGATAACGTGCAGCGATACACTGTAGTATGGCATAGGTACGGCTTTAAAGGATCCTTTATTAAGAGAGAATAATTTGCATCAAATTTTGTTTGTATATAAATATACATGTACATGTTTAATATATATTTCAAGCATTTTCTACAGAGACTTTAACATTTAAAGAGATGATATTTTTGATATTGGGCTGGATGACTGAGGGGTATTTTGAAGATCGCTGATATTCTCTTGAGGTATACTGTACGTATGTTTCTCTGCAGTGCATAACAGGATAATGAACAGAACACTATATAGAAGACAAACTAATGCATCATTATTGATGTTATAATTTTATGAAAGGGCCTGTATGATGAGAGAGAAGGTTTAGTGTGGAGAAGGAGAGAAATTGCATAAACCAAATACCCAGTTGTGCTTTATCTGAGAGGAGGCATGAATGCACGACTGACTCTTCCACTTTGTCCCTTCATCACTGTGTTTTTCTATGCATTTGCTGTGGAAAGGCTGCCTGTTGTTGCCTCAGATACACAAAGCGCTTTGCTCTCCATTCCATAATGAATTGAGAAGCTTTCCCCAATCTGTTGTACGACTGTGTAACAGATAAGAGATTTTGTGAAAATGTATTATTTTGGGTGAGCAACACTGTCAGATGAAGTATATATTAGCTATTATCCGTTTCCTTGTTTTGTTACACAGTGTCAATTGCTAATCAGACATAATGTATGTACATTCACTGAATAATTTAACTTTTACATTGGCCAGGTCAATTAAAACTTACAAGGTGCCAAATATAAACCTATATTTTACAGATGAGCAAATATCCAATAGCACAGCTGCCATCTCGGATCCAAATAGGAAAGCTAATTATGGGGCATGGGACAAATGTCTGAAATGTGCAACAACAGTTGGTCGGTCCACATAATCTTACTCCAACACTCCAGCAGGGGGCATCACACTACTTCACCTCTTTGTCCTCACTGGACACAAAGACATCTGTGGCCACCATTGAACAGATTCAGTATCCACTCAAGAGAGGGGTGGAATGTCTCAAACAGCTGTCAATGGTGTTTTGTTATGTGTTCACAAACTGATGGGAAATAACTGGTAAGAAGTAAACACTTTGCACTTAATCCGGGTGTATCTCTTTCTACTTTCTGAAATGTTCTTTCCCCACAGATGGTGTCAGATTGTGTCGGTTTGACTTGACTAAATGTCTATTTTGAAACTTTAATTTTATTTTTTATTACAATGAATCAGTCTATGCGGTTGCTTAGGGCCATAA
The DNA here is from genome assembly GCF_963454915.1 of Gymnoscopelus microlampas. Taxonomy (NCBI): domain Eukaryota; kingdom Metazoa; phylum Chordata; class Actinopteri; order Myctophiformes; family Myctophidae; genus Gymnoscopelus; species Gymnoscopelus microlampas. The sequence goes on from NC_139941.1 coordinate 23,235,805, forward strand.
CCACCACTATGGGGGCCAGAGAGCCCGTCATAGTCACAGAAATGGTTCAGACTAATTGAGAAACCTGTGAACGTTGGCACCTCAGAAGATCACACTTCTTGAGAAACTTTCTTTCTTTCTTCCTGTGATGTCTGCTCCTATTCAGTCATTTCTGGTGATGGCAGATCAGCTTCATTAATTTCCAATGAAGAACACACCGTCCTGGCACTAGACAGAGAGAACTAGCCCAAGCAGGGTTGAGGAGATGACTTATAGGGAAGTAAATTGGGCATCACACTCTGTGATGATGATTGTGATCGAGGTTTCTATGGTTTCTGCAGGAGCAGGAAGAAAGGCCAAACTCGCAGGCAATCAAAAAGTGTGATCCAATGTTGTATACCTGTCACTGTGACAGTGACAGGTACTTCAAATGACAGGTGAGAATTATAAGCCTGGTCAAATTATTCAAACTTGCAGTTTTTGACAGTCACGGTAGGTACACTTTTGGAGCTGATATAACAGCTGATATACACTTAAAAGTATTGACAACGTAATGGAGTAAACGTAGTGGAGTTAATACTATAATATTTGTCTTAGAAATGCAGAGGAGTAAAAGAAAAAAAGTAAAGTGGGGTTTATGGTATATTTACAGCACATTTATGGACAATTAATCAAATAATCCCTTACTCATAATTAGTCTACAATTAGGCCACAAACAATCTTGCTTAGGGCCACCAAAGTCCTAGGGCCGGTCCTGTTTGTGAATGGAGGGGGTGGGGGGGGGGTCAAATTCACAGATGAATGAAAGATCATTACAAGCAAGTCTTTCACCAAGAAAGTACTCAATCATGATTAGTAGACACAACATTTAATTGAAGATAGAGATGATACCAGAGCAACAGTGCAAAAGATCATGGCTTAACATCAAGAGTTGTCTCTGATGAATAAGGTGTAATTTGGGATAGCCAAACACACCAACATATAAGTGTAATACAATAGGGAATAGGGATGGAACTAAATTAGCATGTAAAAAGAGACTCATGTGTGAGAGAGGCTAGACTATTATGCATTTATCTATTTTAATTGTGTTTTCATTCATCAAAATCTATTTAAGGAAGAGTGGGTAAAAAAATAAAATGTTTTGAAGTAAAGTAAACATGATTAGAACATGCTTAAACATTTGACAATTAAGGTCTAATATTTCTACAATTGCTACAAAAACCTGTTAGTGTTATCCAAACATTTTGGGGCATAAAAACAAGAAGTTGAAGGATAAAATTAAGTCTGATAATGATGTACCGTGCATGTTCACATCATGTATACTTTACATTACTTGAGACCATTTTTCAAATATTTTATTTTTAACATTTTGGACAAGATAGCCAATTTAACATGGAGGTGTCCAGATGTCCTTAGAGCCCACCTATCCTGTATCCTGCGAGTCAACCCAGATGCAGTGACCTCCTCCCTACAGTCTTTTATTTAAAGTGTAGTCAGGGTGCGAATGTTTTTCTGATATCGTCGCCCGGATGAGGGAGGTAACCACTGAGCTATAATGGTGAACCTATAGCGATCCGCCCACTTGAACTGACCGCACACACACAAAAAACACGTTTCCTTATGAGAATAGTCACGTGACATGGAAGTCTGGGGCAAGTCTGGAGAAGGAAGACCAGCTAAAACATCTGGCAGAAAAAAAACCGTGTTGGCCGCAGGTTACAGGTATGTATATGGACTGATCACACAGCATTTTGTGATACAATACAATAAGCTCAAACCGTTTGCTAGCGCTTTGCTTTGTAGAGAACTCCCCTGACTGCACAGTGCTGACGCTGGGGGGAAAAAAAACAGAAACACATTTCTTCTGCATTAAGTGGCTAAGCTAAATGACAATCTTGCAGTCTTTTGTTCACATTCAGACCTTTTGTTGTTGTCACGTCTCAGACTCAGTGCATCTTTTTAGAGGCATATAGGCCGAAAAAACGGAAAGACTGTAATAATCGCTGATGTGTCAAAAGCGTGTGACCAACATCGCCACTAAATACGCTTGAGACTGAATCATTTTCTAAAAAAGATTAGGGAGGGACAATCCCACGAAACAAGATTTTTGTCCTCATGCATTCACACGGGGCCTTTCCGAAGGCTTTGCATTGTGTAAATTGTATTGTAAACCAATGAAACTTGCTAATTCTGTGCCGTTGCTGGTTAATCCAGGCGGTGGAAATTGTGGTCAAATAACCCCTGTCGCATAATTCTTTCCAGTCCTCTGATTTTGGAGTAAGAGTGGAGAGCTTAAAGAAAACATGGGGAAATGTTGAATTTTGAGCAATAAATCACCAGCTGTGACCTGTGAGGGAGGACTCGGAGGAGTGTGGCATATCAACTGGATATGAGATAAACGTGAGTACAGCACACTTAATTAGCCTCGTATCAAGACTATCATAGATGTATTTTTGTCTGACTTTTACTTTCATATCTATGATATGCAAATGCATAAATACATCTATGATAGAGTTGATCCAAGGCTAACACATAATCTGTGTCTTGGACTTTGCACAAGCACTTGATAGTTCTGGTGAAAAATACTGGTTTGTTCAGCGTTAAAGGAGCATTAGTTGTACTGTACACAGAAGCACATCCCTCTTATATAATAGTCAGTCACAAGACATTGGTCATTCCATCTTATCCTTGCGTACCGTAATCACTAAGCCTTAGTTGCTTTGCATTGGCCGTATTTTTGCAATGAGTAGTTTGAATTAAACTTTGTACTCTTTAACTGGTATTTATTTCTTTATTTGTGCTGTGCACGGAAGAAACAAGAGAAATGTGATCGCACTGTACGAGTCCATTTACCACATTGTATGTCTGCTGTGCTTGTGTTTACTATATAGACCAGTCTACCACCCGCAGAAGAAAGGGAGGAAGAGTAGAAATGAAGCTGAACGAACGCAGCGTGGCACACTATGCCACCTGCGACTCCCCGCCAGATAAGACGGGCTTCCTGTTTAAAAAGGGCGAGCGCAACACCGCCTACCACCGCCGCTGGTTTGTGCTGAAGGGCAACATGCTCTTCTACTTTGAAGAACGAGAGAGCCGCGAGCCCATTGGAGTCATTGTCCTTGAAGGCTGCACCGTGGAGCTCTGCGAGTCCTCTGAGGAGTTTGCCTTTGCTGTCAAGTTTGACTGTGCCAAAGCTCGGACCTACAAGATGTCTGCCGAGAACCAAGTGGGGATGGAGTCGTGGGTGAAGGCCTTATCCAGGGCCAGCTTTGACTACATGAGGCTGGTGGTGAAAGAGCTGGAGAAACAGTTAGAGGAGATCCAGGAGGCTGGTGTTTGCGGCATGGCAGCAGGAGGCACACCGGGCAAGTCCAAAGCCAACAGGAGAAACCAGGTGGTTCGCTCCCGGTCTGGAGCATCTTCTTCCTCTTCGTCTTCTTCCTCTTCATCATTGTCATCCGGTGCACCTCCTCCATATTTCCAGAAGAACCTCCAAGATGAGATGCAGATCACCGCTGGTTCTTCCAAAGAGAATGGAGTAGCGTGGAGTAAAGCACCCGTCACGCTGGCCAACGGCTATAGCGAGGTGGCTTCATCTTCTGTGCCCTGGGATGGAAGTACAAGCACTGGCCCCTGGAGTGTGACTGGAGGTGGTGATGGGGTGAGGCCGCCTCCGGTGCCCCCCAGGAGGAGAGGAGCCTCTCTGGAGAGTCCTGTTTCCCCTGGCACAGGTTGCTTCTCCAAGCTCCATGACTGGTATGGTCGAGAGGTGGAGGAGCTGAGAGTGGAATGGTTACAGAACCAACCAGTAAACTAGACGGATGCATTCCTTTTCTGCATAATAGCATCATTCCTCTGAATACTCTACTGTTCTCCTCTGAACCTGATACCGGATAGATGAAGAGCATTGTGTAAATTGCGGTTAAATTCATAACATTTAGAATTTCATTTTATTTTCTTGTGCCTACCGGGCAAAGTAAAGTTGCAACCAACTATAAATCAGGCATTAATAGGCTACTTTCACATTAGTGGCGACAAAGCAACAGGCTTTGTTTGGCGACAAAGTCATTTTCAATGAAAGCCAGCAGCTACAAACTGACCCCAGACACATGTCGCTGTATGATGCACTACAAAAAAAGTTGAGCTGGCTTCAACTTTTTCCAGCGCTCCAGTGATGCAGTTAAGTATCATTCAATCATATGTTTTTGTTTCACCATTTCCACTCTCCTTCCCTCTCCCCACAATTCTTGCACTGTTCTGTGAATGGAAGAATGGTCTCGCTGTTCGCTAGAGTGAACGCAGCATTACGGTTACTAAGTACCCTGGCTAGCCATCTTTGGGTCTGTGTTGTAGGTCTGCATACTGCAAACATTCAATCATTTTCTGCCCTCGTGAACTTTGAGGAGTGGGTTTGTCAAATAATCTTTACCACAGAGATCACTTTTGGTTCATTGAAATAACGATGCTCATGCTACATGCTAACATGCTTTGGGGAAAAACAGCCCTGATCCTCTTCTGGAAGGGCACATTCTACCCTAGAGGACTGTGGTGTTTAATGTCAGAGAGCATGTGCGCAGAACCCTTAGTTGACTCTTGGGGCATTGGGGACGGTGATGGGAGCTAAGAGCAACACTTGCTGATATTTTTAGCTCTTGTTAGCCAGCAGTCAAATGATGCCATGTCACACAAATGTTAATGTTTGTCACTTATTTCATTTTGATATCATGGATTTTAAATCAAATTCCTTTGTGATATTCAATTTAATGAAAACATGAAATGAAAACAATTGACTATATACAATCAAATCAAAATGTAATTTAGCCATTTATCACAGTTTGCCTTTATTTGACCCCTGAATGTTACTGAATGAGTGTACTGCAACTGAATAATTAGACTCTCAGCATCTTTAAAATTCAAACTGTGTGTTTGACGCAGGGGTACCGTAAGAGGGGTCACCTGAATGATTGAGAGGGCCCAGACCTGTAATGGGGCCCTGGAAAGCGCCAGAGATGCCATGCTAAATACACTCATTTACCTGCTTTTTGTTCTTGAATATCTACCTTCAGCAGGTCTTGGTGTCCAAAATGTCTGGTATTTTGGAGAATTTTAAGAAGTGCCCCATGTAGCATTTTGCTGCTCATCACGTGTAAAAAAAAAAACACGCAAAGAGCGTTGCTTACAAATGACATTGTTCCCATAACCCGAAGGGACGGCTGTGTGTTTCTAAGCAACACTATTGCCATAACCCAAAGGGATGACTGCACATTTCTAAGTGACATTGTTCGCATGACCCTAGAGAGACACGTTGGGACAGGCCCATGGCTGTTTTATTGTTAAACCACTGCTAGGCCATAAGTAATGATTGAGGATTATGATTTTAGGTTACTTTGATGCAATTTCAATTTTCCTTTTTTAAGATAAAATGCAAAACGTTGCATTTTACAAACGGCTTATTAATACTCATCGGTGAGTACTCAAACATAAATCAGTTGTGGAGATCATCTGGGTGGTGCAACTTCATGCCCACCACCATGGAGACCGAGGTTCGATTCCTCTATGGTGCCGTCTGCTTGGCTGGGTGCTCCAACAAACACAATTAGCCGTGTTCGTGGGTGGGAAGGCGGCAGGGGAGAGCGATATCTCTCACTGCACTAGTGATCTGTTCAGCAAGGAGCAGAACTGGCAGGTATGGCGTGTTCCTCCGCATGCGTTATGCCCCCCTGGTGAAACTGTGATGAACAGAAGCAGCTGGTGACTCCGTGTGTATCAGAGAAGACACATGGATGCCCACACCTAGCCTCGTAAACCCCCCCCCTGGAAATCGCATAGCAATCAAATGCAAATGCATGCGATTTCAGGGGGGGGGGGGTTACAAAACTAAACTAGCCCACACCCTCCCCAAGACAAACAAGTCGAGGGTGGGTGGAGGGGAAAGGGACTATATACAGTACATGGAGGGAATCTCTAAATTGTGGATAAAGTGAAACAGAACAAAACATAAATACATCACTCAATTCTTGGTCATTAAAAAGTGGTATCGTGACTGTGTACCCCTGATTTTTGTCAGTTTAATATTATTAGAGGGCCTGGGGAGCCGCACCCCTCTTTGGAAACACCAGTAGTCGGAAGAGGGGTGCCATGCAATATGTATTACCTTAATCACACATGACAATTTGCTTTTATTTTTGTTTTTTAGTTTTTTACTTTTACATGTGCCTTTCTGTCAGTCTCTGTGCACTGTTGCCATAATCACAGTGCAACAGTGACAAGGAATGTTTCATTTCTTAAAATCGTTTTCTACTAGTACATTATGTATTTTTTGCCAAAGTTATGTCATGGTGCAATCTGTTATCTATCATGCCTAATTTATACTCCACCATACGAGGGTGTCCCATACCATTAATAGCAGATCTACAAGCTCACAATATGTCACTCATTGTGAGCTTGTAGATCGACAATGTTTTGGTCCGTACACCATCGTATTACAAAGTATAAATCTGGCTCAAGTAGAGATCAGCTTTAGTTGTGACAAATTGACAATGACTCAGTTCCATGGTCTGCATGTACAGTAGGCCTACTATCATGTCTAATACTGTCCTTGTAAAGACAGGATTACATGGTAAATTATGAAGTGTTTCACTTTATATTTCTCAATGTATTTTTATGTATTAATTTAACTCTTGAGTGTGCAATTGCTTAAACATTCAGAATTAAATTAATGCTCCAGATGTTGCTGTAAAATGATTTTTTGATTGATTGATTGATTGATTGAATACTTTTTTAACAGTTTGCAGATTGTACAGAGGTATAGTTTACAAAGATTGTTAAAACGATAACACACAAAGCCATAGGGGCTTGTTTCCATTGTGGTCCTGTGTATTCAATTCATTAAGAAATGATATGGTACATTTGGGATGATGTTTATAAACATCAGCAATTTTGAGACAATATGCTATATATAGCTAATATTGTTATGATACAGTATTAGCAATTGAACTTTGTAAATATTGATTGTGACATTTCCTCATACTTATTTCTCAAACATCAATTTAACTATATTTCCACAAGGTGACCAATTCTACTAATCTCTATTCAAGAGTGCCAAATGAGGAGGTAAAAGCAACCCAAATGCAACTCTAGACTCTTCTTTTTTTTTTAAGATAACTGATTCATACATGTTAAGATCTCTTGAATATTGTAGTAGGCTACATATACACAGTACAAGCTTCCAGAGCTGTTTCCAAGTGGTACATTTGTAATAAATTTAACCGATAATATTTAACAGATGGGAATGATTTGATAATGAATCAATAAACAGTGTTGAGATTGCATTGCCTCCTTGTGGACAGCATTATTTCACATTTTGATTGTAATCACTGTATGGTTCTAAATGTTTCAGAATATCTTGGATTAGCTACAAGAAAAACTTTTTTTGTGGGGGGGATTTGCATGGCTAATTTTGGCGATAGAAAACATCTAAGTAAGACAGAGCACGTGCAAATGTGATCATGAGACTTTTAGGGAAGCACAGCCATGTGCCATCATACTCTACCTATTAAAACAGCACTTTATTTGTTCTATCTAGCCATCTCCCGCTAGATGTCGCTCTGTATCAATTTTACAGGGTGCACACACTTTAACTATGGCGCACACCAGATTGTATCTGAGCATCATTCATGATGATTATGGTGTGTGCATGTATTATTTACTCCGACATGATTATAATAATTCGGAATTGCAGAATCTGTACACGCATAGATAGATTGGTGTGAATTGATTAGGCCTAGGCTGGCTGGCATGATGCAGTATTTATTGGCAACGCTGATGCATTTTTTTTTTTGCCATGTTTTTCATTTACATAATCTTATTTGATTAGACTAAACATTTCTGCAATAAATAATGAATAAGTAAACAAACCCCTCCACTACCTGGGGGAATAGGATCTTTAATGATTTGAATAATTGAAGATGATGACTGACTAATTCATCGTTCAACAAGGAGACTATCAACTGTTCATGCAGTTATCACAAACATTATTTTGCGCTTGGCCAGCCCTATGGGCCACGCTTGGTCTACTTCGAAGTCGCAGCATTTTATTCATCACGCACACTAGACCAGGGGTTCTCAACCTAGCCCGTGGGTCGGGACCCCCAAGGGGATCCCCGCATGATTTTCTTTTTTTGTGTGTGTTTGGGGGGGGGGGGGGGGGGGGTCAAACAAAATGCGGGGTCCCCAGTTCAAATATGATTATTTTGGGGGGTCGCGGCCTGAAAAGGTTCAGAACCACTGCAGTAGACCCCTATGAGTAGACCACATTAGCTGCTTGTTATCCTGCCCACGTCAAGTTGCTAAAAGTGACACAGCCACCTGCGAGGTCCGTTGTTTTCAAAGTAAAAGCTCTATTCATAGATACATATTAAAACACAAAGCCATAAAGACTACTGGTTATGACAAGATTTAGAACGGCAGAGAATTCAATGTCTGGTGTTTTTTTTTATTGTTTGTTTGTTTGTTTGTTTTTATCAGGCTTTGAAGAGGCAATTCAATAATAAAATACTTTTGCTCTACCTCCCCACTTGCTTTTTAGAAGGTTCCCAAACTTTTTTGCCTGGGGACCCAAACAAGTGAAAATAGCAGATCTACAAGCTCATGTAATATAAATTGTTGTTTGTAATACGTTTTTTTGAAAATCTTTTGAAATGAAAATAATATAATAATAATAATAATAATAAACAAAAAAAGGGGGATATTTACTCGCGACCCACAAAAATCGGTCCGCGACCCACACATGGGTCTCGACCCGCTATTTGGAAAACCGTGTTTTAGAACGATAGCCGTGGCCCTTTATTTTGAAAGGTAAACGGTCCTCGCGTCAAAAGCGGAAATAAGATGGTGGACAATAATGGCTAGTGTGACGCAGCTGGACCTCAGGCACATTTTCTGACAGCGGAAATGAGGAGAGTCGCCACTTTTTTTTCCGCGTTTAAGTTAAGTTTCCTTCCTGAAAGTTTTTTTTTCTTTTTCTCACAACGAAGGATATCTGTTGAATGCACTCACGATGAGAGAGAAGGCAACGGACTTTTTAGCATGCTGGCATTCTTCGACTATAGAAGTGTATTTGTTGTTCTTCGCAGACATTTTTAGTCACTTTAAGCGCTTCACAACGCAGTTCCGTTATGCGAAGTCCAACTTTCTGGTTTGTCGTTGTGCTGCGGTGGGTGAACGTCCAAGATAACGGAGAACGTGAGTATGTTGACAAGAAGACCAGAACAGAACAGCTCTCTGTCAAAAATGTACCCTGGAGTATTTTCACAAGAAAAATATATCGTTAGGCTGTGTAATAACGTTATAATAAAAAAAACTATTCTGAGCGAACGTGCAGTAATTTAAATAGTTTTTCCATTGAGAATTCGTTTTTTCCCCCCGTTTAAAAAGTGTGGGGTGATGCAATTTAAAGAGTCTCTTAGCCCTGGATACGGGATAGGTGGGCACTAGGGACATCTGGGCACCTCTGGTTTGTACAAAAAAAGTTTTAAAAGAAAATATTTGAAATATGGTCTTAAGTATGTGAACATGCAGGTACATCATTATCAGACTTAATTGTATCCTTCAACTTCTTGTTTATGGCCCAAAATGACTGGATATACAGGTTTTGTAGCAATATGTAGCAATTGTAGACATATTAGTCCATAATTGTCAAATATTCAATCATGTTCTAATCATGTATGCTTTACTTTACTTAAGTATATATTTTTCAAATATTACATTTTTTACCATTTTGGACAAAATAGCCTATTCTACATCGAGGTGCCCAGATGTCCTTAGTGCCCACCTATCCTGCTATCATTGGCCCTCAGTCACTCAGACCGATGCTGCACACATTTATTTAAGAATAACATAATATCCTCCCTATTCCATAATCTCTACAACATTCAAGATTTATTTTATAGATGCTCATAGATGCTTAACAAACATACATGAGGCACTTTTTGCTGCGACGTTCCTGATGGATTTTGCATGTTGCTTCAAAAGCCTAAATATTATCTTCATGATAGTCCCTCATCCATCGGTTGCCACATGATAATGACGCAATTATGTTATGTTATTATTCCCATTCCCAAAACGCAATTGTATTATGCTCATATCCAATGGGTGACTACTGACTAGGTTATTAACCTATATACTAAGGTTATTATACTATAATAACCTGTATATACTGTAGCATTACACAACTATGTACTATTGAAATATGGATGCTTCTTTTCCTAGTGAAATGCTGTGTGCACATGGCATGCATGCGTGCATGCGTGCAGGACTGCTTGTTTGTCTCTGAAACCATGCACCTCATGATTTCAGGATGGTGAACAGGAAAAATGAGGAAGCAGCCACTTGTTTCACAACCCCATTGCTATATGGCAGTAAATCAAAACAATAATTGTGTGTGTGTGTGTGTGTGTGTGTGTGTGTGTGTGTGTGTGTGTGTGTGTGTGTGTGCGTGTGCGTGCGTGCGTGCGTGTGCGTGCATGCGTGTGAGGTTGTGATGGGGCATTCATTTAAGTTAATTTGAGTGTTCAGATGTGTTCAGGTGTGCACAGGTGTGTGTTTAGGGCCATACAACTATAGCATGGCTGATATAAGGGCTGTTTTCCCTAGAGATCCAACCTTGTCGTACGGGGCAAAATCACCCACCCACCGTAGGTTATTCTTCAAAGAATGTGGGGCCTCCTCTCTCTGTTTGATCAGAACCACTGGGACAGCAGGCTCCTGTAGTGTGGTGTTTTTGTAGTCTATGGGTTCCTGACTCCTGAACTAATATACAGAAAAGTCGTAAGCTGCGTCATTTTCCCCAAATTGCGGTTTGCGATTTGAATTCGTTCTATCTTCTATATAAAGTTCAAGTTGTCTCTGGGTTTGTGTGCCCAGATTATGCCCAGATATGGACACAGACACACAGACACACACACACACACACACACACACACACACACACACACACACACACACACACACACACACACACACACACACACACACACACACACACACCATATGTGGAGATCCCCAACGTCAGCATAAATCGGCATTGTTAGCCAACTCCAAATGGATATGCCAGACATCAGCCCACATTGCTGTTGTTAGGCTGCTGCGTGTGTGCCGTCAAACTAGAGCTCGATCAGGGGGAGAGAGAGAGAGAGACAGAGAGCCTATTTCACCCGTCTAATAGCTGGGTATCAAAACCTGAACACGCAGATTGATATGTCGTAGTGACACATCATCGCAATAACCCCGGCAATGCCGGGAATGCTGATAACGCGTCCCTTTGCGCCCTTCTGATTGTATTATTAAATGTGTTACAAATGTGTACCAGAAAAGGTATTGCAATTTTAAATCTTGTGATTGAGATAAGAATTGTGATAGCCATCACAGTTAGAGAAAGCCATGGTATTTTCTTGCTGTGATGATGTGATGATGTGATGATGATGATGATAAGGGCAATGACGTTCAGGGGCCTGTTGATTAAAACAACAGATGCACAAGTGTAACAGAAAACAACTTGGTTAGAGCTTAGTCTCTCAAACACTTTTGCCACCGGACTCTCTTTGCAAGTTGGTAATTGCAGTATTCAGTATTGCAGTGCATTCATACACTATGACACTATGACACTGCGCGTGTGTGTGTGTGTGTGTGTGTGTGTGTGTGTGTGTGTGTGTGTGTGTGTGTGTGTGTGTGTGTGTGTGTGTGTGTGTGTGTGTGTGTGTGTGTGTGTGTGTGTGTGTGTGTGTGTGTGTTCTAGATGGAGAAGTGACTAGCGATGCTAAACAAGTAGTGGGGACTGCAGCTGTAGCTACAGTATCAGTAGTGGATCAGACACTGTCACGCATGGTTCCATGCCTTTAACTGAGATGTTATCAAACACCAGTGCTTCCGCTTGCCTCAGGCTTCTAAGAATTCCACTGATGAGACCGCCAAGGGAGGTCTCTGACCCACAACGGCCCTGGGAGAGAGGAGTGAGAGGGAGAGAGAGAGAGAAGGGAAGGAGGGTAGGGAGAAGGAAAGTGTGTCAGTGTGTGGTAGGACTGAACAATTAATAGGAAAATAATTCAAATCGCACTATTGAACCCTCCAAATCGCAGAGGTTGCAATTAATGTGTTAAATAGCTTTATATTCTGATATTAATCATTATTATAGAGTACTATAGTATTTGACCTGTATAAATAAAGGGGTCTCTCCCCATCTCTCCAGCTCTTTAGTAAATCGAAAATAAAATTTCAAGTCAGGATACCAATTTCATCCAATCTGGAGAGATAACTAATACAGGATACAGGATGAACAAGTGGAATTGGAATTGATGAAACTAACAAATGAGCAAACAAAAAGATGAATGATCTTTATGGGATTCTCTCTCATGTTTGGATGAAATTTGTAACCCACGGCACCTGTAAATGTAGTTTCTGTTTATTAAAGAGTTGGAGAGATGGGGAAACCCCTGTTACTAAATAAACACTCTATAGCAATGATTACTATCAGAATAGGCTATGGAGATTTAACCTTTTAACAATAACTTATTATTTTCTCTTTTTCTCTTTTGTTAATACCAAAAATATCACTTGCAGCACCTTTTATTGCATAAAAGGTATTATAATATTCTATAGAGCCTTTATCCAAAGCGCGTTACAATGTGCGTTACCACTTAAGCCCTTAGTCTCCCAAAATAGCCAATCTACAAGTGCACAGGTTGTAGATCTGCCATTGTTGGCGAATGTTCCCCCCAGAAATGGGATGCTGGGGTTCAAGTGAATAATCTGTTGACATAAATGAGAGAGAAGCTGATAAACAGCTAAAAGTAGACTCTTTGTGTCTCCTACCGGAAATACACCCGGTCATCAAATTATTGGCTTAGGAATGCGACAAAAAAAAAGAAAACATTAATTCAAGGCTTCATGGGGTGTGCAATTGAGAGAAAACAAGTATTTTTTTGTGTGAACTACTCCTTTAACACCACAAACAGAGACTCCGCTTATATTTGGAGAACAACCAGGACATAAACCATCAAGGAGATAACATGCATTAATGCATATCATTCTTTTGAGCAGTTTTTGTTAGCAGTATGTACACAGTTCATGAAAACTCAAAATAATTAAGGGATCAAAGTGTTCCCTACATTTCTTTGAGCAGTATATATACACATGCATACAGTATACATATAATAGATAAAAGATAACCATTATGTACTTCATACTACACATATACACATGACACTCGCACAGAGATTAACTGGAGTAACATTACAGAAAGGGTCTGATCATTCTCCTCATTCAGACATTTTGGAGCTAGAGTCTGCAATGTGTGTATCATTCCCGTCTTAAAAGCATGTTGTTAATGTCTCCCCTTCTGCTAGAGACCACATTGTTGCGGATTGTACGCCGATGCTCAGCAGTGTGTGTTTTTAGGTCTTACCAATATAGGCCAGGCCGCACGGACATTTGTAGATCACATTGGCTGTTGAACATGAAATAATAATGATTTAATACTTTTTCCCTGTATGAGGGTGATTGAACGAAGTAGATTTGCGTCAATTGAAATGTCATTGTTGGCAATGGCCACATGGGTAGTTGCCAGATGGAATAGCCCAGCATATTGCGCAGATTGGGGGGACTCTTATGTACCACCGTGGGGGCGGGGGTGCTGAGGCAAACACCTTTTAAGAACAGGGTCTGTATAATATACCAATATTTTTTTAATGGCTTTTTCTATGTCTTTGGATACAGGTGAATACTAAACTCTGTGCTCAGTCTGTCTTGGTCTCCTGGTGGAAAGGCACTCAGACTTATGTGTATGCAATGTCTGTAAATCTTGGGCAAACAGGATTATGTGTATTTTTGTTTTGTTATGTACATAATGTATGATGTGTAATGGATTGGGACATGTTTTGTGCAACTGTCAATGTCACTTGGCAGAGGTTGGCACTGATTTGAGACTGATGGCTGATTGGTCACAGGTGTGGTGATCAGGATGTCACACTGTCAATGTTTAAAAAGACTGTGTCTACACTTTGTGTGAAGGTCTGAGGAAGAGCCTGGTGGCTTGAAACGTTAGAAGTAAAATTGCATATGGGAGCAGCAATACTGGTGTACAGATTTCATGTAATCTGTTCACATACATACCGACGATGGAGGCAAACACACAAGGCACCAACTTGCTCATCGGGAGCAGTTAGGGGTTCAGCGTCAAGTACAATATTCATTTTCACCGTGAATGTATTCTAAAAGGACTAAATGTTTTTGCCTGTTTAATTCACTAGACGTTACAGTATACTAGTGTATACCTTACATTACTACTGACAATTTTCCATTTTCTGACTTTCCAAGAAGCCATTGGTTTCGATTAAAATCAACTTGCAGATCATTTTAAGGTGAATTTATCACCTGGACTCTTGAGCTACAATATAAGAGAAATCCGGTAATTAAAATAAATAAACAAATAAAACTATGTGTGCTTTGGAAAGTTTGCGATGTTAATGTAATGTATTCATGACTTTTAGTCAATGAACTAAACATGGAATAACACCAGCATGGTCATTTAAATATCAATTTATGTTGACAGTATGTAATGTTGTGGTGGTTGTACTGTAAACAGTTTGAAGCTTGACTGAAAACATGTTTGAATTGCAAAGCGACACACAATCACAATATTGGTCTGAAAAAAAATCACAATTCGATATTTATCCCAAATAGTTAAGCCCTAGCGGGTGGGGGGTTGAATAGCGGCTGTTGCTAGATAAATTGGAAGACAGATTGAAATATGATGACAGAGAGAGAGAGAGAGAGAGAGGGAGAGCGAGAGAGAGAGAGAGAAAGAGAAAGAAAGAAAGAGAGATAGATGGAAAAAACAAGCAGAAAAGGGGAGAGGCAGAGCCTCCCACCTTGTCAGTAAGTTTGGACCCCTCCCCTCGGGGAACGGCGTGTAATGATGTGAGATGGTGATATGGGGTCCTCCTAAACAGAGACTGAGACATGACTCGTCTGAGGCCACACACACAGCAGAGCCCCAAGGCAAAGACAAACCTTTACGCTGCTGAGTCTCACCTGTACTCACATGGCAGGTGAGCAGTGGTGGAAAAAGTACTCGCATTTGTTACTGGGTATCAATACTGCAATGTAGAAATACTCTGTTACAAGTAAAAGTCCGGAATTCAACATTTATTTGAGTAAATGTACAAAAGTATTGGTTTCAAAATACTTAAAGTACCAAAAGTAAAAAGTACTCATTATGCAGAATGTCCCATTTCACAAGTTTTGTAGATCGGCTATTTTCAAATGTCCGAAATATATATAGGGCTGAAGTGGTTAATATATGTTTTGCAATAATAATAAAAATCTACAAAGTAACTAGTAACTGAAGTTTTCAAGTAATTGTAGTGGAGTAAAAGTAAAAATTTGCCTCTGAGATGTAGTGGAGTAGGAGTAAAAGTACAGAAAAATAGAAATACTCCAGTAAAGTAAAAATACCTCAAAGTTTTACTTTAGTACAGTACTTCAGTAAATGTACTTAGTTACTTTACTCCACTGCAGGTGAGAGAAAGATAATGGGGGTAATGCCTGATTTATACTTGATTGTGCGCCATATCGTGCACGAAAAATAGCCAATCTACACGCTCACAAAGTGTTGTGAGCTTATTGCTATTATCGGTGTGTGGCACCAGTGCGCAACTAAGTATAAATCAGGCTTAAGTGTGTACTGTATGTGTGCACCCGTGCACACCTGTGTGTGTTTCCAAAGCAACAGTAATTAGAGGCTCTTTACTGTACTGTACTGTAGTGTATATGTGCCTTTGTTTTTTGTTATTGGAAGAATGTTGATTATAGGCCATGTTTACTGTAGCTGTATCTGTGCTTGAATATCACCTGAAGCAAGTGCATGCATGTATGGCAGGCATCCATGTTTAGTCGCAATTCATTGGTCTACCGTATGTGTATGGATTTCTTGTAAACTTGAAATGGTGTCAGGGGTTGTGTGTAATCTCACATTGAGTAAGGGGTGTACGATGCATTTTGATGCACTGAAATTGCTTAATCATATCAAAATATTTGAATCGAATTGAATTTTGGGGTGAAATGTCATGATACATTGAATCACCAAAAAAATCATAATGGAATCATTGTACACATCTAGGGAATGTGATTTTAGTTGTGAGTTAATTATCAGGTAGGTCTGTTCCCTCCCCTCATAGTCGATTATTTGATTCACCGGTCGTTTGGTCTAAGTCGACCAAGAATTTAGTTTAGTTTTAGATTAGTTGTTTATTCCTTTTTTTTAATATCCAGTAGCCATTGTGAAAATTAGAATGTTCAGTTCTCAACCTCACCAACTTGAAATAACTGATAACGATATAACGATTGTATGTACCAAACACAATGTTATATTGATGTTGATTAAATCTACTAATCGATTAGTTAACAAATGACTATGACTATTAGTTGACTAGAATGTCTTTAGCCGAGGACAGCCCTAGAGGTTAGGCAGTCATTACGTCTGAGAGGAAGTGAAGTGTGGAAGTGAAAGCAGGAACCCTCTCTCCCCTCAGACTGTGAACACAGAAGATCCAAACAGATGAATCATGTGTTTCAACGTGACTCCTGTATCTGAATGAGAGAGCCACTAGCTTGAGATCATTCACATCTTCCAGCGAACGGAGTCGCATCGCTTTAATGTCACTGGTGGTATAAACAAAATCCTCAGACATTCCTTTAACTATATGCTAGAGCCCAGACACATGTTTTCTTGTAGGTATCCACATGGCAATGATGAGTGCCAGTATATTTAGAGATGAGACAGAGAGTCAGTTGGCTTTTTATGGAGGGCCTGCAGTGAATAAGCCTAAAATCATGGAATCGGTCACCGCCACCAGATCCACCCCAGAACTCACGGTTATGTCACTTCCTGAACAATTTCCACGTGTCTGAATATGATTCAAAATCGATCAGAAATGCACCACTTGGAGCAGATGACTCGTTCATTAAGTGCTTTCAGAGGATAGCGGGAGCCTGAGATGTCCTGAGGGCCCTTTGCTGTAGTCACACAACAGGAATGGATTCTGGCATGTAGTTTACAGGATATTGGAACATGGCCAATTGATTAATCCATGAATGGTGGAGTGTTGTTTTGAAACACACTTTTAAACAAAGTCTGTCTTAACAACATATTGTAATGGAGGAGGAGTAGTGGATAATTAGTGTGTTACTATATAATGACACAATCTCATCTACAGCAACATTCATAAGTCCATATACAATTACTATTGACAGTAAAATAAAAACAAAGTGACTGTGTGCAATGCATACACTACTGTGTGTGTGTGTGTGTGTGTGTGTGTGTGTGTGTGTGTGTGTGTGTGTGTGTGTGTGTGTGTGTGTGTGTGTGTGTGTGTGTGTGTGTGTGTGTGTGTGTGTGTGTGTGTGCACTTATTTTATTCATGCTAACATGTGAGTGTGGATGAAACAAATGTAGTAGTAACTACGCTAGATTTATGCAATGGCATGATCGTTTGTTTGACTTCTGTTCTATTGTATTTGTTAATGATTGTGTTGAAAGCTGTTAGGACAACAGTGATGCCTGTAGGTCACATTCCCTGTAGCCTGTGTTGAACCTTCGGTGTCCTGCACTGAATACAGCAGATCTACAAGCACAGAATGCGCTGCAGCGCAACATGTGACCATCAATAGCCATGTCATCCATATGACCTAACGGTCTTGATGAAAGACTGACAGGGGAGAACTCTTCTCTTCTCTTCTCTTCTCCCCTCTTCTCTTCTCTTCTCTTCTCTTCTCTTCTCTTCTCTTCTCTTCTCTTCTCTTCTCTTCTCTTCTCTTCTCTTCTCTTCTCTTCTCTTCTCTTCTCTTCTCTTCTGTTTTTTCCTCGTAGTTTATCCTCTTTCTGTCTCTGTCTGTCATTATGTATGTCAAGGTACCCTCTTATTTTAGTATTTTTTCTGGCATGCCAGGGACTGCCCTCGAAGGCTAATGATAGACTATGGGCCATGGGCCAGGTGGAGATTGTTTGTATTAGTCAGCTGTAGAATGTCTGACAGCTGTGAGGAGTGAGGACGCTTGTTAATGGTGCTACCTTCACAGAATCCAACACAGTTACTGGGAAGTAAGACCTTCTTTTTGTTTTACACAGCTATGCTGAAAGCTGTGATCATCGTAGCATGGTCTAGTGGGAATATATGAAAGTATGATGCATGTGCAATTTTCTCCACAGTCTCCACAGGACACATCACAAGTAATTCCAATTTGATACTCACGGCAGGTTTGCTTTGCATCTGTTGTTTGTGTACAGTTGTCTCTCTCTTGACATTATCTCTCCAGAGCACCACACAGCTAATTTCTTAATCCCAATTTATACTCTGTCGTACGACCGCATCACAAGCCAAAAATAACTTATTGTCTCCGCCAGGCCGAGACTATGTTTTGCACCCTGTCCATTCGTCCGTCCGTCCGTCCGTCCATCCGTGTGTCCGTCAATGTGTCCGTCTGTGAACAGCTAATCTCCGGCACCGCTGGCATGATGGCTGCGAAACTGTGCACACACACTCCCTGGATGCCAGAGCAGAACCTCTGCCCCAAATCTTTCACATGGACCAGTTATAGCGCCACCTGGAGGCAGATTTTTGCAAAACATATTTTTTTTATATTACTCTCCGTAGTCAAGTGATCAAGACGGATCCGTCCGATTTTTCATATTCCATCCTGATTGGTGAATTCCAAACATTGCTGGGCCACAATAACCTACCTCACCTGGCGGAGACCTGTGCTTCGATGAGCACTTTTTCTAGTTTAACCACCAGAGTCCCTCAGGAGGCTTTACTGAGCAGCCTCTTTTTTTTCTTTTACACCAATACACTGACGATTTTTAGGCTCACAACGCATCATGTTGCTAGTTGCAACGGGCCTGAAAATTAAGGCGTCTTTAAAAGGTGTCTTTAAGTGCTTAATGTCCTCAAAGTCACGCATCCCAGCTTTTAACTGAGCAGATTGGACCTTCCGTTCCAGAGATAATGGCCAAAACATCTTGAAAACGTCCACTTTTGCCGATCGCCAATTTTCGATTCAGTTTTGGCTAGGAAGGTTGGACGGCGACAAAGTAGATATCTGAGTAAAGTTCACTTTGAGCTGCATCCAACACATCCAATGCCATTTCCGTCGGCCTTACCGTTAGGGGCAGTTGAAATCTATTTTTTGGGGGTAATAGATTTTTCTTTCTTTTCTTCGCGGAACCTGAGGCCTGGCCCGGCCCGACTAATTAGCATAGTTTTTGGGCCCGGCCCGAAAACGTCGGGTCGGGTAGGGTCAGGTTCGGGCAGAATTTGAGAACTCTACATGTTGCTACATGTTGTGAGCGTTTAGATCAGTTTTTTGACAAATGTTCACCCCAGAATACAGTAGGTACGCTAGGGTTCGAGTGGTTAAAAGTTATTTTTGGGGCGAGTGACACAGTTGTACAAAGAAATATAAATCAGCCTTTAGCCACCAAGTCTCAGCCTTTCACTTTCCCTACTGGCCTCTCCATCCCCAGACCACAGGAAATGGCTGGAGAGTGGCCGGGCCGGGTTTCTCTGGGTCTTAAGAATAGCAGCATTGTGTTGTGCAACTTGTGCTGGAGTCTGCATTGTTGTGGACTAGAAAATGCTCAGGCCAAAACAAAAAGCCAATGTACCTAATGGTCTATGTCTGACGTGTATCACACATGTACTATACATTATGTGACGTACAAACAGCTCTTCTATTCTTTCTTAGCTTTTTTTGTCTCTTGATTTACTTTATTGCTGGGATGGTTGCAATTATAGACACTCTGAAATATTGACTTATTTATTTTATATAAATATTTTAATTTTCTGCTGTTTCATTTTTTTAAGATCTGGATACGTCATTTTTGCCATTAATAGTTAGTACGCTAATTACTGCTAACATAAAATATTAGGTTATGTCTTTTGGCCTCTAATTACTGCTGAGACGAAGTGGCTGCTTTTATCACCTCTCTTAGGGTGGAAATACACATACATTAATCCACATTTCCTGAACTAAAGTCTGCAAGTACTACATTTCCCCTTTTTATATGCTTATTTTAGTATCAGTAGTTCAAAACCTGTCACTCATACACTCAAAATGTACCAAAAGTCTTGCCCCTTTCTCAGATAATTTATATCAAATGTGCCAGTTCGCCGTTGTTATTTCTCAGCTTGAGTCTGTTCATTTCACTGATATATTTTGAATGTATACTGTGGTTGTGTGTACACAGTAAAATCCTCAGTGTTAACTTATCCATTTGTAAAATTAAATAAAATGAACACAGAGGACTTGACTGTGTACACTGTACAGTATACTCTAGTTATAGATAATGCGCAATGTAGGCCATAAGACGCCCGTCTTCCCCGGTCTCCCCCAGAATCAGCTGATGTCTTCCTCGGGGCGATGGAAAGTAAGCCTGAAGGTTCTCTCATATTTCAGCAGCACTTCCTCCTCCTTTACAGTGTGTTCTTCAATTATGTAAGCCATGTGCGTCTCGCTTTCTGCTCTGCTCATTATCAAAGCTTTTTCACGTTTCACTTCATACAAACATCTCAGCTGATTCCATGCGCTTTTATTTGTGGTGGTGACAAATTTACTTTGTTCCAAAAAAAAAAGAAATTGCGTCACATTGTCGCTTTGTAGATGTACTCCTGACACAAACAACACTTTGAAAAAAAAGTGGAGGATGCGTCCAATGGTGAGTGACATCACGTTGCTACTGTGTGAATCTGTTCGCAAGCATTTAATGCATGTTATCCCGGAGGGTCTTTCTGCAACAGTCAGTGCATGTACAGTTTACAATTACACGCATGCGCGCACGCACGTCCGTGTGTGTGTGTGTGTTAGTGTGCATGCATGACGTGTGCATTGACTTGCTGCTTGCCAGAGACCAGGGCAGGGCTTCCTGTTACTGTGATTGCTGGCCAGACAGACAGAGCAGAGTGAAGCTAGCAGAACTCTGACCAGCATTGCTCGCTTTGTCTCTGTGCCTCCCTGGCTCTGCCACCTGGACTCTCACCCCCTCCCCCTTAGCCTGGCACTCTCCCTCAGCCATCTCTCTCTCCATGTTCTCACTTCCTTCCTCCCTGAGCTCTCTCTGTCTCTATCTCTATCTCTGTCTGTCTGTCTGTCTGTCTGTCTGTCTGTCTGTCTGTCTCTCTGTACGACTCTGTCTTCTTCTCTCTCCCTCACCCCCCCCCCCCCCGGCCGGGTTCTGTCCTCCTCTTCCTCTCGCTCCATCCGAGATGGGAGCCAGGGCCTGTGGTTGCAATCTCTTTCTCTCCACCTTCGCTGTCCGTATTCTACTCACTTAACCCACCGCTTGGCACATCCTGCTTTGTAAAGTGATCTACACTGTGTTCACAAGCTGTCATGCAACGTGTTGTATAATTGATATCAAAGGCATGTTTATCCCATTGACTATGACCCACGGTATACTTGATATTAGTGCGGAACATTTTCCAAAGCATACCTTGACTTGTTTGACTAGAGGAAGCCATTGGATTCCGTTCATTTCAGTACAGCATGAACATCAATTTGAGACTTGAGATGAGACACAATAGTTTATCCTCAAAGTCATGTTATTGTTGCACTTTAATGCAATGCAAGGCCCTGACACACATCAGCCAGTCAGCTTATAGTGGACTTGTCTTGCCCGTACTGTATGCTCTGCGCCTGCGTGAGCGGAAATACATCTAATAGTGTCGTAAACAGTTGTAAAAAAGAAAAAACGAAGATCGAGCATAATTGGAAGACAATTGGGAAGACAACAAACTAAACATTATACGGTTTTGTTTTATGTTTGGAATACGAATTGAGGATGTGTCTTATACTTGAGGTTCGCTATGCGGCCCTCACACGTTGACTGATATGCCCATACATGGAGATCTCTGTATCTGTCTGTCCCTGTCCCTTTATGCCCATATATGGAGATTTTTGTATCTGTCAGTCCTCGTCCCTTTTATGCCCATTTATGGAGATATCTGTATCAGTGTTGTGTTCTAGTTTTTTTCGGAAGGTATACGCTACGATACGATGCGCGTGGTCGTGGGTATACGCTCTCGCGTTTTCAATGGATGAAACAGTTTTTGAAGGTATACGGTAGCGTCGAAAAAAAATCTCAAGGTATACGCCGTACACAGCATCTGACGGTAGAACACACCACTGATCTGTATCTGTCAGTCCTTGTCCCTTTTATGCCCATATATGGAGATCCCTGATGTCATCAGTATATGCCCATTATGGGCATGCTCCCTTTTGTGCCCATATATGGAGCTGACTGATTTGTTTGCGCCTGATGCCATGACGACACATTGAGGTTAGACAACACACTCCATATTTGGGTGTAGCTGCATTGGGAACTCCTTATATGGTTATGGCTGACATTGTGAGTCATGGTGACATGAGCGTGACGTCAGAGGTCCGCCCGCCGGCCGGACCAACCGGCCGGCCCTCCCATAAGCCAGTAGTAATATAGGACAATTAGCAACTGGCACTAGTGCCTGTTTATCATCATTATCTTGCTTCTCACTTCCATTTCTCTTCTTGTGCTATGGTTTGTTCAGACTGTCAGCAATACTCAAGGGCCGGTTTTCTTTTTTTGAGCAAAATTCTAATCCTAGTCCATGACTTAAACTAAACTGTACAATTATGTTTAGCCAACTCAATGATTACATTTTAATAACTTAGGACAGAATGTACACACATACTATACCTAAAAATAGCCAGAGCTGTGAATAGACAATGGTATTTATTGACACTGGAAGTGGAATGGTCCTTTAAGTGTATCCAAGCCAAGTGATTCACTCTGGGATTCAGAGAATGAAAAATTCAAAGGTTGTAATAGAATCTGTTTTTCATCCGGGCCCTCTGCTCTGCACATGTTGCCTGTCTGTGTGTTTCCCTCCATTTACTGGAAAGACGGCGGTTTTGTCATTTCAAAAAGAGCCTCAATGCCGCGTAGGCTAATTGAGTCGTAAGTAATAGGATTGGATCATCAGCTTGATGCTGGTAATAACACCAGGGCTATATAAAGGGCAAAGGAGGATGTGGGCTATTCGAAGAAGATAATAATTTAACTTAATCAGCGGCTGGGCTGAGGTTTTAAAGCTCATGCTGCTCAGCAGTGTAAACTGCTCAGTCACATTTTAATATAATGAGGAAGACAATTAAAAACACATCCTCTTTTTGAAATAGCAAATAGCCTAATGGCAGGACGGAGGCATTACATTCTCAGGCGCATTTTGTCACGTGCGCGCACATAGCATTCTCTCTCTTTCCCCATCACCACATCTTTCTGTCTGTTCCTTCTATTCAGCTTCTGTGAGAAAGGAAGAAAAAGAAGTAGATCACCATTTAAGAGAGAGATATTGTCCATTCATGTTGTCCACAACATAAGATGCCGGAGAATGTCCTGTGTGTGTGTGTGTGTGTGTGTGTGTGTGTGTGTGTGTGTGTGTGTGTGTGTGTGTGTGTGAGTGTGAGTGTGTGTGTGTGTGTGGTACAGTATATGGCCTTGAATAACAGTTGTTCCCAACAGGGGATAACAGGGAGCATTGAGTGGTGTGTGTGAGCTGATACCGACCTCTGAGATATAAATAGGACCACCCTGCAACAGGGCTTCCACCACCAGCACTGATAATACTTTTTCTATCCACTATTCTGTGTGTGTGTGTGTGTGTGTGTGTGTGTGTGTGTGTGTGTGTGTGTGTGTGTGTGTGTGTGTGTGTGTGTGTGTGTGTGTGTGTGTGTGTGTGTGTGAGCGCATGCGCGAGCGCACACATGTGCATGTACGCGCCTGTGTCTGTGTTGTGTGCGTGCGTATGTTCATGTGTGTGCGTGCGTATGTTCATGTGTGTGCGTGCAATGTTTCAGGCTATAGCCCAGAGTTTGCATCAATATGAGTGCACTGATGTTCGATTCTTCAGCTGCACTTTGTGTGTAGTTGCGTCCCATAGGCTGTGCTTCCGGCCGGTATCTGTGTTCTGGCTCGGCTCCTAGCAGGCCTTCACAGAGCTGTGGTTGTGTATTTCAGGGGCTTTTAGAGAGCAGCCCATCCCTATTCTGGGCCAAACCTTTGCCAAATCTACAATCTCTCAACGCATCACCATGTGACGCGTTGGGTGCTTGTAGATCTGCAATTTTTGCCAAATATGTCTAGTGTAGCCCTTGAGAATCCGGTCAACTAGGTAGGTATAGGGCCCATGGGAATTCGGTCAACT
>NC_139941.1:23265073-23275073 GCF_963454915.1 Gymnoscopelus microlampas
TTGGTCTCGTAATGAAAGTGTCACCCTGAGAAAGGACAAGTCTCGTTCAGCCGGGTCGCATGCACACAGGGAAAACAGGGAAGGCAGCCAGAGAGTGTTGCCCATTGAGAAATAAGCTAACCTTACTTCCTCAAGCAGTCTCTCATTCTGTGTGTGTGTGTGTGTGTGTGTGTGTGTGTGTGTGTGTGTGTGTGTGTGTGTGTGTGTGTGTGTGTGGGGGGGGGGGGGGGGGGGGTGTGTGATTACTGTTTTCATTCATCTTCCCCATCTTCTGTTTCAACACAATTTCAATTGTATTGAGGTTTTATTGCCACCCCTCCTTTCTTCTATGAATCAAATAATGTTTTTAATTTCCACTTCATCATTAAGATCAGTTAAGTTAAGATAAGATAAACCTTTATTGATCACCTTTGGAAAATCCGTATTTCATAGCAGAAACGTCAGAAAAGGTCAAACACAATAGCTACAGTACAGGTAAAAGTAGAGTCTAGAGCCAAACCAAGACACATAAGAATAAAGATGAAACAGAGTCTGACAACAGACATTTGCACTAGGTCTGAGTCTGGCTGAGTTAACATACATTTACTATATCAATACATATATATATATATATATATATACACACACACACAGTATAAATGTACAGTCTACCACCAGTGAATATCTATGCATATACTGTACATCTATCACCAACAAATATATGTATGGATGGATATATGGACAGACTATCAGCAGTGAATCTGCGACTGATTTATTTATAGTGTCACCTGGCCTTCAACAATGAGTGTATGGATCTCGCACGCACGCGCGCGCACGCACACACACACACACACACACACACACACACACACACACACACACACACACACACACACACACACACACACACACACACACACACACACACACACACACACACACACACACACACACACACACACACACACACACACACACACACACACACACACACACATTAGTGTTGTCACAATACCCCAAATTATGACTGAAAATGTGTTTCCAGTTTCCACTGCTGTCTTTGTTCCACTTTACTGAATTGAAGTTTAACCTTCAAACTGAATAAAAATCTGTTGTTTATCTCTGCAGAGTGCAGACTTCTCGTTCTGCTGTTACAGTGATTCTTCACTGGTTGATGGCCAGAGATACTTTGTGACTCCCATTAATAAGATTTGGTAGGATTAAGATTGAGCACTGATTAAAAATCTGGCCTTTCCCTTTCTGAATGCTGTGAACAGTTTAAAACTTAGAAGTAGGTTTAGAAAAGGGGTCTATTTTTACAGGATTTCACCATGTGTGAATTCTCAGTTCTCACTAAACAGTTCTCGTACAGTACCTGTACATGAAACATCTTGATTTTACTCTAATTCGCATCTCTCACTCTCTCTCTCTCTATTTATCCCTTTCTGCTCTTTGTCCATCTTCTACACCCCCACCCACCCTGTACCTCTATGTCTATCATTTCTTTCTGATACCTTCTGTCTCTACACTCGGCAGTGATTCTCAGCCGGTCTGGTTACTGCAATGAATGGTAACACTATCCATCCAGCCACCACCGCCAACACAGCAGGAGGAGGAGGGGGGCCCGGCGTGGCAGCACCCCCGAGAGGCTGGAAGGAGTTCTGCGAGCTGCATGCCATTGCCACAGCCCGGGAGCTGGCCGCACACTACCGCAGCTTCGCCAGGGACTGGGCGCAGCACGACATATTGCCGCCGGAAACCTTCTCCAAGCAGTTCAGCGACCTGTTCCAGCAGCATTTCTGCTGCGAAGTCGACGAGCGAGATGGGGCCCCGCTCAATCGTGGCTCCGCCCCCACAACCGGCAGCGCCACCTCTATCTGCACTCCAGTGGCGCTGCCCCCCGTTCCTCCGCCTCCTCCCCCTGCCCCTCCACAGACCGTGATAGGCCGCCTGCGGATCACGTCCTTCTCCGGGGCACTAGACTATCGGGAGGCGGGCCGACCAAGCGGCAGCTCCACGCTATTCGCCGTCCTCTCACCAAAGGCAGAGCCGGTGCCCGTGAGCCGGGAGCAGGAGCAGCCCTTGCGGTGCTCGGCGGGAAACCCCTCATCGGGACTCCCGGCAGCTCTCAGGGGGTCTGTCCGAGGCATTAGTGGAGGCGGGACATTGGTGGTTCGCAGCCACAGCAGTGAGGAGGTCTCGGGGACTGAGCGTCGGCAGGCGACCGAACGGTACCCCCCCAACCTGGCAAGCCCCTTCAACCACGACGTGACACACTTCTCTGTCAGCCAGATCCGGCAGAGTGTCAGGCGGCTCTTCAAGAAACGGCCCCTTCCTGATCCCCCCTCCCCCCAGGACCTCTCTCCTAACAGCCCAAACCCCGCCGGCAACAACCCATCCGCGAGTGGCAGTGGCGACAGAGTTACCGGCATCTCCCCCACGACGGCCGAGGAAGCTCCGCCTCTGTCGCCTTCCTCTTCCTCCCCCACCTTCTCTTGCACAGGCCCCGACGCCGCTCCCCCCGCCTCAGCCCCTACGCCCACGGCTGCCGTGGGCTCTCACTTCCTGGATCGTTTCCGTCGGTTACGCAGCGGCAGCGTGCGACAAAGGAGGTCGGAGGCGAGCGGCTGCTGTAAAGAGGGCCAGCTGAGGTACCTGCTGGTGGACGACACTATCTCAGACTCTCAGCCTCGCTGGCAACGCTGCCGCCTGCTGGTCAGGAGGACCAGGGACACTCAAGGGACAGTTGGAGGAGGAGGGGGAGGAGGGGAGAGGTACCAGTTGGAGCTTTATGATCCTCCCAAGGTAAGAACACGTGCTGCTTGCATACAGTTAGCACACTTAACATTGTTAAAAGTACATGCACGTGCACACGTGTGCTTTACAGCTGTTTGTGTCTTTCGTTTATATTTTGTTAATATCACCGGGCAGAGTTTGGCTGGGGCAATCTTTTTTCTTTGTAACGTATCTTTTATTGGTGTTTTAAAATACATGGTTGATAAAAAAAAGGGGGGGAAAATCAGCAAATCATCATTTGCTGATTTGCTGAAAATGGGTCACTGACAAAGTCAGAGAGAGAAGGATGAGGCTAGCTGGACATGTCAGGCACCTGGAACTGGTAGCCAGCAAACTGACACTGTGGGAGCCAACCCAAGGCGCAGCTAGGAGGGGAAAGAGGCGCACCACCTATGTAGACCATTGGTTCTCAAAGTGGGGTCCGGGGACCCCCAGGGGTACCAGGGAGTCCCCAGAAAAATTAGTTAATATAACGTCACAATAATTGTAACCACTTTATCCATATTTTGCATTGGCTATTTTTTTATAATCTCAAAATCCTTGAAAAATCGTGAAAAATATGTATGATTATTTTAATAATAATAAATAAGTGTCAACTTTCAACACAAATCTTCACTTCTGGGGGTCCCTGGCACAAAATATTTTCAGATGGGGTCCGCAGCAAATTACATATCATTTTGGGGGTCCTTGACACTGATGTAGACAGTAGAGCTTGCAACAGTGCAGAGCTACAGACCCTAATGCTGGATAGTAGGCAGTGGAAGGCAGCCATCCAGGAGTCCCGAGTTGGTGTCAGCTAGTCCGCACTCTAGCATTGCATCGCATCATTAAGTTTGTGTCCCCCCTTTTACACGTTGCATGTTCCGGTGTTGGAATCCTTTGGAGTTATATGTTGCCACACAGTCTAGACTTTTTAGCTTAAGGCATTTTTTAGACGTATTTAAGCTAACAAGCTAACAGTAGGCTACATACTGCTGTTAGAGCATGTGTTGTTGTTTACTGCAGTGCGGTGATGCTCGGTTGCCTGGAATGTCCACTTTGGAGGACCAGGGGGCAAATTGACAGCTCAGGCACCGAAGTGAAGCACTGGAATCTCCATTGTAAAACAGCCCCGTTACTACAGGGCCTGTGAGAACTGGTCCAATTGGCACAGAGTTTCGTCTATTTTCTTCATGTTATTTATTTCTTGCCATTTCAGTCAGGCTAATATTTGTGGATCTCTTCAAGTAGAGTGTTGTTTTTAGATTGCAAGTATTCTAATAATTATTTATATATTCTTTACATGATGATGTCATTCATTATAGTGGTGTTAAATCTCTCCATAGTGTACTTTGTATCCTGCAGTACTGTGTAAGTACACTCCTGAGTGGTCTGAGCCATCTCTAGACTCTAACACCCATCTTGCATTTGCTTATCCTTGTCTACCTGTGACTGAGATAGAACAAAGACATTTCCAATATGAATGGTCAACTGTAAAATAGGGTTTAAGTGGTTAACTAGGATATAGTGACCTTCTTTATCTTTATCTGTTTTCCATTTTATAGATACTAATATGAGGCTACTAATTACTAATTGGGGAGGATAGATTAGTTTTATTACCTGTTCTTTTTTTATTCCACCATGAAGTGAAACGTAGTGGAGCTCAGGTAGTCTGTCTCCCTTTGTTGCATTTCAAATGGCTTTAATTATATACTCACAAACTTTTTAAATTGCTCGGATGAGAACCATTACAGATTGAAATGAAAATATTCCTTGAGCAGACGAATGACTTACATGGTATCCCATAGCCTCGAGGGACGACTGTTCTGCAGTTGGCACTCTGTCAATCACTCAGACTCAGTTATGGACAAACCCTTCTGTAGGGCCGGGACAAGCCCAGCCAAAAAGGCTTGACAGTCATGTATGATGTACATACAGTAGAGAGGATGACAAATGGCCGAGTTTACTAGTATACTCACCCAGCTCAGTGTCAGCTTTGTAATAAATAATGTAAGTAAGTCATAAATATTACAGCCATGTAAATTATCCATGCATGGCACTGTGTAGTGTGTGTACGATAATCATTTAGAGTTAACTTGCCAGTGTTTGTATATATATATATACTATATATATATTTATATATATATATAGTCTTAAATGACATCATAGCCCCGGTTTTGCAACTTTACTGTGTAAAATAATACATGTATTGCAAAATAATACACCATGTTTTTTTCCACTGCTGAACAAATGATTGTTTCTCATAATTTGATCTAATAGAATTTATTTTGCAGCTGGATAAATGTTCTAGATAGCAATAGCATGTAGTACTGTAACTGTACTGTAGCTGTGCAGCAGTTTTTGGACAGTTCTGAAAGAATGGCTATCATGCTTTTAGAAAAATAGAAAACTTGGAAGAGCTTCTTTCCTAGAGCTTTGCTCCACAGTATAGCGTTTAACCACTTTCAGCCTGGCGTCGCTATTTTGGGCATGTCATTATAGGCAAAGATTTTCCAATATGTTCCAAAATAATTAAAATCTACAAGCTCACAACACGTCGCAGCGTTATTTTAAGATCAAAGAGTATTTGAAGCGATCAAACTAGCAATAGAATACATGTTTTAGAAGCATCTTCCATAAACACGAATGGTCTCAGAAATGTCATAAAAGCAAAGGTTACACCCTCAAATCTAGCCTGGCTCCAGACCATAGACCCCGCCCACTCCACTGAGCTTCAGTCTGATAATCCGGCTACCTTCAAATCTGTGATTTCTTCAACTGGTTGGCTGTGTAACAATCCCATTATTTTGTCATTCTTTCTCCAAAATGGAAGTATTGTCATAATTTGTTACAGCCATGTTGGCAGAATCTGAATCAGCTTTATTCTCACATCACAGTAAAAAAGTGGGTGAAATTCGTTTTCGTGCAACGGTTGGTATTGAGATTGATAAAGTCCAAAAGCCTTTTCAGGTTTTTTGCCAATTTGCCAGACACACATGCACGAATGCACGCACGCACAAACACACACACACACGCACACACACACACACACACACACACACACACACACACACACACACACACACACACACACACACACACACACACACACACACACACACACACGCACACGCACACGCACACGCACACGCACACGCACACACATACGCACACACACGCACACACACACACACACACGCGTACACAGTAATTTCCTGTTTAATTCTCAGGGGTTTCCCCTCTTCTTTAAAAATCACTCTCATCTCTCCCTACTGTTGTCTTGTTTTCTCAATTCATCTATTGCATCTAAGCAGTGCCTTCTTCTACACAGTAGGCCACATGAATGAGCACAAGCAAAGTAGCTATGAGATGTATAGCTTGGCCTCAGAAAACTGCTCATTTCATCGTAGGCTCTCATCACATCCCTCCCTTGAGTGATTGATTTGTTTTTGAGCTGGAGTTATGGTGTGTGCTGTGATAAACAGCAGACCTTGTGTTTGACTGTGCTAGGGTCGCGAAAAACCCATTATAACATCATCTCTGGACTTGCTCAACGCACAACAATTATTTAGCCTATCCATCCTATCTTTGTTGTCAAACTTTCATAACTGGTTTTGTTTTGACAAGTTTACCATGAAGGGACAACAAGAAGTGAAGTGAAATGAAGTCGTCAAAGAGAAAATTAGTTTGTTGACCTAAGCAAGAGGATCAGTGGTTTTAATCACTCAAACTTGGACATCAGTCCAAAGAATCTATGGGCTGTGTCCACCAAGGCATTTTTTTTACGGAGTGCAGCATATGTTTTGAATTGTTTTCAATGGGAGTATTTACACATATTCATGCGGGAAACGGCAGCAACATGACGAGGTGCTGAGCATCTACTCTGTGTCGTGTGTTTTTATCTGGTCGCCCAGAGTTGAAATATTTTCAAGATTGCAGAGTTTTAATATTTTCAACTCTGGTTAACTGTGGAAAAGCACTTTGGTGGACACACAGCCTTAGCCAAAAAGGCAACGTACTTCTAGGAGTTTGCATGAAATCATGTATTCTTCCTCCAGCCTGAGGTGACTCGAGTTCGATATGCCTCCTACACAGTTTCCTGTTTGTTTGGAGCCGTCTCAGACTGGGTTGACTGTTCTGTCTGCCTAACAATCTGGTATCATTAACACACCAACACTCAGTAGCACATCATTTGAATTACAAAAGATTACTTTCAGCATTACTGGTTTTGTTTTTTGTTATATGTACGTATGTACGGAGGTCAGCATGTCCTTGCTATTCAGCACGACACAACAACAGCAAGACGCAGTCTTTGTGTGTGTGTATGCACTCTTGTATGATGGCTATTATGTGGAAAGCTAAGCAACTATAAGAGACCAAAAAAACAAACATCTCTCTCTTATATAGTTGCTTTGCTTTCCACATGATAGCCATCACACGTGACTGTGTACAATGTCCTGACGGGACCAGCTGCAAGGTTATGTGTTGTGTTCACACACCCAGTCCCTCAGATCCCCAAAGCTAGTAATCACTGCAGCTAGCTTAAATGTTATCCTAGCTGCCACCCTCTTTAACCGCTTAAACCCTATACTTAGTTGACCAGGTTCCCAAGGGCTCGATCTACGCTAACTATCTTTGGTGAAAATAGCCAATCTACAAGTGAGCTTGTACATAGATCGGCTATTTTCACAGAATGTACGTCCCCAGAAGAGGGATACTAGGGTTCAAGTGGTTAAAGGTAATTGAAAGCAGAAGTCGCTCTATGACCGGGGGTGTGCGAGTGTATGTGTGTGTTTTTCTGGCACCACCATAGGTTGATGAGTGTGTGTCTGTGTCTCCATGTTGTGCATAATGCATCTGACGGCCCGTTTTCACCAAACACGTCTCAGCGCCGCTGATGTTACACCCCCATGTTAACGGATGGCGGTGTTCCCACCAGCTGCACTGCATCGGACTCGGACAGCTCGTGAGCGCGCGCGCGCGTGTGTGTGTGTGTGTGTGTGTGTGTGTGTGTGTGTGTGTGTGTGTGTGTGTGTATGTATGTGGTACATCCCTTATCATTTAAGTCAGCCGTTGTCGGTATGATGCGGTTGGAATTATTCATGAATAATTGCGGTGCAGCCGAATATAATAGACTATTTTACACTTCCAATGTGAACAGGTGATATAACTTGATGCAAGTCAGTGACACTTTGTATCTGCCAGAGCATTTAGTTAGTAAAATAGCAGGCAAAGTGAGCAGAATGCACACCGCGGCCGGCGTCTGACACCGCAATGATGATTGCGCAACTACAGGGCAGCGCTCTGTGGATTCGTCTATACAAAAATACAAATAGTATTGATTGATTGAATACTTTATTAGTCAGAAATGTAAACAGCACGAAGTACAGACAGACAGTTAGGCTAAAAGGATAACACAAAAAAATCCTGGGGACTTGTTTCCATTGTGGTCCTAATAAACAGTAAAAAGGTAATAAAAAGTCAGCCATTAAAAGATACATTCATACTCATTCATAGGTAAATAAAAATACAAAAATATGAAAAACTAACCCAATATTTATTATTTATATATATATATACTTATTTCATAGACGTAATTAACACTTAATTAATGAAGAATTAATTATGAACTCGTACATTAATTCATCATGAATTTATCATGAACTTATCAGTAATTCCTGGTCCTCACCATTAACTATTGGTGAAGTCATTAGGACATAAGTGTAATATATCATTAGTCAAGGACATTATTCCACAGTTCCACTTCTATGCCCATGATAAGTGCTCATAGGCGGGTAGGAGTAGCGAGGAGGGTCGGTCTCGGAACGACCACCCGAGAACGAAAGAATTTGAGCCCTCAAGTAAAGTGTTACTAATTTATATTGCATTTGTCCAAGTTTGTTGACCTGTAAACAAGTGTAGTGTGTGTGTGTGTGTGTGTGTGTGTGTGTGTGTGTGTGTGTGTGTGTGTGTGTGTGTGTGTGTGTGTGTGTGTGTGTGTGTGTGTGTGACTGCAGGTATTTTCTTTCTGCTGCAGTACCAGACTGTACAGGGATAAATCAGAATACTCTCGATGGTGCAGCGGTAGAACTTCAGAAGCAGCTTCTTTGGGAGTTGGTTGCACCACAGTGTTCGCCCCAGAATAGGGACACTAGGTTCATGTGGTTAATTCCTCCCCACACATTTCTGTGTTATCACTGCGATTGTATCCTGCTGGCTCACCTGCTCCATCCTACACAACATTCCCTGCTGACAGGCGCTGCTCCAACCCTTAGGAGTAGGGATGCACCGATGGGCCACATATCGGTATCGGACGATATTTGCCGTTATCGGTCAACATCGGTATCAGATTTTAGATTTTTTTTTTGCTGGTTAAAGTTACAGGAGTTTTTACTCTATGATTTTTGTGATATGAAATGTAAGCTTACCATAATCACAGTAAACATTATCATGTCATATTCAAGGGCTTTTTTTTGACCAACAATCACTTTCAGTGTGTGTGTCACTGTCGTTGACACTCGTTTATGTTACTTGCATCAAGGCAATGTTGTGTTTCTGCAGATTCTGAACAGTTATTTCTTATAATGAAGATTTATTTGTTTCCCTGGCACAAAAGGGGGAAATAATAACACCAAAAACTGAATAAATAAATATCGTTATCAGTATCGGCTATCGGCTATATTTTTATTTTAAACATCGGTATCGGCCAAGAATTTCCATATCGGTGCATCCCTACTTAGGAGTACGTGCAGCGACAAAGATCATCCTCCCCGCCCGGCTTTCCACAAACATGGCCAATCTTGGTTATTGCGTGGGTGAAATAGGCTTTATCCCTCTCTCCCTCTCCCTCCCTCCCCTCACCCTATTCCTCTCTCTCTGTCCTCTCTCTCTCTCTTTCTCTCTCTCTCTCTATTGCACTGAGCGAGCTCTAGTCTGACGTCACACAACCTCCCTCCTCCCCTTTTTTTCTCTGTCTCTCTCTTTGTGTGAGTGTGTGTGTGTGTCTCTCTCTCTCCCTCTCTCACTGATCGAGCTATGGTCTGACATCTCACACTACACAAACCGTTGACTGACAACTCTGATTTGCGTACTCGTAAGATACACACATAGCTTTTCGTCCATTATACAAAAATAAATAAAATAATTATAAGGACCACTGTCAGCGGTAACACATCTTTTCAGAGCATCGCTGGTTAATTGTTACTGCCATATTTGTATTACTATATATATTATATATCGTTGCTGT
>NC_139941.1:23280073-23287573 GCF_963454915.1 Gymnoscopelus microlampas
ATATATCAACCAATAACAACAGTTATTGCTACAGTTATTGTTACAGGTGGATGCTAATGTACAGTATTGTCACCATTCTAAAGCACTTGTTTTGTTGGATTGGGTATTTGGTTCGCTGCAGGTGTGGGTTTACTGTAGCTGTGCAGATCTGCTTTATTCTGCTTTATTCCCGCTCATGCAAATTCCCTTTATTTGCATGAGCTGAGCTCTAACCAGAGCGAGTTCAGCTCAGCAATGCTTTATTGTAACGTCTTCGGATGCCTACGTCCGCTAAATGCTGGGCTGAAGATGTAGATATTAGATAACAATTGGTACACGCTGTTTGGCGTCCGGGTATGTATTTGTGGTTCTCGGTCGTGTGCACTCGGTAGTCTCTAAAGGTATGAGTCACTATCACCATAGATGATGCCTACAACGTTTTGATAGTATCATTTTTCATCACTACTATCTTCGTATCGCACCCACAATCTGTTTTCTCTTTCCAGGGATTGACTAATGAAACCTAGAAATGGTGCCACAAATAAACTACCTCAGTCGCATAATGGATACAGATTTGTACGTGTGTAATGTGTTTAACATGGGTGTGAAACACATGTGTGGGTATAAGGAATGTTTTTGTCTCAACCAGACATTTATACATTACAAAATTAATTTAAAAAAGTTGTCCCCCTGCTGAACAGTAACAAACAGTGTTTTCATGTTGTAAATAACAAACAAAACTAAAAGCACCTTTTACATTTGCTATGTATTATTCACATTCTATTACATCAATCTTATTGTGATCATCTGCAGTCACAGTGATTCATTTACACGTTCGCACTCATTGTAATTTGCTTAAAACTCTCTACTGAATACACTACAGATATACTGTAACCAACTGTACATTTGCATGTGATTTGCATGTAGTCCACACTGATAAACAGTAACATTACATAAACATGACGTGTTGAACTTGAGTGACGTGTTGAATGTGACATCCTGTAAATTTCGGATGGATTTTGGTTTACCGTCAGTGTTTTTATCTTTCATCAAATCAAATCTTTGGTTTACATTTGGTTTGCATTCTGCAGTTGAGTCATTTGTGTCATTCGAGTCATTTATTTTATTTTGAAGTTCATTATATTCAATGTTATTCATGAATCTGATTTAAATAAAGACAAGATATAATGTGTTGTGTAAATAAAGGAAGTTCTGGGGAAGTTCTGGGGGAAAAACTGACAGAATATGTTCCATTATATCAACATTTGGTCTAGTATTATTGTGAGAATACACATAATCACCCAGAACTACAAGGAAGTTGATTTTGTTCTGATTTGAGCAATCATTATTCATGCATATCAATCATAATAGCAAAAGTATTGATACAGTAGTTATGAACCAAATGGACCCCTACAGGTCTGTAACTCTGAGAATGTACAAATGGTTCCATTCGTACGCTCTCAGAGTTATTTTGAGAACCACTAGTCTAGCAGGCAAAGCCAACACCTACAGTACAGTAAGTGATTTCGACTGTCTTTGACTGAAGTGAGGTTTCGGTCTTCCTGCGGCTCCGTCTACTGAACGTGTCCAAAAACACCATGACGAGTAGGCCTGTCACAATTATCACACAATCGCCTAATAGCAATTCATTGAAATAATCCTGCGTATTTGTCATAATCCATGTTGAAAACTTTTCATACGTTTCCAAATATTTTCCAAAAAAGATCTAGAAGCTCAAAATGTAGATATAGGCTATTTAAAAAAAATATTTTAAAAGTATAACATCATTAAATATATAATTTAAGTTATTTGTACATTTCTGTTAACAAAGCCTAAAAGTCTACCAGAAATGTAATTAGTATTATTCACATGTTCCAATGTAAAATGTCATGATTGTGACAGCCCTGGCGCCGAGAAGTGCGACTGCAGAGCAAAGGAGCCCCAGATTAACATGAAGGCACATGGGGCCTGGCAGCTTATTGCTCCAACAAATAACGCTTCAGCTCTTCTGGTCTGCTGCTGTTCAAATATTCGTTCATAGAAAGATGGGGGGGAAGGGGGGCGGGGTGCATCGTCTGAACGCAGTGTAGAAAAGTTGCTTCTCTCACACCTTTAAAAATATCTTGAGTGCAGGAGTGTTGCTGCGTTTCTTTTTTTATGCAAAGAGGTGTGTGTGTGTGTGTGTGTGTGTGTGTGTGTGTGTGTGTGTGTGTGTGTGTGTGTGTGTGTGTGTGTGGTGTTTGTGAGTGTAAGTATGACACAGAAAATCTAGAGAAACATCTAAAGGAAGTAAGGTGGTTAGAGTCATGTGGACAAGATGTTTGTGTCAGATCTCTCTCTCTCTCTCTCTCTCTCTCTCTCTCTCTCTCTCTCTCTCTCACTCTCTCTCGTGGAATTTCACTGCAGAAAGGCGTAGTAATGCTCCCTCTATGTATTTATGTGTGTGTGTGTGTGTGTGTGTGTGTGTTGTTCAGTGAGTATGCGTGCATACTGTACATGATGTGTTGTATACTGTATGTTCTTGCATAAGGGCGCACATGTACTGTAGCACGTGTTTACCTATTTTCCTGTCATCTTCCTCTGCGTGCGCCAACATCATATCTGTGTGTTGTGGCTTGCCCGTTTGCTTTTGCGCACACGCGCGCGTGTGTGTGAGGAACCACACTGTTAGTGCACCTGACCTGGCTGAGTTGCCTGTGGAAAGCCCCTGAGGGAAAGCTGTGCCACGTCCTTAAGCCTGATTTACACTGAATAGCCAATCTACAAGCTCACAACGTCTCGTAGCGCGACATGTTGTGAGCTTATAGATTAGCTATTGTAACAGCGTGACCCCATCGTAATGCGTCGTATGATGAAGTATAAAGCGAGCGTTACCTCGACAGTTTCACTTCTGTCCCCATGCTCGCTGTATTGTATATCACCTCTCATATATCCAACTGTGTCAGTGATCCACCTCTGCACACGCATGCACGCACACACACACACACACACACACACACACACACACACACACACACACACACACACACACACACACACACACGCACACACACACACTTCATCTTTTGTCCTCATTTCCATTACTAAGTAATTATCTAAGTGGAACCAATTGACTGAGTTAAATGAGATGTTGATCCCCGCCGGCCAGGCAGAGAAGGCCGGGAGGCAAAGATGTATCTGTCCGTGTGTGTGAGTACGGAGTCTCGGAAACCGCTGCACCGATTGGTGTGAAACGTTGCATGCATACTCCCAGTAGGACTTTTTCAAATCTCATGGTGGCACCTATAACTCTTGAACCGTGGATCGCACAATCAAAACATTGTTCTGCTGAATTCCTTGGAACTACCTGTTTAGGCCTCACCCATTTCCTCCTAGATCTGTCACCGTCTTCTTCTTCAACTCCTACTGCTGTCCAAAACACATTGTCTGGAGTCATGTGATTAACCATGTGTCAGTCAGATTCGTCATGTTCCATTCTGATTGGCAATGAAGGGCTTACAAAGTGTGCGAGAGGGTCCCGTTTTACAAAACATCCGTCCAATCTATCCCAAATGTGAAGCACACATTGAGGGGCCTCTAAACAACGCAGAGCCAACAGTGATTTCATTTCCACCCATGTTGATACTAAGTGAATACTCTGTGGATACTAAGTGAATACTATGTTGGCTCAGAGGAGCACTCTTTTCTAGTATTGTGTGTGCAGTGTTAATCACAGGAAGGATCACACTGGAGTGTACAGTGAATCATCTCCAGTTGATTTCATGCCCTCAATGCATCTCTTGGCCACATCAATGGTCATCTATATTAGTTCCTTATTGAAAGCACATTGGCCCATTAGTCAGTCTTAGTCAATCTCCAGTGCTTTTTTTCCCTCACATTCTTGGATCTGTGTGTGTGGGTGCGTGGGTGCGTGTGTGCGTGTGTGCGTGCGTGCTTGTGTG
Organism: Gymnoscopelus microlampas; assembly: GCF_963454915.1. Classification (NCBI taxonomy): domain Eukaryota; kingdom Metazoa; phylum Chordata; class Actinopteri; order Myctophiformes; family Myctophidae; genus Gymnoscopelus; species Gymnoscopelus microlampas. Next base: position 23,283,994 of record NC_139941.1, read on the forward strand.
TTTGCATTATGTTGCACACGCAAACACATCTGCCCTGCTTGCCTGTACTTTACTCTACTCAACTGTGCTTCCTTTTGAGTCAGACCTCATGTCCCCACTCCCCACCAGGCCTTTAGTCCTGAACCTGGTTCCCATTACAGGACCAAACACATCTAACATTTCGCTGTTGTCGGGCAGAAACCATCTCCATATTTTAACTTTTTATTTTTTTCCCGTAAGTTAACACCCTACTTCATCATACTACAGCGTCACACAAAAGCATCAATCGTAGCAGATCCACTAGCTCGAAACGTGGCTCGAAACGCGGCTCGAAACGCGGCGTGAAGCGATCGTTTTGAGCTTGTCGATCTGCTACTTTTTCTGTTTTGGAATTTGAATCTTGAAAAGTAACGCTTTTGGACATATGAGAGTTCCACCCGACAGCGACGATTAATATTATTATCTCTCAGTCTACCCTAAAAAAAAGAAAAAAATCTGACTAAGTCTTTTTTTTTTTTCTTTTTTTTTATCCTGCTTACAGTTGGCTGATTTGTCAGTATGGAGTAGACTTTCTCGCTATGCAAAAAAAATAGCTTGTTTTTTATGCTGCGCTGCAGATATTGTGAGTTAACTCCAGCTCTGGAACGTCTCACTTGCCTTTGAAGCATGAGAAACACTTACCGTAGTCGTATGACTGTGTCGCTACACCAAATATAGCTGATCTACAAGCTGAGCGAGATGGTAGATTGGCTATTTTTTGCGCACAACGCTGTTGTCATAGCATAAATCGGGGCATAACTCGAAAAGTGGAAAGTGTTATCATGGTTTGATCATCTTTCCTATAAATCGGGTTCTGTATCATTTCTTGTAAACTGCTGCACCTTGAAGGCTGTTAGTGGGACAATGGCACTGGGCAGGGACAGACAGAGAGAGGAAGGGCAGGGCAAGAAGAAAGGATTTAACCCTTCTGGCCAAGGCACCGTGGCAAAGGTTTCTTTATTATTTCATCCGTAACAGATTACAGAAGGTTCTGCTTTTCATCTCTGTTTAACTGTGTTTATAACTAGGTGCTTGAGTGCCAGTTATTAATGAGTTCTGGCACCGCAAATTGGTCAGAACTCAGTCCAAGGGCAAGGCGTGTGTGGGTGAAAGGTTGTGTTGCACACAAAAGACCTTGATTGCCATTTGTACTTGTCTTTTACACGTATGCATAGTTAGTGGCTACAGATACACACGCCCATAACTGACCCACAGACTTACATACACACCCATAACTGACACACACTGTAGCCTTACATGTGCGGATGAGTTGTGCGTATGTGTACGCGCGCGGGCGCGCACACACACACACACACACACACACACACACACACACACACACACACACACACACACACACACACACACACACACTCACACTCACACTCACACTCACACTCACACTCACACTCACTCACACAAACAAGCACAGATGAATGCACTGCATGCCTTCGCACTAAAAACAGACGTATATGCATTTCTCTATTTCTCAGGAGGGTTATCTCATAGTTTCAGTGGTTTTTGTGATCATTTCGGTTGTACTTTCAGTGTTGCTAATATATGCACACACACGTGCGTGCACATATTCTGCAAACTGTGAAGAAAAGATATTTATATAGGCCTAGATATTGATATCTTTATATTTCTCAGAGTTTCTGAGTTATCTGACATTTATCTCCCAACCATGAATAAGAAAAATGTAGTCTGTGTGTTCTCATGCAGTGTCCTGGGTTGAAGGACTATTTTGTGACTTATGTTATGACAGTTTTTTTTTATTTTTGTTTAAAGCATGCAATATTGTGACCTTGAAGCTGGAACAAGTGCACAATGAGTCAGTCATCATTTGCCAAAGAGCAACATAATTGGGCTGTATTCTGTGAAGAGGGAGCTTATGTAGGCTATATTCAATAACATGCAGATGTACTGTAGAATGACATTGACGTTAGTAAACAAACCGAAAGCGGCTATGCGCGTACAGTAGATCTACAGTACGGGCCTGTCACCTTTCAGTCTGGCTTGTTCTGCTTTGTACGGCAACCACGTGAAGTCATTACTGGGAATTTAGTTGTGCTGCTCTTTCTTAATATCGGAACCCACTATCAGTGTTTCAGAGAAGTTTTGCAAGGAGGGCAGCCCAATGAACCGGTGACACATTTAATCACTACAGCAGACTAGGTCTCTGAATGCCTGCGACAGGTTTCTTAGAACGCTCTCATCACTCTCAGTCTCTCGGTAATGCTGCAAGTTCTCAGTTTGAGTGTGTGTGCCTCCCACATCCTTGATCAATGTCACATAGCAACAGAGCAGATTTTGATGGTGATCAGTCCCAATTATCTGTGAGGCGTTGGTTTTACATCTAGTCTGATATCAGGAGGGGTTGTCTGCACTAAACCTTTTTTTTTTTCCTCTGTGGAGACACGCTTTATTTTTTTCTTGCAAAGCCAGACTCATTTTGCAGTATTCCGAGCAAGCTGATGTAACAAAACTTACCATACATAGTCTAGTAAGTCTTCATAGATAAGCTGAAGCCTAACATTTCATATTAGCCAACCTTATATTGCTGAATAGGCAAACAAATGTCTAGCCATGACCTTTGAGTATCGATATATTTTTCAAACCATTTTAAAATGTCGTTGAACCATGGGGTACTGGTTTTGGGTGGTTTTCATCTGAAAAAGCAGACTACTCTTCACACAGTACTGTGCTCTACTTTTGCAAGTCAGAGGAGGTCTCTAGACTCTCGTTAATCTAAGACTCTAAGACAACACACATGGCCATGTGGACACTAGCATTGAGATGCAGAGAAACACTTTCCGACCTGTTAGCTTGTTGATCTTTGAGAGAATTATTTAGGCGACAAAAGGAGGACGTGCTGCAGTCCGGATGTGTTATGGGGACCAACAATGATAGATGTATATCACCTTTAAGTTGTGTCACAACAACCCCATCAGCATCAGTATCAGCAGTACATAATCTCAAAGAAAATACGTCTAGAAAGCGCATATCTCCGCCAGGCAAGGTTGCCTACCTGAAAATGGTAAATGGTGGAAAATCTAGTTAGGTGGAAATGGACATGGTAGGCAGATATAAGGAGTTGCGTCATGCCCTGTCTACAAATGCATGGATGGCAGCATCCTGGAACTAAGAAGGAGTGGGAGTCGCCTGGGCCTACACGTTGTCACCGCTACATCTGGGAGAAGGAGAAGATCAGCCACGCCGGCAGAGTGGACCCTGCTGAACCGACTGCGTACTTGGGTTTGCCTGCTTCAAAACATCTATGAAGAAGTGGGGCCTGGCCGGCAGCGCAGCATGTGAGTGCGGGGAGCTTCAACAGACTGCCGACCACATAATCACCACCTGTCCCCTGTATACGTTGTAGACCACCATTGGAGGCTGGCCTCTTTGATGTGGGACCTGAGACGAGGGCGTGGCTGCACGACATTGAGCTGGACGTCTGATGATGGTACACGAAAGAAGAAGATGAAGAAGAATAGCCTGGCTCCAGACCATAGACCCCGCCCAAGGCTAGAAGAAGAAGTCATGCTTGAAGTGATCCAGGGAA